>NW_024582408.1:1867349-1924591 GCF_018398535.1 Haplochromis burtoni | reverse complement strand
ATTTTCTGCACATTCCAGCACATAAAATAAAATATATATTTTTTGTTTACACTCACTCTTTCAGTAAAACACAGCAGAAAATAAATAAAATCAAAGACTAGCGGTCCTGTTGCTCTATTTTCACCTGTAAAGCAGGAGTGGAGTAGGCAGAGGTTTACCCTGGTGCAGGTGTGCCGCGGGGGTCAGTGGAAGAATCCACGAGTTTCTCTGTGAGTTTCCCATTACATCGTAGCGCACTCAGTGCTTGCTTGGAAGTTTAGGGTTTTTTTCGCTGTAAAAATAAGTTTTCTTCCCACGCACAACAGACACTAATGTTTTTGTCACTTTTTATGGAATCAAACTCAAAATAAGGTCAGTACTTCCACGCTTAGGCGTCAAACTCTGGCCCGTGGGCCAAATTTGGCCCGCAGCCTAATTACATTTGGCCCACGAAGCCACACCAAATTACTATTAGAGCTGGCCTACTGGTATAATACAGCTAATATATATATTGTTTATTCAGTTTTTCAGCAAAACGTGTTTGAGTCCATAAGAAAAGATTCATTCTTATATCTGGAGGAATAAATATATTTCAATAAATATTAATGTTAGCCCGCGACTTTGTTCCAGTTTTGAATTTTGGCCCACTGTGTATTTGAGTTTGACACCCCTGAACGCTGCACGCTCATCGCTCATACTCTCTCCGCACTCCATATATTATCCATTGTTGATCTGCACACAGCTGTTGTCAAAAACGTCGCACTCGCTTACGTCACTGTCATGAGACCTCGCGAAAAAAAATCACGGTTTTAGTAATGCAGCGTTCCTACGGGAAAGTAACGGTAATCTACTTACCGTTTTTGCGATAGTAATCCCTTACTTTACTCGTTACTTGAAAAAAGTAATCGGATTACAAGTAACGCGTTACTGCCCATCTCTGCTCATTAGTGTATGGTCTATTTTTCCAGAGTAAGAAGATCCCACATAGAGAAAAGATCAAGAACACATGGACTATTTTTATTTAACCTGTGGATAAAATATTAATGAAACTGTCTTTTCAATCACAGATATATCAGATTAGGTGTAATAACTCTAATCATGGTGGGGTGGGGCAGTAGTTAGCACTGTTGCCTCACAGCAAGAGGGTCCTGAGTTTGAATCCAACAACTGACCAGGGGCTTTTTGTGTGGAGGTTGTTGTTCTTCCCATGTTTGTGTGGATTCTTGTTATCTACTCCGGCTTCTGCCCACAGTCCAAAGACATGCACGTAGTGGGTAAGGTTAAATAGTGATTCTAAATTGCCCATAGGTGTGAATATGAGTGCAAATGTTTGTCTGTCTCTCTCTGTGTTAGCCCTGCGTTAGCTTGGTGACCTCTCCACAGTATACCCTGCCTCTCGCCCTATGGCTCCAGCCCCCCGTGCGACGCTGAAATGGATAACAGAAAGATTATCCAATGTTAAATCAACCAGTTGAAGGATTATTTAAGAACAGGTTCATGTTTTCATGTACTGTAACTCTTGCTTCCTTCTTCCACAAGACTTGAAAGTAATTTGTCAATCTGACTGAAATGTCTCAACAACTACAGGATGACAGGCTTTCATAAGACCAACGCTACTAACTGATTCAGATTTTTTCAGATTTTTCCCAAAACAAGTCCAAAAGCCTGCAAAAACTAAAAACACTCCCATGAGCCTCTGCTGTATTCATGTTAAGTGCTGACTAGAAACGCTGCTTGCAACACTGTAAACTGTGGCGATTGCGTGCTGATGTTAGCATTTACCTCAAAGCGGTGCAGCCTCGCGTGCTATATTTTCTGACCTTTTAAAGACAAAAAAAAAAAAAAACAAGTGACCAACTGCTGAACAAATGTATCCAGAACGCCGTGCTAGTGACTGTCAGCTTCCTCCACAGTAGAGTTTAAAAACGAACTTTTAAAATGAAGACAACATATTTCTTTCATTGAAACTCAAAAGATTTCTATTGCATAATTGTTTGTTATCAAACCTTTTGATGTTACTAGCAGCATCTTAGTTTGGGGGTTTGGAAATAACCTGAAACAGAGCCACCGTGTTCTTATGTGGAGATCCTTCGACAGATACCCCAATAAAGAAAAAACGAAAGCTATAAACTGAGGTCTACATTTTGGAAGAATTTTGAATCGTGCAAAGAATGTGCAGAGTTGGACTGTCAGAGAGGTACTAATAGAGCCCTGGTTGTTTTTGAGGCTTGTGGCTTGTTGTATTACACAAGTTCTTCCTGTTTTTGTTCCCCATTTGCTAAAAGATTATAGATTAAACAATTGTCTCTTACATATGACACAGGAGTCAATGTGAATGCCTACAGCATAAGATTGCTGTTGATTTTTGTTTTTCTGTGCTTTCCTATGGAAATGGGTAATAAAAGTACTTGCAGGACACTAATGTCACGGTCCTCCTTTGTTTTGAACTGCCTTCTCCCTTTCTCTCTGTCTTTGCTTTGCTACTTATCTTACCTTTCTTTCTCTATCACTGATTTTGTCCTGGACAAAGAACCCCGCCTGGCCCGCTCTCGCCCCCACAAACCTGCAGATATCAGAGAGCACTTACCTGAGCTCAAACCTATGGAGAATCTGAGAATCCTCACCTGAGTCTGTGCCAGTTAAAGTCACAAAGAGTTACCTGTATTAACATCGGCCTGAACTTTGTGGTACCTGGAATACCTGTGAAGAAAACAAGAGACTCGCATCCTTTGCATGAATAATAATCTCCTGAACTGCGGCACATGCTTAGCTTTTGTTAACCTGAAAGCATTCATTACAATTATTAAACTTTTTTCCAGTGCAGTTTAGTCTCCAAACACTTTGACACCTAATGTTGGTGGGGAACTGTTCAAGCTGAACCCTCCAAAGTGAACATGCACTTCTTGAGTTCTTCCCCTGTGGAAGGAGGCTTCTGTCCATCAGCTTCCTCCTATATCTGTGTTTTATTTTCTGGGTTATTTTCTTCATGCATGCTTACTTTTCATGCACAGTTTACATTTTGCACATCCTCACATTTTTACTGAATAGTTCTGTTGTCACATATATATTTCTAACTTTTTTATTTGCACAAGTTGCCTTTATCTGATTTCTATAGTTTGTATATTTGACATTGAATGTCAAAATACTGACACCACTTCTGTGCATGCATGCACTTGCTTGTCAGTATAGCAGATTATGATGATTTTTTTGTGTGTTTTTGTGTGTCTGTCTTGGTGTTCAGTATTCAGCTGGATAAATCAGGCTCACTTTCAATCAGTTTAAATTTGGAAAATTTGACAAGAAAATCAGCTCGTCAAGGAAGGAAAGAGTGTTAACACCGCGTAGAAAGGAGGAAGGAGAGGTGGCATCAGCTCATCTGCAGTCACAGACAAGAGGAACAGCAATTCGCAGAAAAACCAAATCCGCCCATGTGACAGAATCTGGTTTCCTTCAGCTTTAGCATGTGTGCCAGAACACGCTGTTCTCTCAATGAAGCTTGTTAGCGCGTTATGCAACATGTCTAGAAAAGAGAACTCTGGCCAAAGTAGTCACTCTCCTCCTTTCTGTCATTAATTTAGACACTAATGATTGCACTGCAGGGTGATTTAGCAGCAAACAAATGTACAGGCATTTGTGAAGGTCACAGATACACAGACAGGAACTTGTTTAGTTTGTAATTGTTTTTATTGCATTCTTATATTCTTTTTACTTTGTTACTTAAAACTGTTCAACCAGACGTTTTATGGCACCAAAACACTCATTGATAAAGATTACATACATTGCTAGCTTACTTTATGTACAATTCAGCATACAAATACAAAAAAAGATTATCAGAAAAGTGCTTTAATGTAGTGGAAGAAAAAGAAATATGCAAAGTGAATTAGATTCACAAAAAAGCAAACAAACAAACACACAAAAACCATAGTGAACATATATTATACTATACGGTAAATATCACCATAACAAACAACACTTGAGACGAAACACAGAAATTCGTAGCATATTTTCTCCACAGCAAACTGTGTTCATAGCTTCATTGTGATAGACTAAATATCTATCATCGTAACTACACCGAAGTTAATACTTGTACTCTTAACAGTACTACTGAGAATGTGCAGCCATAAAGGCGTCACATAGCTGACATTTATCCAAAGTGAAAAAGTGAACGATAAAAACACTGGACTTTGTGCACCAAGCTTGGGTTGCTGCTGGCTTTCAGCTTTGCTCCCAGTAACTCATGCCTGTGAATTATTTCTGTCTACAATATTTGCAGATTGTGACAAAATCCAATCTGCAGAGCAGATATTAAGTCAATCAAACGTAAGACTCCTTTGCATAGGAAAGTTCCTCAAACACAGGCTGGCTGCATCTCCGTGACACGACATCGTGTTGACGCGTCGACACGGACTCCGACATGGCTCTCTGGCGGAAAGGCTGCCGTAGATTGACAATGTCTGATTCCTGGGGAATGCATTCCTGAATTTGGATGCACTGAGGATTAGAGTCATAATTTACAGAGGATGGACGAGACCTGCTCCTCATCTCCTTTACAGTCAATGAGCGATACTGTGGGGGGGGACCCACATTCTGCACCGCCTGTTCGTATGATGGAGGGCTGCAGGGCTGCCTGCTGTCAACATGCTTGAAAACTTCAATCGCAGACAGAGGGCGTGGTCTATCCACAGGCTCGGCCGGTGGATCAGCTTCGCTCTGTAAGTCCTCCTGGAGGGTTTCGCAGGGGAATGCGTTTTCCTTCTGTGAGTCTCTTTTCTGGCTGTTTCTGCTAAAGGCTCCTAAGCTCCTGGTCCTCATTAAGACTTTAGTGGCAACTCTCATGGACTGAGAGCGCTTCCTTTCTTGTGGTTTGGAAATCTCCTGCTGTCCCTTAACAGCCACTGAAGGCTGGCTGCTGGCGTTTGCCTTCCTCGAGCATCCTGGTGACACCATTGGGGAACTGGTGAAAACAGAGCTCTCTGAATGGTTAGAGGTAGTGCTTTCGAGGGAAGAGCAAGAACAGTCTTTGCCCATGAAGGGCTGCAGATCTCCATTGGAGTTGTTCAATTTTAAGAAAGGCATAGTTGGCCTGGCTACGCTACGGCCTCTGAGCAAGAAGGAGTCATCGGAGATCTGCTTTTTCAGAGGCTGCTCGGCAAAATCTGCCTTTTCTGTGGAGCAGTCCTCGTGGCTCCTGGCGTGGCTGCACAGGCCCTTGAGATCGTCTGAGAGGAGGATGATGGGCTCAGAGCACCGGCGGTTGAATTCTGGCTTTGTGTTGAAGACAGCATCGGACCAAGTTGTCGTGCTGGGGCTGGGCGATGAGGATGAAGAAGTAGAGCCATATTCTGTAGACGTGGACATGATATTCTCTCCCACCTCTGCATCGCCATCTGGGTCGGTGCTATCATATGCAGAGTCCTGATGCTGGGAGGAGACAGAGTCTGTCGAGCAAGGAAAGGAAGACATGATTAGAATCCATTTAATCTCATTTACCTCTGTAAAAAAGGCCCATAAAGGTCTCTCAGCATTATTGGGGGCTTTATTTGCTAATTAATTTACCTTCATCTGTGTCCAGTAAGACTCTGGTATTTTCTCCAAGAATGTCACAGTTCTCAATCAGGAACTGAGTAAGATCTGTCACCTGCAGAGAATCACACAAAGACAAGCAAGCATTAGTAAAATGAATAACAACAACAAAGTCAAGGGATTCTGTAGACAAATTCAGTGCTTCACTTGGTCCAAATACTCGGCTTGTTATTAGCACCTAAGTATGTGCTAGTGCACTCCCACTTATGAAACCGCTTGAGGTTTCTTGCACTGTGAGCCGCAAGGCTTCAAAGCGCTCAAAGTGAGAAAGTAAATTCATATCACATCTTTTTACCTTCTGCATCTTCTCCTTCTGCTCCTCCAGCGAGGTGTCATCCAGCTGCAGCAGCGTGGGGCCGATGCACACCGCCAGATTGTAGGCATCCATCTTGTTGATGTCTGCGCTCTCCAGGATGTGATGGAAGACGCAGATCAGATGCTGCAGGAGGAGTCTGTTCAGCCCGGGGAGATCATCTACCACCCTAGTTCGCGGGTAGCAAAAAAAAAGGAGAAGCAGGAAGGAAAAAAAAAAAAACGGTTAGCTTGCCGCTCTTTTTTTAGAGTCTCTTCCTTTTTTAAAACAGTAGACAGACTTAAAAAAGAGAAGTGGGCTATGTTCCGGTCAGATTGTATAGCGAACATATGGAATGATTAAAAACTTCCCTCAAAACCACAAAACCAGTCATGAAAAAAAGAACATAACTATTTTTTTTAAAGATATAAATTCTTTTTTTGTGTTTTTTGTTTTTTAGACAGGCAGTGCCGAGGCTCATTAGCAGACATCGACTGCTTACTTTGTGATTTCCAGAGTTCTCTGCTGGGTGTCTTCAATGTCCAGAGCTGCCATCCACTTGTCATAATAGTCAGATCTTAGCAGGCTGCCAGGAAGCTCCTTCAGAAAACTCTATAAATAGGAGAAAGGCATTGATTAGGCACATGTATATTAGAGGCTGTGCACTAGCATATTAAATATAATCAAGACCACCTATTTGACAGCTTCCTTGTCAAGCGGTCTAACATATTTAAGGAAGTACTGCTGCTTTCTTAGAAACTATAGCAGAGGGTAAAGCAGTAGTAGTGTGGCCGTTGTGGTAGCAGTGGTTAAAATAACCTACAGCCGTAATGCTTCTTTATCAGTGATGTAGAAAGTACTTTAGCGCTAATATTAATCGTGGATTTGCACATACGTGGTAACGATAATAGTATGCGCAGAACATGTGAAGTGCGAACGCCTCTCAGTATGCAAACGTACTTTGAGTAGTCCGACGAGCAGAACGACGGGCAGCTCGCCCATGTCCACACTGCCGCCGCTGTTCAGCTGCTCTCTGATGTCTTTCATGCTCTTGATGTTGCACAGCTTTCGAAACACTCCCTCTGTGGAGGGGCCTTTCTTCCTCAGCAGCACCAGCAGCTCCTGATGAAGCAGGACGGGAGAGAAGGAAGATGAGATTATCATATATGAATAAAAAAAAAACAAAAAAAACACACCCACAAACACAGCAGCTCTGCATGTGTGTGTGTGTGTGTGTGTTTTTGTCTTGGCTTATTAATGTGCACCGTTTGTGCATGCACGCATGCTATCATATTGTATTCAATCTTCAAAGCATTAAGAAATCATTTGAAAACACAGGCTGCTAACATCTTGAAACCAATGCACAGAAAGTTCTCAAAGTGAGCTAAGCTACTGATATGACATCAACTCTGACATTTATCAAAGGGCAACTTACTGTGACTGGTTTGGGAAGTGAGCAATCGTCTGGGCATATCTTGTGGAGGGGCTCTCCAAACAGCTGAATCTTGTTTTCTATTTCTGGTCGCTTTTTGCGGCCCTTTGACAGCCTCCTCCTCACCACGTTCCACTTGGTGTCTGTTAGGAGCAGAAATGTTTTATCCATTTAACATTTTATACTCATAAGACACGGCAACAAAGGCAGACGTGCAAAGAGTCAAAGCCCCGAGTGCCAAAAACAAGCTTTCTGTACTCGTTCTCTCTTATCAGCGGCTAGATTTCCTCTCGTCTGTGGTTGTTCTCTTTGGTCTCTTCTCTGCACATGGCACATTTAGCGAGGCACTCCCTCCCACCAGAAAAAAAAAAAAAAAAAAAAACACCGTAAAGAGATTTTCAAACTCACCAGTGGGCTGTCTCTGCCTCTCCTCTTGATTATTCAACTGCTTAGACACAGCGCAGATCTTTGCGTTGCCCTGGTGACAAAATAAAGAAAAAGTGGCATGGTGAGCAACGTGGAAGAGGAACACGAGCATGCAACAGTAGCCAAGGGAGGGGTTGTGGCTTTTTTTGTGTCAAATTGCACGCCTTCTAACACGTGAATGAACAAATGTTAAATTAGTCTTTTAGATGTTCAAAAGACAGATTTCTAATTATTTTCAGAATTCTAATATAATTATTGCATTAATTGTGCAACTTATCAGTATGTTTGCACTTTCTGCATTTAACATACTATGTTTATTATGTAACAACTGTCCACTGAGCGTTAGCGCAGAGGCACAGCTGTTTTTTACCAGCAGGTGTCTATTTTGAACATTTTCTACCATAAGAAGCCAGAAAAACTGGGATTACTTACATCGAGTGGAAACTCAATCAATTCTTCCATGCCACCTCCTGTTAGAGTTTTGGTCTGTGGGAGAAAGAAATGAGTAGTTTTTCTTTAATAACGGCTCTTAGAAATGTTTATGTTTTCTAAAAAGAAATGTGGCGGAGCAGATAGCGAGACTTACTGTGATGTTGCCACTCAACACCTTCATCAGGACGTCTGGAGGAAAAGAAGAAGAACCGGTCCTCGTTTTTGCTTCTTTAATTTTTCTGCAATGACGATGAAACACTTAGAGGAGTGGCACTCACTGACTGTTTATCAAGTCTGGATTTTGAGTTTATAAAGCAGTAAAACAAAAAATAAAATGATGAAGTTATTGTGGTTCAATGGAGCCTCAAGAGATCATTAAAGAAATACAGTTTTACATTGTTACAAATGCTGCCTCGATGTTTGCATAACTTAAGAAGCCGATATGAATATGTGCAGAACAATTACAATAAGTGGCAGAAGTGATCGAAAAATTTCACAATGCTTTTTATGAATGACGATAAATGGGAGAGCGCCTGCGAGAGTTTGCTGATATAAACAATGATCTTGTTCTTACCTGTGAAGAGTATCTAACCAGCGTTCTTTCACCTCAGGCGAGCTGTGGGCAAAATAACGGCATGGTATGAGTTACTAATCCACACAGAGCGACTGAAACAAGCCGGCAGATTACAGTGGGAGGAATGACACGAAGTGCGGCCGTCGCTGTCTTTTAACAGCTCTGTCGGAAAGTGTAACTCAGTCATGGGAACAGGAAGCAACGTCACGGCGGGCCCCGACCAGAGACATCTTCCACTTCCTCATATGCTTGCTGTGGCTTCGTGTCCATCAGTGGAAACACGCCGACGAAACAGACGAGCCTACGTATATACACCTGTGCGCTTTCACCTTTCATGACCTGATTTAATGCCAGGCGCTTTAATTATAAACTGTCTGCGCACAGGCGATGGGAAAGTGTCAACAAACGAGGCCGCGGCCTCTCACGGGATCCACGGTCGACTCGGTGTGAGTGAGCAGGAGTGAAAGTTTCACACACTGAATCATCACTAGAGTCCGAGCATCCAATCAGAGAAACAAATCGTCTCATTTTCAAACAAAACAACTCAAAACCTACTAGTGCATTCATCACTTTCTTGGAATACAGCACCAGCTGTGAAAGGGCTCTTGGTTTGATTCTAATAAGTTTGCGAGAAACGTGGGAGTGACTGCCCCAAATGAAGCATTTCTAGACTTTAGTGCCGTTTGGTGCTCTTCATCATAAATTCACTGAAGAGAGAAAAATCTCCTTTGACTCCTTTAACAAAGAAAATGTCTAGACATAAAGCATCTGATGTGTTTTATCTTTATTGTAAAGGCCAGCATTTCCAGATAAAGATCATCTGATGTTAATTCCCTCCCAGCTCCACACTTCCTATTTTACAACCTTTTTGTCTTGTGATGCTACTCTGCGGACTTTCTACTTGCCACTTCCCTATTTCATGAAGGCCACAGATCATCTGACCTTTTACTACATATGCACGAGTGTGCATTTCATAAACTGAATGACCGGCAAAAAAAAGCAGTCTGCCGAATAAGAAACAGAAAGCTTATAGTTGCAACAGTGTTTTTATATTGCAATACACTCGTATTTTCTCCTCCGTCAGTGCTTTAACAGATTGTTTGCCTTGATGTCTCTCTGTAATCTTTTCTTGAAGAGCTCATGTGGCCTTTTGGAAATTTTATTCTGGCCCATTTATTACTTTTGGTTTTCATCAAATTTCACTCCATCTACTCACAGCTGTGGTTTACGACATATGCAAATACTGAATTAAGCAAAAAACAGGATAAGCTCCACTGCGCCTGAAAGCTTGCACAGCATGGCAGCACAAAGGTTAAGCTCTGAGAGGTGTGTGTATCTGTTTGCCAAGAAGCAATTTATTTTCAAATAAACTTGCCACACTACCACTGAGCCCTGACTTTAGACCGTAAATATATTTTGTTTTATTAAATTCTCCATATTGCCAACAGCTGTCCTCTTTAAGCTTGTGAAATAGGTTGTTGTGCTGACTAATAGTAACCAGAAGCCTATACAGTCAATTAAATTAAGTCTGGTCTCTAATCTGATTCTCAGTTCCCACTGTAGCCTTTCGTCAACTCAACTTTGACGCCTCTTTATTGAGATTATCCATCTATTTACTTCTGCTTATCCAATTCAGGATCACGGGGCTCTGTAGCCTTCCCCTGCTGCCACATGGCGAGAGCCAGGTACAGCCTGCAGGGCTAACACAGAAACACAGACAACAATACTCATTCACACCTCCAACTCATTAATCTAACCCCACTAACTGCATGTCTTTGGGCTGTAGGAAGATGTCAGAGTACCCAGAGACAGACATGGTGAAAACATGCAAAGCCCACACAAACAGACCAGATGGAGGATTTGAACCCAGGACCTCCTCGTGGTGTGTCATTGTGCTGCCTTATTTAGATTACATATTTCAATATTAAAGGTTTACCATAAAGAAGGAAGAGCAACAATCAAATGAAGATCCACATGTGAGCTGTGATGTTTAGACACGTGTACCCAGGTATTTGAGTGTACAGTGAATCAGTGACTCAACACTAAATATGCTTGGCCATTTCCATGTGAGTCACTCACTGTGTGTATGAGTTTGTGTGTGCGGGGAGAGGTAGGGGAGCTTCTCACCGGAAACACACCAGACAAAACGTGAGATCCCAGGCCAGGATGAGGGTCAGCCTGAGGTCAATGTCACCAATCAGTCCATCCTCTTCCTCCGGTTCATCCTCGAAACTGTAATGCCAGACGTCCTCAAGACTGACTCTGTGCTTCAGTCGGTAGCTGGCAGGCGACCTGTCGAAACGGGAATAAAAATAAAACCAACACTCCTCTAAATAATTTTCATTAATTTGTTTCTAAACGTGTTGTTTTCTCAAGATTACAAAGCAGGTTTCAGTTCCATAATTTTTGGATGAGTGATTGATTTTCTTCCCTCCTGTGAAACCATTGAAAAAATATCTTTTATATGAAATAGCGCATTTCCTCTCTGTGAAAACATTGGCACTGAACACAGAAATAAAAACACGGAGAGAAAGAAAAAAAGCCGTAATTTCTCCCGTGACAGCTTGTTTTGAAAGTTGGTCCTTCATGCGAATAATCATTGGTTATTTCTGTGATGATCAATGATCTACTCTTGCACCTGAATTGCTGACTGATTGCTGCACTTGGTCAAGCAACAATGGTCACATGCTAAGTGTCAAAAAAAGGGTCAAGATTTCGATTATCCCCCAGTTTATTAAAATAGATCCAAGTTTATGACAAATAAGAATCTAAAAAAGAAAAGGTAACTCATAAAAGATTAGAGAGGAATTATTATTTGAAAAAAATAAAAAAAGAAGGAGCTGGGAGGTGTTTCGGTACTAAAACAGAAGGAGAGAAGCGATGCACTGATAGAAGTAAACATGGGTGCTGTTTATGTGCACAGCTGTTGTTGTTTTGATTTGGCAGAATTTGGCAGATTTCAGCCAGTACTGTTTGCCCAAAGTCAGTTTCTGTCAACAGTATCTTACTATAAATACACAAAGTGTGTCGTCATAATTTCATCACAATAACACATATTGAAAATTGCCAGCATTTATAGGCAAACTATAGGCATGTAAAGTTATGAAATCCTCTAGAGTACAGACACCTACTTAAATGAGAGATCCATGATGTTAATAAGTTTTCTATGTGGGACTGTGACGTGTTCTTAATTTGGAGTCTGGCGCTTGAGTTTACATTTCTGTTTAAACACAGCCCATCTGTGCACACTCTGCATTAGATTGGTATAGATCTAACAAACAAAAACAACTTAGAGATTGTTTAAAGGTGTTGTTACATAAGTTGTTGTTCTGAGACTGTCCTCCCCATGAAAAGGTTGTTTTTGTGTAAGCTGTTACGATGACCTGATAGCAATGAACATTTGGCCCAAATGTGGTATGCAGTTCTCTTGCGACCCATATGTGGCCTCCACTGATTCTGAGTGAATCTGGATGCACTCTCTCAGCCGCAGGCGCACCTTATACAGGTCAGTTATCGGGCGGTTTTTCACATTAGGGCAACATCTGGGCCTCTCAAGTCTTGCTCATGCTACAGCTGAATCAGAAGTTCCCCAAACGTGCCTGGTATCTGGGTTCACATCTTAAAAGATAAACAAAAGCTGTGTGAACTGGGTAGAGTTACCACCACTGGAATCTAACACAACATATCTGTGTAACGTGTTTTTAACTGTTTGAAAGGTTGCATTTGACATCAAAATACGATCTCCTCCTGACTATTAAGTGACCAGGTTTTGTGCTGCACCTTAGCCATAGTGGTTCTGAATATGAACCTAACAAGACCACGAGTGAGAAAGTGAAAGTAAACAGCAAAGCGGAGCTAAACTTTGGCCCAAACTCGAAGCGCGGATCAAAAATCAGGTGTGCTCGTGACACCTCCACCTCACCATCCACCTACACGCTGCTGAAACGCTGAGATGGGCTGTTTCACATTGTAGGAGAAATGAGAAAAAGTGGCCTCCGACACCTGCTGTGTGCCTGTTTCTTCACAGCAAACTAAAAAACACACACGCAAACACATAATGAATAATAGTAGCACACAATCATCTCTAGATGTAATGATCTCATAGATTTATAGGCTCAAAAAAGGCTGTTATGCTGTATGACAGTGGTGTGCCAGCTGTGTGTCTACAGGAACAGTAGGCAGGTTGTGGTACAGAGATGAGTGTGATGTCCTCCCACTCATTAGGTATAAAACTTCCACCGTGTTTGACAAACAGATCTGATCTGACTAAGCCATGTAAACAGTGATTGCCTGAAGGTGTATTTAAATGCTGTTTACATTTAAAAAAGAAAGGAAACAGAGGTTTACTTATACGGAAAAACAATAACTAGGATGTTTAATGGTGAAGAAAAGGCGTGAGTAAATGTTCAGAACATCTCAGGGTTTTCAAATTTGAAGAATTTTAAGAGTGATTTGAGCCACACAAGCACTTGTGAGAGTATTGAACCAGCAGCTCTGTTGTTCGCTTCAAAGCTGAAGCGAAGGTTAAAATAACTGTTGAGTTTCCCCTAATGTGACTCCACTCTTAAGGGAACCACCCAACTCTCTTCTTCTACTAATTTAAAATAAGAGAAACGACTCATAAACAATGTCTGTTGCTGGGAGATTCCCCATCTCTCCGAGTAGAGTCCAAAAATACACATTTTGTTTTCACTTCCTCTTTCGCTCTCCCATTCCTACTGTACAAACACATGATGATTTTCAACAGAAAGTTGCTAAAACAACACAGTGGCAGTTTCCTTAGTTGTGATTTATTTTAAAATCTCCAGTTTTACAAGCAGAAACTATCTGGGTTTCATACACACACTCCTGAAAATATCTGATCATCACAAGCTAAAATGCTGGGGTTTTAGATTAATAATATCTTACTTGAGTTTGGCGAAGACAATCACGTCGCTGAAGAGGAACAGGTGTCTCTCCCTGGTTTTTGAGCCCTCGGTGACCTGAACGCACTCGTCCAGCAGCAGCTCTCCGTTCTCGCTGGCGAGGCCGAGGACAAATGGACTCTGCTCCACAGACACCCAGCAGGGAGCCTCCTCCCTGAGCCAGAGGATACACACCAAAAAAAAAAAGGAGTGGGTGACGGGGAGAACCCACAGCCGAACGAGTCTAAATATGGTGATTTCCACATGGAAATGAGACTGATTTTGCATCTGAGAAAGATCAGGTTCATTTAACAGCTGGAGCCTGATGTATGAACAATAATATGACTTTTTCATAGAAGAATAGGCGTATACATGTAAGTCAATCCTGATAAGGTGAAGCACAGGTGAAAAATAAAGTTAGATGTAGTTCAGGATAAATATCAAAAACTCATATATACACTCACCGGCCACTTCATTAGGTACACCATTCAACTTTCTAATCAGCCAATCCCAGCACCTGACATGGTCAAGATGACCCTGCTGAAGTTGAAGCCAAGGACGGGGAAGAAAGATGATTTAAGTGACTTTGAATGTGGCTCTTGTGGTTTTGGTAACTGATGGGCTGGTCTGAGTATTTCAGAAACTGTTAATCTACTGGGATTTCCCCCCCACATAACCATCTCATCAGGGTTTACAGAGAATGGCCCATCAAGTTAAAAGCAGTTTTCTGGAAGAAAAAATCCTTTGTTTCAAATCCTTTTTTTGTTTCAAAAAATCTTTGAATCCTTTGCCAGACAGAGGTCAGAGAAGAATAGCCAGAGTGCTTCGAGCTAATAGGAAGGCAACCATAACCCAAATAAATACTCAGTGCAACCAAGATATGCAGAAGAGCGCCTTGACGCAGAGGGGCTACAGCTGCATAAGACCACACTGGGTGCCACTCCAGTCAACTAAGAACAGGAAACTGAGGCTAAATATAAGAAAACTTTGTTTGATGACTCCTGATCTCTGTTGAGACATTTAAATGGACGGATCAGAATTTGGCATAAACAACATGAAATTATGTATCAACAGTTCAGGTTGCTGGCGGAAGTATAATGGTGCATTTAGCCACCACAGTGACCAGATCTTAGGACAATAGAACATTTTTGGGATGTGGTTGAAAAGGAAATTCACATCTGGATGTGCAGCTGACAACTCTGCAGTAACTATGTGATGCTGTCAAGTCAATATGGACCCAAATCACAAAGGAGTGTTTCCAGCACCTCGCTGAATCTGCACTACGAAGGGTTAAAGCAGTTCTCAAAGCAAAATTAAGCCCAACATGGTACTAGAAAGGTGTACATAATAAAGTGGCCATTGACTGTATAAGTATATGTATATATTCTTTTTAACTTTTCCAGGCTTCTTGATGAATTTATTTTAAAAAAAAAAGGAACCATGCACAAAGGAATATGCACAACATCGTAAATGTGGCTAAAAAAAAAGATGAGTTTCTACTAAAACAGAATCAGACTTAAATTTTATGCATCTGTCTCCAGATGTTTCTGCTAAAAATGAATATTAATCACTTCAGGAGAACAAATTTTCGTAGAAATGTATAATTCATATGTAACACGCTGCATAAGTTTTTCACCAGAAACATATGAAAGCCGATGGTTAAGATGTGAATTGGTATGCATGAAACTGCCTTGTCATAAGAGGACATACCAGAAAATGAAGAATGAGTTAGTGAATCCATAACTACCGCTATGTATGTTTAATTTTACTCTTAGGCTACTTGCGATAATAAGTAATTTGAATTCTAAGGAAATACAGCGTAAGTGCAGAAAAAATGGATGATTAGAGCCTGCTGAGCCACCCACCCCTCGTTTTTGAAACTTTTCTGTAGGCACACTGTCTTGTAAATAACACCACAGGGTCACATTACTAATACTTAGTGGACTACGGCATGTTTTTCAAGTGGCATACTTAGAAGCTGATGCTTTAAGAGAGACCTGGCATCATGGCAACAAAAGTCACATACCACATAGGTATATAACATAATAATATCCTAATAATATCCTAAAAACTTAAATTTGTCACTGCTATTGTGTTTTCTGGTTATTTTCCAATATGGGTAACACAATAAACCACTATTTGTCTGATCAATTTCTTCCAAAGCGCTGTTCCTCCTCCAAATATCACAGAGAGCAGAAATGATGCTCTAATTCAGAGAATAAATGTCAGATGTGTGCATAACGGCATCGCCAACCCTGCTTGATTGATCTTGGATCAATAAGGTCATCTTATTCTTTACAGACAAGTGGTCTGATATCAACTTACTAACTAAAGTTTGGCTATTTGTTCAGAAATGACATTTACCAACACAACTTAAAACCTGACTCACATATTCTTATCTATGCACAGACGCTGGTTTTCTCTTACTCTTCATAAATGCCATCTACCTGGATGGAGGAGTTTGTCACATTTACTTCACTGGACTAACTACTGGTGTTAATTAATGGTAAATGGTAAATGGCCTGTATTTGTATAGCGCTTTACTAGTCCCTAAGGACCTCAAAGTGCTTTACACATCCAGTCATCCACCCATTCACACACACATTCACACACTGGTGATGGTAAGCTACATTGTAGCCACAGCCACCCTGGGGCACACTGAATTAATGTACAAATAACACAAATATTTGCGGTCAGATAACAAAAAATGAATGTAAAAAGCCAGCATGCTCATGTTGTTGCCTCCCTGTTGTGTCTAGAGTGAGCCTGTGAAGATGACAAGAGAGTAAGAGCAAGTAAGAGTTGTTTGTTCTAAATGCATATGAAACCACATTTAGTGGTTGATCGTCCCACTTGGTCCGGGGGAAGAAATTCAAATTGTTATAGTAGAGGTACTTCCCCTGACTGCTGGAGATGACACATTAACTACGGGCATATAAACTGTGGGAGAAGCTTTGTGTTTGTACTTACAACAGGATAAACCATAGAAGTGCAATAGTAAAAGTGTGTTAACACGAGCATGCCACTGCTTTGTTTGTTTTGTTTTTGTTAAATTTCAAAGATAAGTTTTATAGACTGGGACCACTTTTTTTTCTTAGTAAATATTGATGTAAAATCAGAAGATAAATGCACTTTACCTACTCTTGCTTTGCTAATTAGCCAGACTACACAGGCAAAAGATAGCTTTGCTTTGTAGCTAGCTGTGCTTGGTTAAAATGAACCTAAATTTGTGTTTTGTGGACTAAAATTGAAGGCACGAGGCTAGATTAGATATTTGTCTACTTGGCACACAGGTCCATAAATGTATTTTGTTGTTTCTAAACATCAAAACTTTGAACAAAGCTAAGCCAGCTGCTCCGCTAAAGCTAACACAGACCTAGCCTGCTAACCAAGCTAGGCGGGCAACACTGTTTTTTTACTGTTCTACTGCTTTTTTTTTTTTTTAACATATTCTTTATGTACTAATATTTCCATTCATTACAAAGAAGTCCAAATTTAGCAGCACTGAAGTAAACTATTCACAGTGACCCTGTGAGGTAGATGGTCTAAATCAGGTATAAGAGGTGTAATCATGCCTGTTCAACTATGCCTTACTAGAAAAGACCAAAATGTTGTTGTTTTTTTATGTCACAGGTCACAGGGGTCAGACTGCTTCCAGCTGATAAGAATACAACAGAATGCAACGGTAACAACTCATAGGTTCTTGAAGAAGATGGGCTACAGCAGTAGAAGATCACACCCACACCAGGTGTTACTGATATTATCTAAGCTAGAAAACTGAGGCTACAATTCACACAGACTCACGAAAACAGGACAACAGAACAGAAATACTCAGCCTAGTCTGATGAGTCTTGGTCTCTCCTGTAACATTCATATCGTAAAGTGAGAATTTGGCATGAACAACAATAAAACATGGATCCACCTACCTTGGATCAACACCTCAGGCTTCTGCTGCTGGTGTAATGTTGCGGGGGATATTTTCTTGGCACATTTTGGACAACTGAGCAACTGAGTGATGTTTAAACACCACAACCTACCTGATTATTGTTACTGACTGTGTCTGTGCCTTTATGACCACAGTATACCAATATTCTGATAGCTGCTTCACTAGATTACACATTGTGTTACTGAGCATAAGAAGGGTGTCCAACCCACTACGAGCAAAGTGTACCTAATAAAGTGGCCTGTGAGTGTATATAGTGTCAGAAAGACGTGAAAACTGGTCGAAAATGGGAATCTGATACAGTGAATTGAAGGTACTTTTTCTTAGTTAAGCAATAAACTAGAGTATTATTTTGAAATAGTCACGTGGGGGAGGGGTTGGTTTTTTTTGCTTTCATCGCACAGCATTTCTTATTAGCTAACTCAGGAGCCTGGTGTTTAAATATGTTCAGCTTTAAACATCTTTATATTTAATAAGTATAAAACTATTGATTCAGTGTCGTTAGAACTATGATTCACAGCTTTATTTAACACTGTATTTTCACCCCACTACATCATTAACACATATATATGTAGAATCCAATAATAACATAGTGCTTAACTCTGTGAAATAATATAGCTGCATATGTCTGGTTCTGCCTCTTCATGCTGAGGTATACTCTACGTCAGTGGCAGTCCCACCATAGTGAAACTGACACCCACGAAGTCCAGCCCCCTCATGGAAATGCCTGATGTGTGTGTGTGTGTGTGTTTGCGTTTGCGCGCTGATTAGTTGAATGTGTGAGAGTGGGATGTGTCTGACATTTCTCTTTCTGCTTTGAAGGGATCGCCCACTGCGTGCTTTGGTGGTCTTCACATGACAACGTCTGACGAGTGTGATCGTTATAAGGTTAAATTTTATAGCCGAATCAAAGCCCACGTGTCTGAAATGCCCAAAGACAAAAAAAACTGTCAAACTGAGGGTTTGTTGAGAGGAGTAAAAAAAAAAAAAAAAGCTTTGCATTGACAACATATTTTAATTATTCAGTTTTCTATGTTTGAGTCTCATCTAAGGCCACGTTTCCATCTATTTAACAACGTTTTCAGAAAACATTTCAGGTTATTTGTCGGCCTAAGCTTACAATGATAAGATAAGCTACGTTATTATTCCAAAGAAATGTCCGCAGGTTGCTAAAACCCCTCAGGATATGAGCTCAGCGTGTTTAAAATAGCAGCTGTAGCCGTGAATTAATTTCTGTTTTAAAAGATTATTTTAAAACTGAGAGATTATTTGGCTTCTTGTACACTCAGCGAGCAGTTATCGCACAGCTTCTAAAATCAGTCATCCAGTGTTATTACTGAAAGAAACTGCTTTACGGGAAGCATAGAAAGGACCTTTTGTGGTTCATGAAATTAAACTCAGGGACCGGAGTTAAGATGTTGCTGTAGTAATATCTGGAAGCACGCTGTTTAGTTTCATATTGAACTGATTGCTTGTGCTGTCAAAACAAGGAGGTGCTGGTAATGACCTCCTGTTGATTTATTCAAAAAGGTCAACTTGTTATGGGCGAGAATAACCGGTTCATTAGGTTTCCTTGACAGATCGATATCGTCCACGCTGCTCGCCCCTCACAGCCCGGTCATGGCCGAGGTGAGGAGCCACAGCACATGTGCATGTTGTTGTTTCAAAACCCTGCTGTGTAATTCCCCGTGGGGACATCTGTGTTTGTGGCCTGAACAGAGTAGGCAGCGTGGCCTACAGGGTGACAAAGCGTGACACGTGGAGGGATGGAGGGGAAGTTAGTTTTTTGCTTGTCTGTATAATAGTGTGAGGCTATTCTCTAATGAAGAGTGTGCTGCCATCTATAGGGTGGAGGCGACAGTGAGGCTACTACTTCTTCCTGTGATTGCTGTTTTGATTTTTGAATTTTGGACTTGACTAAACATTGGAGCCTGACTCTCTAATTAGATCAAACTGAATCAGACAGCCAAGTGAAAAAGAAAGCTTCACAAGACTCTGTATGTTTCTGTATGACTTTACCAGTTACTTGCTGCTTCAGGTCATTGAGGTTTGCGGGGATTTGTTTTATCTTTTGTTGTAGATTTGCTACTGTGTTTGGGAACATTCTTCTGCTGAATGACCCAATCTCACCCAAGATTTAGCTTTCTGTCACCTAAATCTCACATGTGACTCTAGAATACTTTGGTAGACAGAGGAGTTAATGGCTGACTCAATGATTCATAGCTACTCGGGTCCTGTGGCTGCAAGACAAGCCCAAATCCTCACACTTCCACCACCGTGCTTGATAGCTGGTATGAGGTGTTTGCGTAGACAATACAATACAATTCTCCAAACATGGTGCTCTGCACTCCAGGTTGATTTCTGGGAAGGTTGTAGTGAATGCTCCAGCACACTTGCCATTAATCAGTTAATCAAATGCATTTGATTGCACCTTTACTGGTACTTATCCTCTTAATCGCTATGGAAACAGTACTTTTTTTCAATGTTTTGACATTTTTAAGCTAAGTGTTCCATTTCCATCATAAAAACAAATACATAACTGTGCATCAGATAATTAGCCTTACTTGGCGCACACTTCCTTCCCTTCGAGTTATGCTGAGCTGTGCAGAGACTGTCGCAGCAGAAAACTGTAAGGCACTGTTGTGCGTACAGCACTATGATCAGAGTGTGTTAAAATGACTCCAGGCCGTACAAGAAAATAACGGTTGCACATGTGTAAATGCATCTAATAAGAGAGTCTTTTGCACACCTGATAGGGGACCATGGCATCCCCAAAGCTTTCCCAAAGACCAGGGATGGAGCCGAGCGCCGTCTCTGAGCCAAGTGTCTGAGGTGCTGTAAGAAAGCAGAAGTGATAGTCAACAAACAAAACCTTTTGTGTCTGCCGGGAAAATAAAAATCATTAACTCATATCTGTCAACATTTTGCTGACAAGACACAAGAGACACAGAAGCATTTCAGTCAGGGAAGAAAACCGCAACAGAAGGTTTGGTGATTTGCGAAATTTAATAACGGATACACTTTATATTGGGCCGCAATCAGAGATGGCAGAGATGGCAGAGATGGCGGAGCTGTGACCGCAGTCAAGCGTATATTTAGACTGAGGAAATAACTTATTCCCTGGTGACCTTCCACCTGCAGACAAACGAGTACAGGAACAGCTTCAAGAAAGGCAGCTTAATCGCTTAAAATAGCTGCTCAGTCAGAGGTTCCATTAAAGTAAATACATTTACCAAGAAAAGAAATGAAAGCAAACAACACAAAGTACTTTCATTTACCAATTTCCACCCTTCAGAGGGTGAATTTTACATTTCACTGCTTAAAGTATTGAGTACTGAACTTAATCCTGCATAATGCTCTGGATTCCAATCAGAAGGTCGTCCCTCTCTGCTCTAACAAGTGAATACATGTGGACAAATAAATGTTTGTAGGGGACAGATAAAGGCTTCTTCTGAAGACTGAAGGATTCAAATGCCTTAGCACAGAATATACAATGTTCAAATATAAGGAATTGTACGAGATAGGTTCAGTTGTCATCTATATTGAAGGCCAAACATCTGTGTGCAATAATAAGATTTTTTTTTTTTCTCGTGACAAAGGACAACCGAGAGAGGATTTGAAATTCAAGACTACGCTTCCATGAAATTAATCAGCACCGTGTGCACTGAATATGTCTCACGTGTTTGCATGAAGGAGGGGCCAATGAGAATCTGTGTGGAAAGCGAAGGTAAACTGAAGCCATAACTACACATACGAGCTCTGAAATCTGGGTCAAACACTTCCTCCATCACATATCAGCTTCAGTCTCGGTAGTTTAGGACGCTGATTGCCTGATTGGATTTTCTCACTGCAGTTAGTGTCGAGGTTTTTTGCATCGGGCCGTGTAACGATCTGCAAATAAAAACAAATCTCACGTGAACGCTGAAAACGCTGAAAGAGTTGCTTCAGGTGATAAAATTGTCGACACAAGTCATTGGACACAAATATGAAACACTGATTTGAGAATTGAAAAGGTAAAAAGGGTTGTTTTATTGCTCTCAAGGCATCGGCGTAACTTTGTGCTCAACATTGGGGGGGTCAAGATCTCTGTCTAAATAAATAAATAAATCTGGGTAAATATAACCCCCCTAACCCCCCTGGAAATTACGCCTCTGTCTCAAGGTTTGATTTTATTTTGTAGATTTAAGGCACATTTATTTACAAAGTTCAGATACAAAAAATATTTATTTTCCCGAGTTATCAAAAACACTTTTGATCATTTTAAATCTATTAATATGACTAGAAAAGTTAGACAACATAACAGCGAGACACTCACTTGCCATTTTATTAGGCACATCTTGGTATTACAGGGTTGGACCTCCCTGTTTGCCTTTAATTCTTCGTGGCACAGGTGCAAGGTGCTAGAAGCATTCCTCTGAGATTTTGGTTTTGTGACCTGAGTTTTGTGACATGGTGTGTAATGATGGTGGAAGCAGCCATCAGAAGGTGATTACACTGTAGTCATAAAAGGATGAACATGGTAAGCGGCACGCTCAGACAGGCTGCGGTGGTTAAATAATGCCCAGTTAGCATTAAGGAGTTTAAAGTGTACCAAGAAACTGAAACGTTGACTCAAGCCAGGAGGGATCCGTGCTTTCATGTTGTTCGCAGCAAGTTACATTACAAAATGCAAGAAATCAGGGAAGAAATCAGGGCTCATCATACCAGATGGCATTTTTCTGATCTGCTCTTGTCCAGTTTAGTGAGCTCATGTGAACTTCTGCTGTTGTAGCGCATCTGCCTCACAATTTGATGTGCTGTGTGTTCCGAGATGCTCTTCTGCATACCTTGTGAGTTGGTTTGAGTCACTGTTGCCTTCCTATCAGATCAAAGCACTCTGCCCATTCTCCTCTGACCTCTGACATCAACCAGAGATTTTCACCTAGTGAACTGTCGCTCACCCGAGAGTTTCTCTTTTTCAGATCATTCTCAGTAAACCCTAGAGATGGTTGCGTGGGAAAATCGAAGCTGATCAGCTGTTTCTGAAATATTCAGAGCAGTCCATCTGGATCTGTGTTTGAGGATTTCTCTTTTATTTGCTTGTTTATTCACACATGTATATCTTCCTTAACTTACTTTTCTTTTACTTAGTTGCACTGATGGATGAATAGTCTATTTCTACTATTTCTACCTTTTTCTTGTAAACAGCTTTTCTTTGGGGAGTTTTGAATGCATTTGAAGAGTTTAGAGGAACTTCTGAAGTTGCCTAATAATTGTTGGGTAACACTCCGACGCACTTGGACATTTGTTCATTTGCGTGAAGGAAAACAAACAGTCTCTCTCCATCCTTGTTATGGCTCCTGCTGATGATGATGTTGCGCTCTAATTGCCAGACAAACTGAGAAATTGGATGAAGCAGAGTTGGAGATGAAGGAGAACAACAACACAAAACAAACAAGAGCTGGAACTCTTAACAAAGTGTCTCTCTCTGGCCTCTGTCCCTGCAGCTCGGAGCCAGGCTGGCGCACAAAGTCCGCCGACTGATGACGGACGCGACGGAGGACACAGAGGCTCATTGTTACCTGAATCCTGGAACCACAAATGCACGCCACTAAGGGACCAAAAGTGTCACCATTAACAAGCTGTAGGTCCCATCTAATGGAGATTTGCTTTGTTTTTAGAGTCTCTGCTGTAGTCTAATAAACACTTTTTTTTATTCTTTTTGGAAAAGCTGATAATATTTCTCTCTCACAGTCAACAAATAGACCAACAGCACCCACCCTCTGAAGTATCTCAAGCTCGGCTGTTTTCTTAAACACACTTGTTGGGAAAATCTTCCGTTACCGAACGTTTGATATTTACAGAGGAGGGTCCATGTGGGGCTAATTTCTCTTGATCACAACAATAAGAATAAGAATATCAATGCACTCAATATTCATTCTATTAAGAATTAATAAAGCTTCTTGTTACCAGGGAAACGATAAATTAATGCTTTTTATTACTACGGCTGTAACTTGGCTAGGTTTGGGTATAAAACCAAATAGTTTTGAGTGCCTAAGCCTATCCAGGAGAGATCATAGGTGTCGGTTCCGGAAATATTATTATCACAGTTCAAAGAAACAAGCGTGCATTGCTTAGTAGAGACAGGAAACAAAGCAGTTGCCACAAAAAAATGCGATTTCCTCTGTAAACAGCATTTTGTGTGGTGATGCCTTGTGTATACTCTTGCCACGGCGAGAGTTGAAGTGTAGGTTGGGTTATGGTTAGCCATTTCACAGTAAAGCGGATTCATCTGCTCGGGTTCAGGATAAAGTGAGGGCAAAAATACTCATCAATGGGGGCAACTGCAGTGAGCAGAGAGCCAGCCTGTTGTGATTTGGCGCTGTATAAACAAAACTGAATTCACTTGAATTGTATAAATCAAAACCTCCAAATCCAATGATGTCCTCTATGTTATGGAATTGATTAAAAGGCACTTTTAAAGTGCTTCTGTGTGTTGCCCCGATCTACATAGCACACATGCTGACCTCATATAAGCCAGTTTGCAGGTTTAGACCCTGTGATTGGCCGTTTCAACGTCAAGCCTTAAAAGGGGGTTAACATATTTCTGCTGTGAGGATCTCTCATCTTTGGAAAGACCTGCCTAAATTCACCTTTTGGCCAAATTAGAGACCTCACTGATGCAAATTTGCAGGTTTAGACACTAAGATTGGCCCCTTCTGACTGCTTGTTACCAAACTTTCTTTCATCCATCATCTGTTGACGGACCTGGCTAAGCTGAGCGAGCTGTTAATCGCTTTTTAAACAGAAGAGTTTGAAGTTTAAGGTTTTCATTAGAGATCAAATGTAACTGTTCCCGTATTATAAAGCTATTTGGTTTATCTAATTTTGACTTAGATGAAGATCCGGCCAAATCAGTGAATAATCAGTTAACAAACTGCGGTAAACCTGAAAGGCTCGTAGATGTTTTCTTGCAGCTTTTCGTGCTTCTGTTGCATCTGCACTCCGTGGAAGCTCTGAGAGGCTACATCGCTACACCTCTCACTTGCCACACGCCTTTGAACCTCATCTGGAACGACCAATTTTACCTGAACCCTCCCACTCACCCACTTTCTGTCATGTAATCACATTTCAGCAGTCAGTCAGTGTTGTGATGTTGTATTTCCTCTCTGCGTCTTTGATCATAAACCCCTCACAGACGCATAGGAACTGATCAAAATAACTCTTCTTTTTGATATCACAAAATTGTCACGATTATCACCTTTGCGAGTAAATAATGGGCGCATACTTACGGGATGCAGTGAAGCTGCACCATCATCATAGCTTCCTCTCCTCATTGCTCCAATTCCATAATCTGAACCGTCCATCCTGGTGTCTCAGATCCCAGAGGAAGCCCTCGACCCCTCTGCTGTCCTGTGCTGTAGTCTGTGTTGTCAGTTTACAGTTTCCACTTGGCAAAGCATAGGAGAAGCAGTTTGCGTCCCGGTTTGAGGGCTCTGCTGTGAATGTGGTGGGGGGAGCGCATCCACAACAGCTTCTTCTCTAACTGGTGCTAATGAGGGTTTGAACAATGGAGGCCAGGCTGGCACACAGAAGAAGAGCGAGGGGGGGGGGTGTTGGGGCGGGCCGGCGGCCCGGCAGTGCCACTCTAACCCCCCCTCGCCCCCTTAAAACCTTTTTCCAAGCCACCACTTCCTCCGTCTGAACATCCCAGACTGTCCCGTTACGCTTCAGCGAGGCAGCTTCCTCCCATAATGAGATCGGCCAGCATCCTCTCATGGCCTGCTCGTCCTCATTTCCAGACTAACGAGGGTGAGATACCGTGACAACAGGTTCCTCAGAAAAACGAGGCCTCACAGATCGGTCCCACGTCCCTGTTAAACATATAGAGATGTACTTCTGAATGTTTATAATGAAAATCAAAGCCAATTTTTAGCCAAGTATGTATTTAAGTCTAAAATAATTCCATTCCCAGAGTGAGCGGGCAAACCTAAAGAGTGGTGCAATAAAAAGTAGCCAATCAGAGTCAAGCGGTAGACACACCTCCTGTTCTGCTTCTCACGCAAACCACAAGTTTAAAAAATAGATAAATTATCGTGTGATGATGTCACAGTGCAGGAGTAAAGGTTTGTTTTCTGTTCAAAAACGGATGCTTTATTTGAGTTAAAGAACATTTGCCAGTGTGGTTACAGTATGTGTGTCGCAAAGCTTTGAAACAGGAAACAAACAGCAAGTTCCTGTGGAAAGAGCTATTGTTTTATAGCTTCACATATCCATCCTGACCTCCTCCATTACTCTATATCATAAACTGTATGTGAAAGATGGAAGTAGCCGTATTCCTGACTCTCACTTTTCAGGGAGACTTGTGCTTTATAGTATTGTGGCTGTCCCTATCTTGATCTTTTTGAAACAGAACTGATTTTGGCTCGGTTTTGGAGCCAACCATGGAACCCATGCAGCAGGCAAAGCTTTCTTTCCGGCATGGAGATATAGTTGGACACAGCAGCGGTGAAGAGTATTACTTGGATTAATCTCTGATGCATCCATCGGAGTATGACTGCTAGATAGAAAGCACATCAGCATTTTTTTAAAAAAGTGCTTGGGCGAATAAGGCATGTTGTATGAAGTACTGAAGAGTCCTCCAGAGTAGAAAGGCTCTATACAAGAATAAGTCCATTTAAAATCTTTTATTTACACATGGGATCCTGGTTGCTGTCTGGAGGTGTCCCAGTGAAGCAGTTACCCTTCTCCCACTAAAGACATGAGGGATTAAGCAGTGCTGATTACTTAAGAGGTTATACTATCAAGTCCTATAAGCTCAATGAGTCTGTGTGGATAAGAGGAAATCCAAAATAATTTCAAACTTGTGCATCATATTAAGCCCAACATCGCCATGACATTCATGCCCATGATGAGTGTATGTAAACCTCTGACTACAACTCTTTATTTCAACACAATAAATACTCACAAAGCTAATCACCATTTCTCACTGTGCCACTTTTCAAGGCCATAATCAGACAAAGAAATTAGAACAGTTTTGTTCTACTACAAAACATTAAATAAATAAAGACTATATTCTTGCCTTTAATGGTTTCTATAGACGAACGATGAAAAAACAACAACTTTTCCCAGAAAACTTTTGTTTTGCTAGACAAAGAACATGAA
Source organism: Haplochromis burtoni (assembly GCF_018398535.1). Classification (NCBI taxonomy): domain Eukaryota; kingdom Metazoa; phylum Chordata; class Actinopteri; order Cichliformes; family Cichlidae; genus Haplochromis; species Haplochromis burtoni. Next base: position 1,897,882 of record NW_024582408.1, on the reverse strand, counting down.
GGTTTTGTGATTCAGAAAAATGTTTTTCTTGCTCTCCTTTCACAGCTGTGGCTGTTAACCTGTGGTTTTTGTGGTTGATTGTCGGGCCAATCCCTTTAACTTGAAATCATGCTTGCCAGTGTACTGTGGAGGAGAAAATGTTTTTTCAGCACATAATAAATGTCATTTCTCTGGCAGAGAGAACCACTCACTGTAAAAAGTCCCCCAGCTCAGGTGCTATTTTGATAGAGCTGATGGTATCTCACAGCAGACAGACTAAACATCAGGACATCACGAATGCCTGAAAGTGTCTCGAGATAATTTGAAGATATCGTTTCTAATCTGGCCACGTAACCTCACACACTTACTTCCTGCTTTATATTTGAAAAAAAAAAAAGATAGACAAACACAAACTAGTCCATAATAGTGAAGTGGAAGAAAAATGATGCTTGGTGTTCAAAAAGTTTTACGAATAACAGGCTCTCATCCCCTAGCCCTAATTACTGGCGATGTAACACTAACTGAATTCTGTTGGGCTGTTTCTACCACCTTCGCACATCTACAGACTGCAGACTCTGACTTTTTTGCACAATAGCTCCAGTGCAGTCAAATTAGATGCAGGGTGTCTGTGAACAGCAGTTTTCAAGTCTTGCCACAGGTGCTCAACAGGATTTAAGTCGGGCTGTATGTTTAAGGTCAAACCTCCTCCCCATTCTCAAGTCTTTTGCAGCCTTTAATAGGTTTTCTTCCAGGTTTGCCCCGTGTTTACATCCATCCATCTTTCCATCAGCTCTGAGCAGCTTCCCTTTCCCTGCAGGAGAAAAGTGTGCCCACAGCATGATGCTGCCACCACCATGTTTTACAGCTGGGATTGTGTTTTCAAATCAATGTACAGTTTTGCATAAAGGCCCAAAGATTCAATTTTGGTCTCATCTGACCAGGGCACCTTTGCTGTGTCCCCTTCATGGCTTGTGGCAGACTTCTTATGGCTTTCTTTCAACAATGGCCTCTATCTTGACGCTCTTCTATAACAGCCAGATTTGGGGAGTCCAGATTTTCCCACCTGTCAATCTCTGCAGCTCCTCTAGAGTTAACGTGGGCCTCTTGGCTGCTTCTCTGATTAAAGCTCTTTGATTGGCCTGCCAGTTTACTGTAGGTGGACTGCCATATCTTAGTGTTAAAAGCTTGAGATATGGTTTTGCACTTTTTTCCTACGTACTGTATGCTAACAGCCCCGTTCACCCAGTTTATTTTTTCATTTTGCCCTCACTCAGCACTGAAATCTCAAACCTTCCTACTTATGGGTCACAGGCAGAAATCTCTTTATTACACCTGTCCTGCAAGAAAACAAAAGCTCCAGAAACTCCAGAATTAATTTATCAGCAGGGAAACATTCACACAAACAAACAAACAGGACCTTTGCCTTTCTGTAAAGATTTTGAGCTGGCCACGATCCTGGAGGACTCTGTTTAGTCCTGTTTGGAAAAGTTTCCATGCAGTTATCAAAAGCTCAGCATGTGGCCAATTCAGAGGAGGCCTCTGTTTTCATGACTGGTTTGATCTTTCCTGTCTGCTGGCAGTGATGGGCTTGTTCTAAGAATGTACTAATTTAGTCCATTTAAAAAGTTTTACAGTTTATTGTTTTGTTTTTTTTAATGGTATAAATTGTGAATACATGTGTAAGAGTATCACATTCGAATCAAATTAAAAGTAATACATGATTGATGATGTGTTTAAATATACTAGTGTGCAAAAATGATTAAACACAGAAACAGAATGTACCAAAAAGAAACAAAAACAGTAGATTGGAGCAAAGACGGGACTATATATGAGCACACTGAGGTGAAATTAAACCAAAACAACACACAGAAAAATACCCATCCATCCATTTTCTTAAATGCTTCAATTGAGGGTCACAGGTGGGCTGGATTTGTACACCCTGGACAGGTCGTCAGTCGTCAGAGATGATAACATTCATACTTAAGGCCACTTTAGAATCACCAATTAACCAAACAAGCCTGCATTTGAAATACCTGGAGAGAGCCGCGCAGTGGATTCGAACCCACGACCTTGTTGGTGTGAGTCAACAGTGCTAACCACTGCAACAAAGAGCAAATGATTAACATGGAGGTGCGACGACATTTAAACGAAGGCAGAGAGAGAAACATGAAAGCCAACAAATATAAGCAAGTGCATTACAAAAAGCTATGATAGCTAAGCATTCAAAGCATTTTCTGGTGAGTGTTTGGCGTCGTTGTAATATTCCAGATGAAGACCAGCGAGATGCTATTAAGCTCTCCTGCTGATTTGGATGATGAGGGAAACACTGAGCTGCTTTGTGGCTCATCAATGCGGCCTCTTGTCAAGAGAGGTTACATCATCGCCAGCACATAAACAAAGACCGGCTACACATCTCACTGCTCATCTTCAAAGAGCTTTGATAGAAACACAGAGTCCAGGATTTTGGTGCTTTGGTACACTAAGACAGAAATGTCGCCCTCTTGGTCACGTTCAGTCCGTTTGTTTTTTCTGTGCATGTGTGTGTAAAGCGCCTTGAGGTGACTTTTGTTGTGATTTGGCGCTATATAAATAAAATTGAATTGAATTGTTTGTGTATGCATGTAACTTCACACACACACAAAATCTGTGGGAAACTGTTTGGCGGTCTGCACAAGCATCAAGCGTCAAAGCCTCTGCAAAAAGCTTGATTAGCATACCTGCAAGCTGATCGTGCATGACTTTGATAATTATCTTTTTTTTTTTATAGAAGCAGTAACTGTTTTTAGACCATTCTGTGAGACGGGAACAAACTGTAAACAGCAAACAGTTGCTCATTTACACTGGAAGGTCAATGTGTATCCTCTCATAGCTCAGCTTTTGCGCTACAGGAAATAATACATCTGCTGTGCTTCACTATGCTGTGAAATTTCAGTTGTTTAGAGACACATTTACACAAAAATCAAGGCACCACAAGTCATTTGAGGAAGTGCCTCTATAAGCTTTCTAAACCCCAGGAGCTCTAGACAAATCGTTTAGCCACTGATCACCATTTCAGAAGCTATTAAGTTATTAGACGAGCATTAAGACACGAGACGAAGCCTCGCATTTCTGCTCTGTGAGGAAACTTTATTGCTTTGGTTCATGCAGCTGTTGAACCCTCAGACAGCTGCATGGTCTGAATAAAAATGCGAGAATCCTGAGAGATTTTGAAAATAATTACAATGAGAATAGACCGGTTTGGAGCCTTTTTCTCAGTTAAGATGGATCTGGTCTTGTATTAATGTTTCTCATTAATTTCCAGACACTTCAGCTACACTTAAATGTGAATGAATAAGCATGATAATGAGATAATAAAATGTCAAGGAAGGGTGCGTTTATTTTAAATATGCGACACTAATGGCGTCACTGAAGATCAGAGTTCCCATGTTTAGTATTTAGTTTGCGCTCTTTGGGCTTTAGGTAGGGCTTCTGTGAGGATCAGACTCGGCCTTTGAACCAGTAAATAATCATGTCTGGTTGCAGTTTTTCCATCTCATAACTTCCTAATATTTCTTTGTTGAACTGTTCCTTTGCTAAAGTCATCCCAGCAGTCTTATTCTTTGAGGTTATGGATTTTTCGCTCCTTCACACCAGTTCTTTTTAAAATAGTTGTCAAGGATTTTTGTTGTTCATCTTTAAAGTAACCTTCTCACATGCTCTATTCACAGTTTTGTGGTCCAGTCTTTGTCAACCAATTTGATCAAGAATTTTGATTTTTGTACTTCCGATCAATTATTCTGTTGTACTGCAGACGCACAGAGTCAGTCCCTTTTAAATTATTAATGGCACCCAATAATGATTACTTTTTATAATCAAGGCTTTGTTGTTGTTGTCATTCAGAGGTATTATTACATTTCCACACTGATGAAGTGATTTATTTATTTCAGAAGAAAATATTTAACTAAATAAAAAACAATTTAACTGGGTTTTCCCAGTTGTGATGAAATTTCGTGGCACAGTCTGGGCTGACAAATCATCACCGCTTTCCCCAGAAGTTAGCTGTTAGTGTGGCAACATAGGGAGTAAAACACTGATGATGAATCATTTATATTAAGACGTGCCTAAAAAACCCACAACAATGGCCACTATGCCAAGAAACAATATTTCATAATGAAAAAGAAAAAAAACAAAAAAAAAACAGGTTTTGAGTTGTTTTATAAGTTTATTAAAAATGAAACACTGAAATGTCCAAATTACATAAATGTTCAAAGACTGCAAGTCTCGTTTTAAAAAATGAAATTCCAGTGTCAAGCTGAATTCCAGTTCGTCTGACGCCTGTGAACAGTCCTCACATGCACCTCTGAGTCGAAGTATTTGGACACACACTGGTCGAAATACGTTCTCACAGTCTCACGCATAAGTTACAAAATCAGCAAATGCAGTACAGAGCCTGCAAACGTATCACATGCAGGCAAGTTATTGTTTGAAAAAGAGGACAGCGACAAAGATACATTCACTGATTGTGTGTGAGTGTGTGTTCAAAACGTAGTCGTGCAGAACGGGCAGACTGGTCGCAGCTTTTCTCAAGAGCTGCTCATCCAAACAACACGAGTCAAGAAACGAGACAAAATAGCAAAAAACTAAAATATCTGTACAGTTTTGATGTGGTTTTTACCTCTTCAGCTTTCTTTACGATCAGTTAAGACCACATAGATGATGACATTTGGTAAAAGTTTCTTACTGTAAAACTTCCCCAACACACACAGAGTGGTGCAGGCTGCGGCCACTGCAGGGGAAACACTGGCAACACAGAATTAGCCCAAATATGTGAACTGCTCATCTCAGTGAACTCAAATGCAACACTACGTGGTACCCTGGCCCACGTGGGTTAGACTAATGGTTGTTTAATTAATTAATTAATTTGTTTATATAGAGATAGGCATGGAGGCCCTGGCAGGTTTATTATTGGAGATGGTGGAGGCTTTCTTCGATGTGGAGCCCCAGCAGGTGTACACCAGCCTGTCGTGGTTGTTGCTGCTCTGCAGTACTTTGCGTTTATGTTTGCTTTGAGTTCCATCCTGAGACGAGCCCAATTTATTCTTTTGGCTGGATCCTTGTTCCTGGAGCTGAATATGGATGGGGTTTGGGGCCTGATGGGCTGTGGTAACGTGGACCCCAACTCGGTTTCCTCCCAGCTTGTGGTAGGTTGAGAGAAGCAGCCGGTGGAGCTCCCGCTGGAAAGTCTTGTTGAAGTAGAAGTAGATGAATGGGTTGTAGATGTGGGAGCTTTTGGCGAAGAGGGCGGGAAACACGAAACCCTCCGGAGCCATGTACCGGTGCTCCTTGTGGAAAATGAAAAGGAAGGACACGACAGCGTAGGGAGCCCAGGCAATTACAAAACCCAAACTGATGCAGAAAAACATCTGGAAGGGGAAGCGACAGAGTAGAGAGGGTAAGTTAGTACACTGGAAACTAATCAGAGACCTGATGAATCATCTCTGACACACAAATAACTTGTTTCCTATGAAACGATCCATTTTCAAACAAAGCAAAGATCATGTGGTGCAGCAGACTGAATATTTCATGTCTACACTTTCCTAGTAACGGATCTCGTACGGTCATGTGAATATTGACGTGTTCAGGAAAAAATTATGGCACTAATTCTATTTTTAAAGCGACACGAGTTTCTTTTAAATATAACGATATTTTTGTTATTTTTACCTTCACTTTATCTTTTCCATCTCGTGTGGTTGGAATGAACCCATTTCCGTTCCCTTAAATATTAATAGAAAAAACATAGCAGAGGCAACTCCTCCCTACAACCTCTTGGTCATCTGGGCCTCACACTGTGTTCTGGGCCTCGTGGGCTCTCTCCTGGTACTGTGGATTTCTTGAATTTTTTTTCAAGGTCAGCTTTGACCTCGGGTGCTAATAGTGAAGGTCAAGGTCAAATGCTTAACCAACCTAGGTACTCGTATCCCCCAAGGTTTAAATTGTTGTAAAATACGAAGACAATCGATAAAAAATTGTGAGTAATATAAAGTTGGTTTGTTGTGACCTCGAGGGGATTTTCAGCAAATTTAAATCAGCTTGAGCTGTTATTGGTATCTACCATCACAAAGAAATGTGAAATCCTGTGGGCAGTAGAGTGCTAACAAACAGACAAATAGACAAACGGAACTGATTACATCCTCCCTTCCATTCAGAGGAAGAATACATCGATTGATGTGGCTGAAATGTATCTGTGATAAACTGCAGGACAGTCAAACATTCAAAATCAAAGGTTCTACAGACAAAAGACAAGTCAAGTATAAAGTGTGACTCAACTTGGAGAGACAAGAGGCTCAAATGTTTAGTTCTGAGAAAACGCTGGAGGCTCTTCTTCCAGATTCAAAGTCTCTAACAGATACATGTCATTATCAGCTTTGTTCAAAACCCTGTTACATACCAAGATATGCTGTTGCCTTAAAACTCCAAGAAGAACCAAGTTTAGATCCGATCTCCAACCACAATAAAAATGCACAGAGGGCTAAATGAAAGCAATGAGTAATGACTGATGAGTAAAAGATGTGAATGCCTGTACGACCTTCACGATGCATTAGTACTGTGACACCTCTATAACTGATAAAGTCTGATCTAATGCCACGAGGTCAAAGTGAGAATTTTACAGAGAAAGGTTCGAAATTATAAAAGCTCCAAAACTTAAAGAAAGATGCTTTGTTGCTTTCTTTATTACCTCCTTTAAGATACACTGGACCATCCCATATGAAAGGAAAGGAGATATAACTGGCAACTAGCATGTAAATACTAATTATTAGCCTGTTTTTCATTTAATGCCATACCCTGCTGTTGTAATATTCATGGTTCACACCCAGCCTGGTTTTGCTGCAGGCCTCTTCCTGTCAGGAGGGACTTCTTCCTTCCCACTGTCACCAGCTGCTATTATATTGCAGGGTTTTTACTTTGCAAGATAAAGCATATTGAGATAACTCTATAAAGACAGTTTATTTAACTCTAATTCTTATAAAGTTTTTATCTTGTGTGCCGAACATAGTTTTACATGTAAATGGAAAAAAAAATCTCTCTAATTTCTCTGGATCATCTGCCTCCATCTCCATCCTGCCTCTAGCATCCTCCTCTGTTACACCTCTGCACGTCCTGCATCACTGCATTCTTGAATCTTCTCTGTGGTGTTTCTCTTTTCCTCCTGCGTGCCACCTCCTTATTCAATATCCTTTGCTGCATGGTCACTTAATCATTTCCCCAGTGTGAATAGACAACATGAGCTGAGCTCAATATGAAGAGCATCTGGTTTCACTTTATAGGCTAGTATATATTAATTTTTCTTTAAAATTACAGCTGTGGTATTTGAGTGATGTTTTTCGCGGGATATTCGGGTTGTTCTCTTTCATATGACCTGACTAGTTTGGTGTAGTTACCTGATGATGAGGTCAAGGATCAGTTATCAGGAAGAGACACGGGTGGCCATTTTTGGCACTATTCGACCACTGATGGAGAATTTCCTGTTGGTGTGCACTGAGCAGCAAATTCGAGCGCTGCCTGGACTGGATTCTCTCAACATTCTCAGTTCATGTGTGTTTGTCAAGTCTGCAGATATAATGTAAAGACTGAAGCTCACCATGGAGAGCCGCTTCTCAGCGCGGCGCAGGTTGTTGCGGATGCCCCTAGCAGACAGCAAGTAGGAGAAGCGGGACACCTTGTAGAGGATCCTGCACTGCGACACCACAATGAGGAGGACGGGAACCAGCGTGAAGCAGGCAAAGGAGCAGATGACATAGAAGGCATCCTTGGCAGAGGTGTGATAACCCCGCCAGGCGATTGTGCAGGACAGTCCGTAAGGCTCGGGGACGTACTCGCCCCAGCCGAACAGAGGGAAGCTGGACCACACTGTAGCAACCAGCCAGATAGCACAGCACAAGAGGCGGATGTTGGTTCCTTTCAGCCACACAGCTACAGCAAGAAGGCAAAAAAAAGGATAGAGACTGCAAGATTGGGGGCATTTGGGACATGAGTTACATGAAACTACTACTCTTAGCATCAAATTCTTATTAACTAACAACAACAGTCCTCACCGTAAGCCAAGCTGTAGCAGGTCTTTAGGTAGCGGATGATGCTGATGGCAGTGATGGTGAACATGCCGCACAAGCCGAAAATGTAGCAGCCGAAGCCGTAGTAAACGCACGTGATGTTTTCTCCCAGCCAGGCGTGGTGGAAGGAGGACAAGATGGCGAGCGGGTAGAAGCAGATGCAGCTGAGGAAGTCGACAACAGCCAGGTTGACGCACAGCAGCTCCGAGCCCACCATCTTCTTCCTCCTGAGGTAACAGATCACCAGCACCAGCCCATTCCCCATTACAGAGAGCAGAGCTGCACCGGGAAGAAGGTCAGAAGGAAACTGCTGCATTCGTTTAGCATTTGGCCTCTTTGGAAGCAACACTATTTTTATAATTGCTATGACCAAAATGTTAGCAAACATTTAGAAAGGTTTTGAGACAAAGCAAAAAACGTTTACATATTTTATACCTTCAAAAGGGCATCGTTATTACTTTAAAGTGAGTGTATCCCATGGAAAATGTTCCCATCAGATATGCCAATGTCAGTTTTACTTAAATAGCACATTTAATTACAGATAATGTCAATGTTGTTTAATATAAAGATAAAAACATAGGCTCACAATGATGCCTCAAGGCAATTTAAAAAAGCAATATAAAAGTATATATAAAAATAAAATACAACACACTTAAACTCTTAATGCCGAGGGTATCATATTTGATAACTGAGGCTTTCTGACTACATCAGTGCGATTTGTTTTCCCCTGAAAAAACAAAATAAATTCCACAAAACTCACATAAGCAAATACATTTTGATTTTTTCAGCCAAGATTCCTGTTTTGATCACTGTGTTTCAAGGACAACAAATAGGAACAATTTTTTTTGTTCTTGACTTTTTGGAGCAGCAACAAATATTTCCCTCTTATTTTGAGATATCCAGCTGTTAATATGAGTGTTGCTCATTAGTTTGAGAATCACCTGATGTCGGCAGATGTTGTATACTTGTGTGGAAAATCTAAGAAAACCATCTTTAGCTGAATAACCTTCTTATGGGCACTTTGCACTATTTGCCCAGCAGTCTGACATGCTAGGAGTTCATTTTTAGGTCGTACATATCAAAGTGAGAGCCACCATGCAGAATAACTGGATTATTGACGTCTTAGAGGCAAACCGAGCACACATTTATATGAGTGAGAACACAATACAGGTTAAATCCTTACTTATAGTTACTGCTATTGCAATGCACACCTTCAGCGCTCCTAGTCAAGTGTAACTAGTTTAATGAGCGACTGAGCCCTGCAGACAAATAAAAGTCAAATATAAGATCTGAGAAGTTCATTGAAAACAAACCAATGGAAAGAAAAAGAAAATGAAATGATTAAAGTTTAAATACTTTATATTTAGTGGAAATTAAAGCACTTTTTATAACTTAAAGGCGTGAATTAAGCTTATCAAAAAAAATAGTCAACAGCATTTTTGTTTTCCAGGTAAAGCAGAAATAGAGAGAACAGATAACTCAGCATACCGATGGAGAAGATGGCCAGTCCCACGCATATGTCAGCAGCTGGGGTCAGTTTGGAGGTGAAGGCGGAGGTGGTCCGGTTTCCATCAGAGGAGTTCAGAGGCATCGGTCGCTGCTGCTGGTGTTGCTGATGCTACAGTGGCTGAAATCCAGTCCTGTCTGTCAAAGGGAGATGAGGCTGACTTTCTTTTATGCATGGGGTTCTGTCGCCATGGTAACTCAAGTGTGTGATGTCCGTCAAATACACTGAGGATGGGGATCCAGGAGCTCTATAGACAAGGACGTTATAAGGACTTTGGCTTAACTTGCAAATGCCACCACAATATCTCCAACAGCCTGGGCTTTAACAGCCTAACCAGCCATTTTTCCATTTATTCTAAGGTATTATAGTTTAGTTTATTTTTAATCCTGCAATATTACGATTCCTCAACATTTTATTGACTTCAACTTAAAACCACATCAGAGAGCCAGAAACTGCAGTTCCTCCAGCGGCCAGTTGAAGCTGGGTCTATAAGAGAGTCAGACTTCCACATTAAAAACAAAAAACTTAAGAGATTAGATGAACTTTGCACAGCGTGGTACAAAGACTGGTTTTCATTCTTTGTGGCTTATTTCTGCCCTCACAATAACTATAGAGAAGGTGGTGTTTTATAACTGAAGGTGGCATGGCTGCTTTCATTTCCATGTGTCTGACACACACCTGTAGGTGGATCATCGCAAGCTGTGTTTATGCTGTGGTTCCTTTTGAAGCATTTGACTAATATAGAACATCTGGGACATTTATGATTCTTTTTTTGGTGAGTGAATATTAAGTGTTTTAGTAGTTTGGTGCATTAGTCACCCTCTCATCCAAATATGACACTTCTGGCCTCAAAAGACCAACATGTCACCATGCAGAGGTCAGAAACTGATAGGTGACGTCTAGAGATCTCAAAAACCTGCACATGGCTCACAGTGTGTGAGCCCAATGCACAAAATTGTATTTGCTAAACTTTTCGGAAGATTAAGTGGATTACATGCAAGTGTACACTCCTGAAAGCTGTGTTGCAAAACCTGTTAAAACTAGGACCTGCTGTTTCAGCTGCTAAACGGAGATTCACTTGTAGTTCTTTTCGAGCCACACATTTCTTGGGAGACGTGTCCGTCACCTCATTTTGCACATTTTAATATGTAGACATGGTGAAGATGGCAAGCTGAAGTTCAAACTGAGCATCAGAATTGGGAACAAAAGTGATACAAGTGACTTGTATGGTTGTCAGACAGCCTGCCTCAGACAACCATCTTTAGGCTTCACAGAAGATGGCCTAAAAAAATGAAAACATCCAGTGAGCAGCATTTCTCTGGGTGAAGATACCTTGTTGACGTCAGAGGAAAATGGCCAGACTGCTTTGAAGTGAGGAAAACTGAGTAACCCAAATAACCACTCACTCATCCAAGATGTGCAAAAGAGCATCTCTGAATGGACAATACGTCAAGTCTTGATGCAGATGGTGATTGCAGCAGGAGTGACACCCGGTGTGGGTTTCCTGTTTCAAGAAAAGGAAATTGAACTACAGTTCACATGGGCAACACAGAATTGGATAAATGCAAGCATGAAAGCATGGATCCATCAAGCCTTGTATCAACTGTTGATGGCGTAATAGTGGGGGGTTCATTTGTATTTCGGAGGCTACCTGGTTATTGTTGTTGACCCTGTCCATCCCTTTATGACCTCGGTGCAATCATGTTCTGATGCCTGCTTCACAAAGGTTAGAACAAACTTCTGGTGAGCTGATTTCATGAGCCCTTCAAACCAAAAACCAAGTATTTAAAACTTAATGATTCAGATAATTGATCTACATTTGAAAATCCTTAATTTTATGCTAAGTTCCCATATATTTTCACTCCTGTGCAGCAATGATGGTATAATAGCACCACATCTGGTCCCCGAGCTGCACAATAGGAAGCATAATAATCATCACTGTTGCTTATGGCAGGTCGAGGCACCATCTGCTGACCTCTATGAAGAACTGCAAGAAAGCAAAAAAGTCAAAGGAGGAAAAAAAAAAGACAACTGGAGGCTTTGAGTAGAAAGATAAAGTAGACTTTATTTAATGGTGAAACCTAAATAAGATCTGTGATTACAAAACAGGCTCCCCATGTAGTTTCTTTCAATGTCACAGAGGCTGGAATGCTGTACTGACAGAAAAGGCATCAGAAAGACTTGACCTAAAATATAAAGCTTGAAAACTACGAGCTTCAGAGAGAGTCGAGAGAAAGAAACCCTCTCACGAGTCGTTCCTACAATCCAATGGCAGTTACAATAGTTTAATGAAGACGTTCAGCAGTTGTCAACATCAGAAACTGGAGAATAAAAGCAATCGTGACTTCATGAAGTCTGTAGAAAAGAGACAGTGAAGAGGCATAGATGGTAAAAGAAAGGGTTTCCTTTGTTGCACTACGTCATAAAGGGCCTCATTTGGTTAGGACATAAAAATACATGGTAGCACGAAAGCCTTCTGTGCATCAAATGTCTAAGACGCTTGGAAGTCTTTGCACTGACTACACTTTTCTCAGACCACTGAAATGTTACGCTGTACATTAAATCAGAAACCAAGTGGCATTTTCCCTTTAAGTAGCCTCCAAGCTAACATACACATATACACCCACGCGACAAATATACACTCAAGCGCATCCTGCATCCCCATCATGAGCCAGCTGCAAAAAAAAAGGGAAACATCCAAAAATATTCGGGTTATCAATACACTGGAAAAATATAGCACTGTAGGTCTCTCTCTTTTCATTTTTAAAGGAATAGTTTAGCAGCTTGGGAAATATCAGAGTAAGAGGTGAAGATTGGTTTGAATAAGCAGCCTGAAGCTAATAAAGTTCACCCACCAGCTTCTCCAACTCTAACACCGCAGGCGTCTGCATGGATTAAACAAACCACATCTCTTTTTAATTTTTAAGCTTTGGAGGTGCTGTTTGGGTGGATTTTATTTCTCAGGGTAGAGCCAGGCCAGCTGCTTCACATTCACCACATATATTCAACCTCTTCCCTTCGCCTTAAAAAAAGAAACAATGCTGAACTCCTCCTTTAAAACTCCAGTTATTAAGAAAAATATTTCCTTTGTTGAAAAGCTCTTTCTCAATACTTTAGTGTAAATGATTTTATAAACACAGCTCTGCATTTTTCAAATCGGCATCACCCAGATGAATACAATTTTACCAACACCTGAAACACAAAGATAAGTGTTTAGTCTTATTGTTCATTAAATTCATCGTCTCAGGCAGAGTCATTTACAGAGCGCTCACTCTATATCTGGGATTAATATCTCTATCCATTTTGGCCATCTTTAAAAAAGGAAGTGGTTGTGTTCTTTAGCTTTCCTGTATCTTAATGCACACCAAATGTTTACTTTTTGGGTCTGGACCCAAACACCCCCCCACCCCACCCCACAAAACAAAAAATAATAATTTTTGCCGTTCTCTTAAGTGTTGGCAGCGATGAGGAAAAAGCACATTAAAAATAGACATCTTTAAATAGCTGTTCAGCTCTAAGTGCAGCACAAATCGGAAACATTGAATTCAAGTCATCGTTATCTCCTCCCCCGTCTCCGCGTATCATACAACGAATATACCGAAAAGAAACATTTTCAGTTAAGAAACTAAATGTGAAAGGATAAATCTTTGATCAGACAAATAAACAGTATACTGCAGCCACACTGTAACATCCAAAAATAGTCTGAAGTTGAAATATAGATTTTTTTTTTCTTGCCAAAGAAATGCTGGCGTTCACTCTAAGTAGATTTCATATACTGCTGAGGTGTGATTTGTGTTTTTACGTCTCTGTTGATCCTACCCCGGCAGTCCTGAACGCAGCATCAAACCGTTACAGAGTAAAACACTGACGTCCGGTGTCATTTGGCACATAGGGTGCTCTCGCTGACAGCTGCGGTGGCGTCGGGGTCTTTGTCGTCTGCGGTGACGGCAGCGGCGCTCCTTTCCTGGTCCTCGTGGTTACTGTTACTATTATTGTTGTTGTTGTTTTGGACACTCGGAAGCCCGTGGCTGTTGTTCTGGACCAGCGGCATGTCACCGAGCTTCAGCTCCTCCAGCTTCTTCCACAGCTCTTCTCTCTCCTGCTCCTTCTTCTTTTCCCTGTGAAATCACAGTATTTAAAAACAAAAACTAAGCAAAACACCAGACACTAGTGTTGATATCGCCAAACCAATCATTTTCATCACAGTTTTAATCAAAACAACCTATTTTTCCCTAACGAAATAAAAACTAATGCACGAGGACAAAAAAAATATGATGAAATTCATAAAAACAAGATGTTCTGACATCCAATCTGAACTAATTAAGCTGTGTAGTAAGATCAGACGCGCACATTTGATCTGACCCTGGGGAATCAGGAGAGGGCTTTGGCTAACAACGTGACAAAACGTGAACACCTGAGAGGAAGTGAAGAGACATAAGGACACATTTCACATCTGATGTCAAGGAAAATAACAGACTAAACTGTGTGTAGCAACGTTCACTGGTAAAAACAAGGTTTTACATTTTATACTTTAGTCAGTTATTATATGTAGTTGACAAAAACTAAAAGAGCATAAATGTCCAAATTATAATTATGATTAAAACTAAATGTCTTGATCCTCTAAATTCGCATTCATTATTACAAGCAGAAACATTGTCAGCCATGCTGGATATAATACTCGTTTTCTTCCTTTTCCTCCACTCTGCTTCTGGTTGCTAAACATTAAATGAATTTGCATGAGGAGGCGTGAGTTTTACTTTGACCTGCCGACACTCGTCTTCTGCTCCCATTCATTAAAACGCCTTCTGCTGTGTCGGCTGTGCATGAAGTGATCTGTTCACGCATGAATGTTTGGCAGTGACTAAGCGACAGGTGAATGTTGTGCAATTAATGAATAATCCTGTGGTGGGAAGAACACAGAACTTGGGTGTAACGATAAATGCATAAAACAAACCAAAATGACCATTTCGTCACTATTAAACATTAAAAAAAAGAGATGAGATCAGCAAAAACATTCTAAATGATTTCTGAAGTTATGTGTCAGAGGCTGCACAGCATTACTTTAACACTTCAGAGACATTTTTCCTTTAGATAACAGAAACACGACAGGAAAACGAGTGTTTGAGTCACTCACCGTTGCCGGTCTGCTTTATAGGAGGACGTCAACTCATCGAACAGTGTGCAGTTCATCTCCATCAGCGTCTTCAGCACATTGTAGACTAGAGCTACGATTGTCCTGCAACACAACAGAGACTGTCATCAGCAACACAGCTGTGAAATGTGCATGAGTGGATGTCATATTTCGCTGTAACTGTGCAGAAAATCTATTTGCTGGTGAATCATTCCCAAACCAGCCAACACTCTAGTTTTCACACACATTTCTCCATCTCCTAGTGACTTTACATTTTTGTTAGAAACTTCTGTAGTTTTTGTGATGCTCAGACCTTGTTTTAATAAATAACTGGATTACACACACCCTAAAGTTTTGTGTGTGCGTGTCAACAAGTCTCTAAGTGCCAAATGGCAATTGACAACCTGATTCGAGAAGTGCGAGCGCAGCTAATCATAAACAGGAAGGCAAATCAGCTGAATGAATTAGCCATATTAGCTTTAGCTTCACCGCTTTTACAGTGAAAACAGTACAAAGAGATGCAGAAACACGTGTGAGCTACATCCTACTCGTAAATGTGTGTGACAGGTGACTGTTGGCTTCAGGAAAGCTTGAACAATATTCATTGTTTTAAGCTTTCCAAGTTAACCACTCATGATCAAAATCCCTGTAAGCGGGTTATGAGAGGATGCACTGTTCTCAGAGAGGTTTGTAATACTTTGACCTCCAAGATCTATGCTAAATGATGTGTGAGACGTGCCAGACATGATGGTGTCTTTTTGTCTCGCCTGCCATGTGTACATGTCAACACATTCTTAAGAAAAGCTCACGAGAGCAGCCTTAACACAGACACAGCAACAGGTTTCAGTGCACATTTTCATAGATGTGGTTGAAAGCGGTCCTTTGACTTTTATTCATTACATAACAATTGTTTCTAGAGCGCGGCGATCACGGTACATACGGATTCCAGTGTTCTTTGGAGATTCTGTACAGGCTGCCAAACATGATGGGAAGGATCTTGTCGATGTTCTCTTCGATGAGGCTGAGGATGTACTCGTTATTCCAGAAGTAGAGCGCCCGCTCTGCTACCTGCAAACACAGAGAAAGAAGAAAAACTCCAGTTTAAACAGTGAAAGCTGACTGGAATTTGGGAGTGTTATGATAATGATGCTCAGAAAGTAGGGGACCAAAGCCCTTTCAGACATGTGCCTCTTGCATAAATCCAGCTTTACATGGGTAATTTCTATGTAGCAGTCATGATAACACGAGAAAAGCTGTTGGTTTATAAGACACTTCAGGCTAAACAGAATTCAGTTTTCTTATTTCATTAAGGGTTTTACACCACTTTTACATGTGCACTGCAGCCTATAGGTTGAATCAAAGAACGCAAATGCTCAACACAATTTTATCAGACATTCGATTCATTCATTCAGCAGCAAGGTCTACGCACGGTCTTTGTGAGACAATTAAAGAGAACAGTCTGGTGATTTTCATAGCTTTCAAGTGGCCATTGAGTGTCCTGCTTCCTGCCCTGACTAAACTAAACAGAGCCACGGTTCTCAAAGGAAGCGTTTGTGTGGCTTGTGATAAGTAAAGCATTAACTAATGTACTAGCGGTTCATGTTACACTACAGAAACACAGAACAGACCATCTGAGCATTTCCCTTCAATATTTAACTCCTGTTCTTGCCAACATAATGATCTAAGCCTTCCATTACTGAACAACCACAGCTGGGTTCACAGAATTAACCCGCAGAATTAAAATCACCCTGAAACATCCCTTAGTTACGCTGCTATTGGCTTCGGTTTCCAGGGGATGCAACTACTTTCTGGTATTATAACTAGCTTGTGTTCTTTTGCTCTATGTTCCTCTTTTCACATTCCCCTCATTCACCAGCCAGTTAAAAGATATTGCTGCCCATAACCCAGTCGGGTGATACAGGAAGTCTTTTCGTGTTAAAGGTTTTTTCTCCCCACGGTCACTGGGCTGATCATAGGGGGCTACCTGATTGTTGGGGTTTTCCCTTGTAGTGTCTTTAGCTTTCAATAAAAAGAGCTATGAAACAATCGTTGTAGTAAACTGGTGCTACAGAAATAAAACTGAATTAACTGAAATATTAACAGCATCTAACTAATGATTAATAAACTATAAATCATAATATAAATGTGCTGGCCCTCAACCCTGAAACAGCACTTCCTGTAGTAAGAACATGTTGGGCACAGATGACCACCTTCTGTACTTCTTATGAGCAACACGTGTGTGAAAAAACAGCTTTAAAGATAAACTTTTATATTGCAATATTTTTGCAATATTTTTAAAAGCATACCTGAAAATGTGGATTGGTCACACATTTGGAGATCTGCTTGAATAGTGGCTCCTGGATCTTTTTGAACTGCGTTGGTTCGATGACATCCAGAATCTCTTCAATTTCGCCAAGAAACATCACCTAATTGGACAGGAGGTGCAGAATATTGAAATGTGGCTGGCAGCATACAGATTTTTAAACGTGTTGTCTATTTGTAGACATGCAGACTACCTCTTTCTGGCTGCAGGTTTTAGGCCAAAACTTCAGCAGACCACGGATCACCTTTGAAAAAGAAACAGAATATTCCTTGAGTTTTTCTCTCTCGTGTCAATTTGAGTGGGTAGCTTTTAGCATCCACAACACATTTCTCTGCAGTGTAGACAAATATAGTGCCTAGTCTTTGTGCTTTCAGTGGGAGAAATGATTAAAGAAAAGAAAAAGAAAAAAAAAGTACCGGCTCGGTAAGCGTAGGATCCTTCTCCAAGAACTGCACCACGCAGTAGGCAAGCTGAGGAGCACAGATAAAAATAAACACAAACAAACCCAAAAATTGCATCAGACAAAGCGGGCATCACACCATTTGAAAATAATATAATTATTTTAATGAATCCCCACTGTGTTGAACAAAGCAGTGAATTCTTAAATAAGTATTTTAATTTCCCAGCCACTAGAAGGTGCTGCAGTACAGAGATTACACCATCGCCTTGCTTAATCCTCCTGAGACAAGCAGCTTCATAATTCAGCTATAAACAGTCTAACAGTTTCTGTGCAATGGCACAAATCAAAACCCCCAATAATGTTTCCAGGACATGGTGAAGAGTTTCCTCTACCTGTGCATGAAAAAGAGCCAATCCTTTAGCTGTGTGTAACGGGATGAGCACCTTCATCAGAAACTGCTTGTGCTCGGCTTTCAGAGGCAACGCAAACCCGTTGATGATACTGCAAACAGAGAAACAGCAGGACAACGTTAGATTGCACACAAAACAGCAGCATGAACTGTGAGAATAGAGCAGAGCATGGCTTTAAAAAGGCCTGAAGAGCCTTTTACCTCAACATTAACAAGTAAAACTAACTCGCAGGTTATTGTAACTACACAAGATAGCGATGCGTTTTCTTGTCACTGGTTGGCTGTATTGCACAAACCAATGAGGATTAAAACCCATTGAGACGTCCAAGTGGGCTCAAAAGTTATGACCAGGTCAAATTAATCTCATTCACTACCAACTGAGGGTGTCTGAGTGCTATGACTGCATGGTCAGTATTAACCACGGCCATATTGAGCAGGAAAATATGTGAGCACACCATCACATCATCGTTTTACTAACGTGAGGCCACAACCACACCTTTGCAGTGTGGGAGTCAACCAATAGGATCACTCCCTCCATCATCACCACCACCTTCTATCAGGTAATATGCAACATACAATATTTCAAGATCATTTAGCATTTCATGATTATTTCTATGGTTTGTTATGCACAATTAATCAACACGGAGAAAGCGATGTTAACGACTTTGCTAAAATTGTTGAATCAACACATCAGGATCAAGGATTTGGTGGAATTTTAAGTGGTGTCCATGCAGGTTGTGTTGTATGTGACATTGATCTTGAGCACAATTTTGATGAAAACCCTTTAGCTGATCACTGTAAGTATGACTAAACTATGACCAATGGTAGTGGTTATTATGAATTGGGGATCATTTTATGGGTTTAACATCTTATATAAACAAAGAAATCTTTCTTAGAAGTTACAATTTCATTCAATTCATAGATCAATAAACGTGTCTGATGATCAGCTTTAGTGTACAGTTACTGTGTAACTTTACATCACACAACATTTTGTCACTCACCTTCCCAGGATCTCTAACAGTTCAGCGACTCCATTGAAGTGTTCGGTTTCATATATGAACCTGGAACAGCAGCAAACACATTGACGATTGAAATTATCAAACACGTCACAACTGTGAAAGCAGAGCACCCTGATCAGAACAATTGATTAGCACCGCTCCCAACGCTGCGCTCCTTTCAAATGCTATCACTCTGATTTGGGATCCAAGTTGGGTAAGTACCATTACACTGATATTTCATGATTCCTGATCAAGAATACAACAAAATTATACCATCATAGCCTTTATAATTAGCTAATTTATGATTGGAGCCTAAAAATAAACCCACAGAAAACAGGCATCGCCTGCATACTTGCGGCCAAAAGGAAAAAGCTAAAGAAGTCTAATCTATGTAGGCAATGAATAATTATCTGGAAAAATCAAACATATTTGGCTTCACACTGGGAGGCTCTTATGTAAGTAAATGATCCATGCATCATTTAGCTCGTCTGTTTGGTAACACATTTCCATCTAGCTGTGCAGACCTGGTATGTACAGACAGAGCCTGACAACTGTGGCACTATTTTTATCCTCTACGGCAGATGGTCAAAGTGGGTGCACCCGTTTTGCCACCTTGCCTGTTGGAAATGACATCAAGTGTCCCCTGTTTCAATCATCTGAAGCTCATTGTCACGCAGCAACAGGAGCAGTAAGGACACAACACACTGCTGCCAGGAGTAAGTGACACCTCCAACTGAACCGTTTTACTTCTCCTGGTGTTTAAGGCCTGGAGTGAATCTGAGTGAAGACTTTAGCTCACTTTGTGCAAGAGGTGGTCAACTGAACAGACCAGAAACACTAAAACTGAAAAGAACTGACTGAATACATTGCTCATCAGTTTTTCAAAAATCTATCAAAAAACTTGCTCAAAACTAAAAATTGTTACTTTTTTTTTAATATATCCAAATTTGAGCTGACACACTAGACTTCTCTAAGAAGTTAGTCAAACATAACATTCAGCCAATAAAAAGAATGTGCATGTTCAGGAATTAATTGCTGCAATTTGGTATCTTAATTTAAAAAAAATAATTTGCTTTACTATTTTTCTGCTTTTAAAACTAAATAAATAAATAAAACAGCTAATTTAAAAATTCATGGACAACAACAATAATTATATTTTAGCATTAAAAATATAATTTTGATTAAAGAGCTTCTGCATATAGGTAAATTAACCATTACACAACATGATTTTGGTATTTAGAAAATGTTTAATTTAGGGTATCTGTTGTTTGGTTCTAATAAATTTGTTGTATACCGCTGTAATACTTTGTCAGAAGAATATTTAGTTGATTTTATTGGGGACAGCTTATTCTGTGAGATATAAACCTTAAACCTCTGGTGCAGACGTGGAGAGCTGGAGTAAAGACGGTCAAGTCATTCCTGTTGCACTCCTTTGAAGTCTGCTTAAAGCCTTGGGTGTGCAGCCGGTGAATTGTAATGTAAAGTCTCTGCTGACGAACCCAGGGGGTTTTCTGTACGGTTGTCCGTATCCTCTCGTTAACAGTCAGATGATGAATTTGCATCACTGACAGAAGTGCAGTACCAAATACACCAAGACTCTCACCTGTTTAACAATCGCCTCAACATATCATGGTGTTAGAAGAGAATACATCACCACATAATGTAGCGCAAAAATGTTCATAGTATGCAAGTACATTTTTTTCATTTGTTCAATTTTCAACTCAATTCCATTTAATTTTATTTGTATAGTGCCAAATCACAACAACAGTTGCCTCAAGGTGCTTTATATTGTAAGGTTAATACAGAGAAACCCCAACCATGAGATGATCCCCTATGAGCAAGCGCTTTGGCGACAGTGGGAAGGAAAAACTCCCTTTTAATAGGAAGAAATTCAGGCAGAACCAAGCTCAGGGAAGGGAGGCCATCTAGCATCATTTGTTTGGGGATCGGGTGGGAACTTTTTTCATATTTGGTCGAACTTATATAGAAGAACCGTTAAGGAGAGGAGGCCAAAACAATATCTAATGATACCTCAAAACAGGTTTGTATTGGTTTTGTGCCTCTTCTTGTTTTGTTTAGTCAGAAATAAATGAAGATGATCTGATGACCCAATACTACACAAGTAAAGAAACATAATAATTCTTATTCTTGAAACTGTAGAGAAAAATATCAGATCTAAATACGTTGTTTAAATCAGATAACAAAAAAACCCAAAACAAAACGAAAACAAACTTTAAAGGTTTTGTGTCTTTAAGAGAACCTGCTAAAAGTAAAAACAAACAAACAAACAAAAACCCCCACAATAATCTGGACATTTATTCATTAAAAAAAAAATCTCATTAAATGTGAAAGATTTTAGTCTGTTTAGTGACAACCAAAAAATGTAAGTGCTTTTTGGGTTTTTCCATAGGGGTTTACAGTGCAGCTGCTTTCCTGGCCCGACTCACTACAGATCAAATTGGGCTACATGTACACAGTGAAGTGCTATAAAACACCTGTTCAAATGTATCCATTAACAGCTGTTAAACTTTATCCTTTCTTTTTCTTCTCACTCTTTTTAAATTGTAAATATAACAAAAATTATCGTAAAAAGACAGTACATAATAAGTTATAGATGTTCTTAGGTCTATTTTATATGCCCTTAATTTGCATTATATCCCAAAAGACTTTTTGATACCTTAACTAAATTTAGTGACTGGCTTATCAGGTTGAAACAAAAGCTTAGTCCCCCAAGAAAGTTCTTGTGTAAGACTACATACTTCACGGGAAGCTACTGCCTGTTGGTTTCTGTCCCAGAAGGCCAAGCCTCTAGTCTAACTCAGAGCAACTGGCTAATGACAGGCAAAAACAAATACAGGGAACAGGTGTTTCGATCTAGAGACATTCTGATTACAGGGATTTTCCCAGCTCAAAATGGGCCTCTAGGAGGTGACTACACACATGAATGACCGATGTGCATATATTTAAGATAACTTATTTCTGATCATTAAAACCAACCTCTTGTATGCTTGTGGTTACTGCTTAATTGGCATGTTTTTTTTGGTGATTTTCTGCCACGTGTTCTTTAAAACCACATATAAGAAAAAATATGAACTAAGACACATTTTCTACCTGCTGTTAACTCACCGCAAGAAAATGTTGTTAATCTGCTTCCTGATGAAGGCCCGCAATCCCAGGAACTTTCCATAAATTCGATGCAGGATGGTCTTTAGAAAGTCCCGCTCCCTTGGGTCCTCACTGTCAAACAGCTCCAGCAACTTTAAAGAGAAAGAGAAACACTTGAACACTTAGCACAGTATTATTAGGCCTTCTGAAGGTAGGTTGGTGGTCGTCACTGGTTGGACACAAAAGCGTATATTTTTAAATGCTGTGACGTGCTCCTCTGATTAATAATAGTCACGGTAAGATATAATCAGTCATCTTTTGAGTTTAGTTCATGACGCATTTCATCTCACTATGATACTACTATATGACTCATTCAATACACTGCCTCTGGTGTGCAGTGTGGCTCAATTTTGTATTTCGTAAATATGTAATGCTTTCTTCTTAATACTGAAATGTTGTGAAGATCACACACTGTGATAGCAGTTCTGTGTACAGCTTATTTTTGGAGATTTAAAAAATAAAACATTAAAAAATGCAAAGCTTGCGTTTTGGATAGTTTTATAACAGCATCCCCACCCCCCGGAGAACCGAGTTAGGGGCGTGGCCACAGAGATCAAAAGCTGTCCTGATATAGCTGGAGCCCCCCCCGTCATTAAACTGGACTTCTTCATTCTGTGTGTGCGCGTGTTTTGTTGAGTGAAGTTCTAGTTCTAGTATGTTACTTAACATTAACTAGCAGAGCTATGCATGTGCTTGTGCATTGCACCCATACAGATTATTAGTGCTGGACAGTATTTTTAGATTCTAGGGAGCTGTTTATTTCCATGTATCATTTTTGCCCTACTGAGGAAAGTGAGCTGGGTAATTGTTTCGTTCTTGCTCATCTTAATTTTTGCATCATATGACAAGCTGGAAGTAAGAAAGGCGTTTAGTTAATAAAAGATCCCTCTGGATACACTCCACAGTACTCCTGATGGCCAAAAATAGTGCACGCTTAACTGCATTCAGCAGCACATCGCTACTCAAGGGGGCTAACTTGAAGTCTACCCACTCATCCAAAGATGTTCACTTCTGGTGAAAGAAATCCAACGCTGTCATAGTCAGAATTCTAAAAAAATAAAAGAAAATCATATGATGTCGTAGTGGCTATCAACTGGCATACTGCTTATGATTCGGTAATCAACTTGCTATTTCTGTATGTTGTCTGGTGCCGAGCAGCTACTCCCTATCAAAAAAGGGTCAGTTTACAGTCAAACTGCTCACAGAGTAAAGCAGCAGACCCACTCTGTGTAAAGAAAGGGGGAGGTGTATATTCAGGTTATAATTCTTCATGGCTTTCATCACATCAAGTGACTGTTTGACACTGCCACATTGTCTCTTGACACATCTTATTATTAAAAACAGATTAAAGTGACTTACATTCACTGAGCCAGCTGTCACCTTAAATTATGCAAACATATATACATAAGAGAACACAGGAGGTGCTTAACCAGCTACCAACATCTTCTCTAACAAGCACAGAGCATGTGTGAGTGAATTCTCTATCATTTAAACAGATTTGAGAGCCCTGGTGTAAAGCAGCCACTTGCATTAACATGCAATGACTCATTATTACAATACTGTTGAAGGGAGCCAAGCCGATGCCACCGAGTTCAAATGGAGTGTTTTCAGGCTCTGATCAGCTTCGGGACATGGCACTCATCTTCCACTAGCATGTCATCAGCACCTCGGTGACAGAGCTGACATCTATTTTTAACTATATCCAGAAAAAGGGTTTCACATGTTGTTCTTCTGCACGGTGCTGATTCACATTCATTCAGCTCAGAACCAAAAATCTGGCTGTTAAACGGCACAACCACTTTCTCTATGCTGCAAATGAGCAGCTAGCTATTAGGCTTTCCTCTGGTTCATTAGAGCACATCCTGGTCATTACCATATTTCCCAGTTTGTTTCAAACTGTATAGATCACAATTAAACATGAGATACAACAGACAAACTATGGATCATGAAATGTTTGTTTGGTTTAATTTACTTTGAGTTATTTTGAAATGAAAGCAGCTGGTCAGACCACTTCAGCAGGATGCTGAGAAAACAGGAGGTCTAAAATTCTGAGACTCAGAAATCTTCAATATACTATCACAGTGCCTTCACCAGCTGGTTAATGTACTTAATGCAAGATATTCAACTAATGGATACATTTACACATTATATAGTTTATATTTTGTGTGACATTAAGAATAGTCAAAGTCAAAATTTCGAGAAAAAAAGTCAAAAAGTGGAGATTAAATTTGTCGTTTTTGAGACTAACTATTACTGATTGATTTTTGCTTTTGGGCCATGCATTGTGCTTTACGTGGGGTGGCTGCTAAAGTGGGGTAACCTCCTCTGCAGCCACACCCCAGCAGTGTTTGGGGGACAATCGGACCAACGGCACATCTAGCTTTCCCCTAATATGTACAGACTCAGTTGTTTCTGAAGTCATTTCTCTTTTCTGTTGTTCAGGATTTATCCGCTCCGAGTCCAATTTCAACAGCTTTACAGTTTCACATTACCTGGCAAAACAATGCAGACACAGCACCCATGCATAACTGCAAACATGACTCACTACGGTGAGGATTGAGTGGAGTACAAATTTACAAAATATACATAAATCGCAGAAAACCGACACACTTAATCCAAAGTAGCTATCCAAACTATCTGCAGGATGTTGTGCTGATTTCTTTAAAGCAGGACTGCTTCATAGCACCTGCTAGAGTAACATCTCCATCAAAATGATGAAGTAACTCAATTTGTCAGGAGTCATTTTCAAAGGTTATCCACCAACACTTTCTAATGTTTACTTTGTGATAAATGTATGTTACGAAAAATGTTAACTTATGTAACTGTAACTAAATATTTTATTTATAAGCCAAAACCAAAACAGTGATTAGTCGTTTCCATGAAAATACCCCGAGGGGGTCGGAGCAGCAGCAGGGCTGAAACAATAACTTGATTGACAGAAAATGAATCGCTCGGATCTCTGAGCTGAACTTCATTACACCAGATCGACTATCAGTGATGACAAAATGTTATGTGGATGTAAACATTGGAGGTTTTTTTAATGAAATGAAAGCATGCTATTCAGACATATTGTTTGTGCCTTAGGTAATATAAATATTTAACAATGACAGGGTGACACTGGATAAAGTCATCGGGAGTATTTTTTCACAAAAAAGGGAGGTCTATGTCAGATTTAATTTCATTAACCACTGAATATGTAAAGGAATATATGACAATATTATGAGTCTGCACAGACGACAACCATGGAAACCAGTTATTACTGAATTTAGAGTACATGTTAAAAAACTGGGCCCCTCTGATAGACCTGTCCAGGTATGCTGAGACAACATGAACAGAGACGTACTATACATGCAAGATGAGTTAAAAAATGACTGCAATGACTTTCAAGTGAAACAACAGCTTTCTATTTGCGTATAAAACCTCAGGCACTCACTGACACTGACCGGACAATGTCACATTAACGGCTCAGCTGTACTGCATGAGAATGACACGGCACTCTGTGTTAGCAGATGTGACTTCAGTTTTTGGGCGTTTTGGAGGTCCTTATTGATTGTCAAATAAATAGCAATGCATAGCTGCTAACAGGGATATCATATTATTGCACCATGCTCATACTTGTGGTTTCTCTCACTTCTTTAATTAGTGCCTCCTCCTCTCCTCTGGCCATCTGCCTCCTGCCTGTGACCCGTGGTGAGAGGACTCCTCAAACAATTAGTCCATCTGTATTCACAAGCTGTTTTGGTTATTTAAGATGACCACACTTTAGTGTGCGATTCAAAACATCAAGTCACATTGTCACATGAGATTTTAATCAAAGGTAGCGCCAAATATAAATTAAAAACAATATTATCAACACTTTTAGATCTGAGATCATAAATGCAGCTGTAGTTGAGCCATAAAAAAAATTATTTATGATGTAGCTGTGCCAAATGTCACAATGAACTGACACCACTGTAGCATGAAGCTCCAGATATTCTGTTAAAATATCTGTTGAAATGACTCCTCCAGTCAGGAGGCAGTTGCAAGCCCAATTCCCCCCAAAAACTAAAACTAAAACTATTTCATGTATGTCACGTTTGCAGATCCTATTGTTTTTACTAACTACCTGGTTATTGTTTGCATTTACAGTTGGGACATTACATGAGATCGTTTTATTTTAGGGCTTTTTTCTGAGTATTGTTTACTCTTCTTCAGGATTTGGTGCTTTTGCAGAACTCTCACTTTCAGTTTTGGTACACTTGCAATATTTTGACATCTAAGAGGGAGTTCTGCTTTCCATTTTTAGCAACCTCTAACTGGTTACATACCATGCTGTAGGTGTTGGTTGATTGCCACAAAGCACTTGTATTTAATTCTGACTGACTTTGTGTTTGCCAGATGACGATGAAAACTTTAAAAGTTAGATGAAGATGATGACCCTGCAAATGCACTTTCTTCAAACATGTCTCAGTTTTTCCACCTTCCGTCGACTGCAGAAATGCTGTGGCATGGCTCCTTGGGTTAACCACCTTACTTTGCTCTGCTACATCAGGCTGAGGAATTACTTTGTCAGTTAACTACTATAAATCTAGCCATGTTAAATGAACAGTTCTTAACATCTTATTATATATTGTTTCCAATATGCAAAATGCTGAGAATATTACAAAATTTACGCCTTCCTTCTTTCTAATTTCAACAATTTGCAAGCATTTAAACAGGGCCGAGTTGTACCCATTTTTTTTGACCCGAGTGGTTTTTGTCATTCTGGTCAAAGCACAAAAGCAATGAGGAAATACGACAGATACTATCAAACTCCTCATAAATAAGCTATGAATGTAACCATCTACCAAGTCACTGAACTGCAAGCCACGAGCAATGGTCTGGTTACATTCTGGACATGCTGCAAATCGATTACAGGAGTCACACAGAGAAACAGCCATATAGTCTTACATCCATACATAAAACCAATTTACGATCACCAATTAACCTACCCACCATGACTGAATCATGACAGAACACTGTAAACCCCGCAAGTACAGGGAAAACATGTAAACATGAAACAGAAAAGCCCAAACCAACATACTGAAACACCATACCACCGGGGCAAGAAGATCGGCAGAATTCAGTCATAAGGAACTGCACTCCCCAAATTTTCCAACCACAAGCTAACAGTTAGCTTTACATGCATTTCTTTTTATCAGTTTGTTTTTCCCCCTCACTCTAAACTGCTGTGTTTCGTTTTCTGTATAGTCCACACCCATTTTAAGGGGGGAAATGGGTGTGGGCGTTCAGTGATACAATAATAGAAACATGAAATATTAATAGAGTGAAAATTAACTGCAGGGTTTATTTTAGGTAGGTATGTAACTAAGGTGTAACGACTAAGTTACGGCAAAGTACAAAGGAAAAAAGTTTTATCAGTATAAGACACAATAAGAAGAATTTTTCCTTGTGTGGTGTTGGAAGCTCATGATTTTGATCATGCGTTTCCTTCCAGAGAGAAAATATTCTTGACCAAAACTAGTGAACCTCTATCTCTTCCTCTAGCTATCCAAGCCTCTTCTGTGTTTTATGAGCACCTTAGAAGTATCTTTGAATACTCAGTCTCATGCTGTGTGTGTATTATGCTAAGGGCTAACAAAGCCTTGCCTTTACTACCACCCATACATCCATCCCACACTCTATGCTTCAACCACAGTACGCTTTCCTTAAGAGTAAACAACTGGCAGCTATTTAAAGCTCACAAACGACACACTCGCATCATGGAAAGTCAGAGCAGGCACCTTGGATGTGCCCCAGCCAGCATTCCAGACCTTGTGGTTCCTTTTAGTTGCTGCTTCACAAGAAGTGAAACATTCCTGCAGTAGGTGGGTACAGATCCAGGACACATGGAGACGAGCTGCAACATATTAACAGTCTGATTCATCTACAGAGAGCACTGAAACCTGTGAACTCCCAAAACACATCACAATGGGCTTTAATGACTCGTGTTATATTTAATCACGCACACAAACTCCAGTAAGATGAGACACCACCTGTAACAATTAGCAGAATCTGTAAATGGTTGCAAGAATTACCTGATCAATAGTTTTTGTCACATTCAAGCAAAAACAGCAAAAATTATAAGTGTCCACTCTTCCTCCCTCTCCACCTCTTTTTGCAGCGAGGTGCTCTCAAACATTCCCAGAGAAATGCTGTCCTGGATTTGCCCTGGAGTCTCATACCTCTCACCTGAGCAGAGATCAGGTACCCAACCTACCCTACCTCTAGACTGAGCGCATCAAAGGAAGTTCATTTCGAATTATAACGTGAATATGCTAAATAACAAAGCAAATAAATAATTATCAAGGACCAAACTATTGCTAAAAGACTTAAAACACAATGGCGCTTTCATTTTTTCTAATATGTGCTGGTCAATAATATACAAGCGGAGAGAAACCAGTGAACTCTATATAAACAATATCAGAAAAATGTTCATCAAGAAAGGTTACCATCATTTTTTTGTGAAAACTGCTAAAGCTGCAAATGTTGTGTTGTAGCAATGCTCCACACATAACGTTCACAAAGGTTTATGTTATCTTGTCTGGTATTAATTTATTGACCTAAACACACAATTTCTTATTTCTTTGAAATCCCTATAACCTGGTCGTGGTATGGTAATTTAGAAACTGCTTATTTACATCATCATCATCATTATGAAAGTTGTCTGAAGTGTTCTTTGGAGGGGACACATACCTAAAAATAATCAAAGGCCTTTAATATTACAACTACACTAATGAAAACAGTGGTTGGAGACTGCTCCCTTTCCTCTAGTGTTGCCAACTCTTGAAGCACTTTAGACGTTGTTGCTTTGGAAATGATTTCTTTGAAGACATCTTGCTTTAAAAAAGGTCTGCAGGCCAGTTTCCATCTGTAATGGGACTTTTTTGTGTCAAAATGGCAGTAACACAGAGTCAGTATGCTATCAGTCTTCCACTGAATGGAGCCAAGTTAGCAATTGGATTCAATTGAAGCCTGAAAGCATCTGCAGTCAGTCTAAGTTGGACAATGAAGGTTTGGAGACAGGTTTCCTCCCATCAGGTAACCTATGAAATCACATCAAAGCAGCAGGTCTCCACAACTACTTGCAATCAGTAAAATAAATAAAAAGAATAATTCAATGCACCTTCTTTTCAACAAACAAAAACCCACCTGCAGAACAAACTTCTGATCAATATGTCTCTTTGCAATGCTGGGTTGGAAGTCTGGATTCTCCAAGAAGCGCAGAAGAAACTCATAGACCAGCTGGAATATCAAGAAAAATTCCAATTTAAATAGGAATATGTATTTTGCAGAGGTTGTGACACAAAAGTATTAAATCAGAGCGGTTCAAATCAGAGAGTGAAACACAAGATCCTTACTTGTATGTGAGGCCATGCAGCTTCCAGAGTGGGCTCATCCTCTTCTGGGTCAAAATCCGGATTGTCACTTGGTGGGAGAACCCGGAAAATATTGGTGCAGATCTGCATGGGAAAGGGAGAGATTCATTAACTTAAAACCAAACCAAATGAAAGTCGAGGGTTTAACTTTTAAGGAGTACATGGAATACAATGCAGCAGAAGAACACAACATTATTCACACGTGTTCTTTACTTCTAAGCTTCTCACAGTGCGACCTGGATTTTCTGGCTTCTCTCAGCTTTTTATGTCTACAGGTTTTTTTCTCGTCTCCATTTTCCCACAAAGTTTTGTTGTGTTTAACCAACGATGCATTTAGTTCCCTGATACTAGCTACCTTATTCAAAATCTGTTACTATAATTGGCTTTCACTAATGCTAATTCTCACACCCCGCCTTGTTTTCTTTTATTTATTTATTTTTTTTCAATCGAACATTGTAAAGTAGTGCAAATGATCATCATGTCCTCATAGTGTGACAAAGCTCTTATTGAGTTTAGGTACAGATATTTTGTATAAATATCAAACAACTGATGCTACCTGGTGGTAAATAAACTCTATAGTCCACTGCTGTATGGCCTGATTGGAGAGATGAGATCTTAGTGATAAGATCAGGCCAGCTAAAACAGCAGTAGAGAAAGGTATTCAGTTAGGTTTGTGTATTTTGTTGATTGTTTAACATGATTATTTTTTAACTGAAAAATCATGGAATTATTCAATGAAATCCTTAATCTTTCAATATAATTAAAAACCAAGTGAAGGTGCTGGCCAACACAGGGAACGTCAATATTTTTGACCACGAAGCCTGTCTCGCTGGTCTGCCCCCTATGCAGGTGCAGGCAAGAGATGAAATGAGAGCTCAGGCTCAGAATAACAGTTAAATATTCCTTCACGGGATCAGAGTTGGAAACCTTGTGAGTTTTATTTCCTCTACATCAATGCTGTGTGTTAAATCTACACTGCAGGTATGTTTTAATTGAAACCCTAATTTTGCCTCTTTTGTAAAATTTGCCACTTGCACAGACTACCTTGTGAGCTCTACACAGAATGATGCAGAAGTATAAATTAAGCTTTAGTCGTCTTGTCTGCACTGAATACTGTTTGATTGGAGCTTTTTTTTT
>NW_024582408.1:1854052-1867329 GCF_018398535.1 Haplochromis burtoni | reverse complement strand
GGATAAGGGTATGCTTGGTTATAACGCAAGAGCAAGAAAAAGCTTTGTAGTAAAAATGAATAAAAAGGCAACCGTTTTATCCTCATTTCTTTATTCTCCATACTTGTGCTTCTGCTGCCAATACAGGACAGCACCTGCAAAAAGCCGCTGCCAATTCTGCGCGAGTTGCAACCCCTTATTAAAATTCTATAGCAGAGACAATCACCGGTAGACAGGTCACCGTCACCTTGTTATTTTTAGCAAGAGTAAATTTGAGAGTGACACACAGGGCAGCAGGGTGCTGGAAAAGCCACCATTATGTGATTGGATGCGCACTGTCACGCTGAAGTGATAAAGACAACATCAAATTAACTATTGGCAGCTGGAAAATCCAACTGACACTAATGGGAAAGGAAGGCCGCAAAGAAATTTAAAACCAGACAGTAGCCCAAATTCTGACAAGCTCAGTAATCCACTGAAAACTTTCTATCCAAATGCAGTTATTACATTTACACAGCAAGTCGGAACATTACTGACATCTTACTAGAACATATAATTAAGGTTTGTTACACAATGCTATCAAATAACCAGATTCTACATGGATTTGAAACTACAATCTATAAGCCTAGGTCTGTTTCTGGGACTCTGTCATAGTCCCAGAAGAACTATAGTAAAGTTACAGCACTTTGATTGGTTGTGAAAACTGCAATTATGCTTACACAAGTTTTCCATTTCATACCTCAAGAGGAATGAAGAGTTGTAATTATGTAGTAATTATTGATCTACAGATTGCAAAAATGAACTGATACTGATGTTTAAAAAGAATTAAAATTCTAATGCTAATTTTTTTACAGTGCACTTCTTCCTCAATAACAACTATATCTGACCTTTTATTTATTTATTTATTTTTTTAAGTCTTTTTGGCTTTTATAATTTTGCCACCACAAAATTAATGTCACCTTACACATAGGCATCGACCCCTGACCGATATCAGACCCATCCAAAGCAGCAGTTCTGCACAAGTGTCTTAAACTAAGATGTGCAAGATGATCCCACCCTGCTTCAATAATGTTGAGGTCCGGGCTCTGGGGAGGCCAAACATTGACTCATAGGGCTCCACTGTGTTTTTCTATCCAGGTATGCTTTTAGTGCACTGGGATCACTGTAATGCCGAGAAATGAAGCCATTGCCAACCAGATGCTTCCCAGATGGTACTGCATGTTGTATCACAGTGACCTCCTCAGTACATTATTGATTATGATTTATTTGTACTCAAGTTTCGACTTACCACTAGATAAGACCAGTTTCTCATGATTTTCAGGCCAGTTCTTGTGCAAATTGAGATACGTCAGCCTTTTGCTTTGCATCTGTGGTAGATAATTTTTGGGCCTGCCACTTCTTTTGTCCTGTACTCGTCCATTCCCCCAAAAAATTTAAAAGGAAAACCTGCACACCATGCCTATATCTGTCAAGTTTTCTGCCTGATAAACTGCATCATCTTTGGCATTTATCATTGATTCCACCAAATAAATGGCCTGTAATAAAAACAAAATTTGTTTTTGTGATAAGCTGCTAGTAACAAAGTGCCTAAATATATCATTTAAAATTGGTTCTTTGCCAAGTTGTCTGTTGTGTGCAGACACAAAACTTTTTCCTTGAGTTAAGTGCCCTTTTTATGCTTGAATGATTTATATTTAAGTGCTTTAAAAAAAAAAAAACATTCCTCTGAAAATGGTCAGGTACAAGGACTGAAAATGAGTGAATGTCCAAAATAAAAAACTAAAAAGAAAGAAAGCCCAGGGTCCTTGGAAGACAAATACAAAGAACAGAGTTTTGTTTTTTTTAAAGCACATAGGAAAAAAGTGTTGATTATGTGTAGCATAGATGTACATTTTCTGTGGTTATATGCCGTTTTGATTCTTGTGAATGCAGATTTTCCTTGTGATCCCTTGAGGAAAGTTATAAGGCAGGAACGCTGAGATGGACAAAATTAACAGTTTCTCTCAGAGTGAAATGATTGCTGCCAAAATTTCCATCTGTCACTGTCAAAAACCTCACTTGATGCATTTTTTATAGGTCAGCGTCTTTGTGGAAAAACATTCACTTTTTATTTCGTGCATGTGAAGCTCCCTTCCGTGACTTGCTCGGCTGTCTCAGAGTTGCCTTTGGTTTTAAAGCCCCTTAAAACATTTCTAAATAAAAAAACACAATGGACATGACCAGATTATAGTCTAAAGCTTCAAGCACATATGTCCAAGAACATGAACAAATGATGATTGCTCTTGCAACAGTACAATCTCTTTCAATTTGATTAATAGCCAAAATGCATACTTTGCATTGTCCATGGAGCAACGGCCTGAAAGCAATCTAAATTACTCAACTTGGACAAGCAAACAAAACTCTGGACAGCCAGTAAACTCTCCACCCCACTTCTAAGAGATGAAATATTGTTGTTTATTTGTCAGAAATTTTGTAGCCCAAGACAGTGGCTCAAATACCTATCAGATTACATGTGTCCTGTTTGGTGAAGGGGTATAGGAACAACACTTTTTAAAACAGATTTTATCGAACCTACTTTACGATAAAGAAAGGGCTTAAAAAAATGCTGAACATCTTTTATATTGGATTAATGCCGATTTAATCTATGGAGGTTTTTACAGGATTTGTGTCGGCTGAATCTCAGGCCAAGTCTCTCTGACCTTATACAGAGTTGGTGGGAGTGTCCACTGAGCATGGTAACCTTCAATAACAATGCTTAGGTTACTGTGACATACAGATGATCCAGCTTTGATTTCATTACTATTTTAGTCTAATTTCACTATTAGCTGAAAGGAATGTATGACGTTCAATCTGGTGATGCCACAGCCCATCCCCTTCAAGGATGAATGAGCCCTTCAGCTCGCCACTGTTCCTGTACTGTGCTGGTATTTGCCTGTGTGTCCTTCCTGTTTCATTAAAAGAAGTCTGATAGTGTTGTGCAGCTGCTTCTGTGAAGATGAAAACACCACCTGGCAATTGAAACTCCTTTACATTAAGCATCTTGTGCATTCTTTAGCCAAATGCTGACAAAATATTGGTAGCCTGAAAATGTTATACTACTTCAGTTGGAGATTCAGGTTGATTATTCTTAGGAACAGTAAGAAACAAAAACATTCACTATCTGCCAGACCCAAAGTATCCAGTGTATTTTGGTTTCTAAGCTAAACAGGAAAAAAAAAAGAAAAAAGATTATGTTTCCCTGTTCACCGACTCATAATATGGCCTGTCAAATTTCAGAAAATAGGGAAAGATGTCCATCACTTGTTCCAAGAGGTAACATGCAAAACCATATTTGGGGTCATTTGCACAGGAACCAGAAATACTCAAATTTAATATACTGGACCTAGCAAGTTTTAGCAAAACCTAGAAAATCTAGGTAATCTGTTTTTAAGCCATGTAGAAAAGAATAACTTTCTGTTCAACAACTAGAAGTTAAAGAACGGATAGCATATCTATATTAAGTGAGGACGTGCTTCCAGCTCCTAACTACTCTGGTTTATTAAGGCTGTTGTGTTTTTAAACATGTTTTAATGCTCTGTATATTGTTCTATTTAATCTGAACAAGCCCCTAAAAAAAGAAGAAAAAAAAAGAAAAGAAAAAAAAGGGAATGGTCACCGTTGGCCTCTCTCGGTTTTTATTACCACTATTCATTTTAATGCTCAGTTTTAAAACCCTTACGAGGTAACGACAGCCCAGCCCATGCAGCAGTATGTTGATGGCAAACCTTATATTGTGGATGGACTATCTCAGCTGTTCTCCTGACTGAAGTTTGGTCCGGTTACAGCATCCTGCCATGCGATTGCTTTTGTCTCTAACCTTCAGGAAACCATCACGTTAACTTTTATCAAGTGGGGGAAAAAAAGTTACCGTTCATCCTCTAGCTTCACTGTGTTTATGTTATGCTAACCATAGCTGTGTAGCTAGGCACCACATAGCACATCATTATATACCAACTAGCCCAACTGCAGCAAAACTAAAAAAAGTCACTGCTGTTATTTTTGTCTTCAATTATGTCGGAAGAGAAAGCAGAGCTGTACGTTAGACTTTTTCAGAAATCTCTCAATCAGAACATAGTATATCATGTTTGGGTAGAAACTAGTGAACCAACTTCCTGCTAACTTCTAACTCTGTTAAATGTAATAAATTCTGTTTTTGTGGATGCCTGGATGTTAAACTTAATTGTTACACCTGGTAGAGCTGCAATGCTGATCATTTTATTAAAGATGAAAGAATTTAGACAGTTTTTAACTCTCAGTGTTGCTGCAGTGTTTGCTTGACTTTGGGACCTGAAGAGGAGTTTGGACCCGGAAACGGCCAAGGACGTCAGACTTAAAGACTAGATAAAGAAGAGACTCATTCAGGTGGTGGCTTATTGTCACGTCTCCAACCTCATTCTTGCAACGAGCCAATTGGCTTCATTGTCTTTGCTGCTCCACTTCTGCACACATAAAGACCACTAAAACACTTCTCCAAAAAATAAATAAATAAATAAAAAATTCAAAGCTGAGCTGTTTACAGCCAATAGCAAATACATAAAACTTAGTGATTCTATAGTGACTCCAAATGATTAAACATGGAGGTACCCACGGTTGATCCTCAGTGCAAATACAGCAGCATCCAAAAGTAGCTTTAAATACATACAACACTACATGCATTTCCATCCATTAAAAGACACAGACGCTGTGTTATTTAGTCAAATTCACAAAAGAACACAATAATGGTGGATTAATCTGTAAGAGGAACATTACACAACATATCGCCACCTACTCAGGTTTTTCCAGCAATCCTGAATAATTAGGTACAGGCACATCACATAACCTTATACTTATACCTTCTGCATGATAATTACATGCAACACAGCACATCCAGGTGAGCAATAAACTTTCCCAAGGGGGCACAATTAGGGCTTAACTATAACAGCTACTCTTCTCAGTAGCAGTTTAATATTGACCAGAATTGAGTTCCGCTTGTAGATGTGACCCTCCACAACATCCCTTTTTCTCATGTAGCCTCTTGGGGAAATTCATTTCCACTTATTAAGTACATAAAGATTTACAGCTTCAGGTCTGACCAGATCCGAGGATGCATCACTTGTTTTTAGGTAACTTTCCAGATGCCTGTAAAATATATTATCCTATAGTAGGGTTTCTGCCAGTGTAAATTATAAGGTCCCACTGGACTCTCAAACATGACTTTGATATATTTGTATAATTTAGAAAAAACCTTACAACCTTCAAGTCAGCAGATCTATCTTGTTGCTTGTACACATGTAATGTATTTTTTTATTTAAACATTCAAAAAAGGTAGAAAAAAATAAAGTTTAAAAAAAAAAAAAACATTTAAGGGACCCAGAAAATATGATATGGCTTAATACCATTGTGTCTATTCAGCTGAAATCCGTCCACTTATGTCTACTTCAATGAGATTAAATATGACAGATGAAGGATGAAACTTGTGCATCTGACTTCCTTATCGGTCCTCTAGCAGAAACACTGATCTGTAGACTATGCCGAAGTTGATAAGATAGATAAATGACCTCTATTAACTTTTCTTGGTTGGAGACAGATCATTGACTGAGCTGAAATCAGATGACAGCCAAATGCCCACAACATTCAAGAGTAATGAACAAGGAATAATCTGAACCACTGGTAGTAAGGCATTTAACATCTCAGAAGAGCCGTAACTTCATTGGCTATTCTTTGTCCTGATTCACACCGTCTATGTAACATATTTCACCACGCAAGCAGCAGGCATGCTTATTTAATTCCCCAAGTCACCACACAATATTGAAAAATAACTACAATTGGACAAAACAAGACAAAATACTGTAGGAGGATGGCAAATATGGGAGGCGAGTGAGAAATTTTCACGCAGGGGAAAATGAAGCATTTGAAAGTGACGTAGGAGGAAAAAAAAAAAAAAAGAAGCTGTTCTTAAGTGACGGTGCTGCAGCTGAAACCAGCGTAGGCTCGCTGATGATGGGAAGCTGGGTCAGTCTTAGGGTGAGCGCAGTAGCAACCAACACCTAGCAACACACAGGATGAGAGAGGGGGAGGAGGATGTGGCAAAAGTGCAAGCACTGAATGCAGTGAATGAAAAATGTAGGAGATCAAGGGAATAAAAGGGGAGTTATCTCATTTTCAGCTAAACCTGCAGTCTTTCCATATGACAAACTAATGAAAACTGTCTGACAGAGGTGAAGTAACACTAATTATAGAGCTGTCAGAAAAGGCAAAAACCACCTTTCACTCAGATGAGAAATCTTCCTGTTGTACTCCTGTGATCAAAGCAGTCCTCTCTGCAGCAGAATCACTGCCATCACTTTAAACACTCACCTCTTCATTATCATGTGACGCCAAGCATGGAGTATGCAGGAGAGCTATTATCAAACCAGTTTTCTGATAGTGCCGCTGCTATTTGTCTAACCTCTTTCAGAAGCCTGTCTGTACAGACAGCTGTGAACTAGGCTTACCCTTTAAGCTCAACCCATGTTTCTCTATTATAAGCAGCACTGACAAATGAGATTATAAAGAAATGACAATGCCAGGAGTGTTTAAAGTAACAAACCTGATAACCTGCTGGTGAGGGCAGGTTATCAGGTTGGCAGAGATCCAACCTTGAAAGAAAGCATCCCCCTTTTGTAAGAATTTATCCAATTCAAGGTTACAGTCTCATAGTCCTACAATGGCTTGTTTTTTTATTTATTTATTACATTTTCTGGTCCCTCAACTCTGTCTGGTTCCTAAAGGAGCTGAGCAGAGGTTTGTTCACCTTCTGGGTGGAGCCCAGACATCCACACTGCAGCCTGACCACCTGTTACTTATCACCCTCATTAATAGCCTACATTTATGGACCTGTTTGTGCACCCAGTCTCTGCCCGATTGTCTGTCTGGAAATCACACTTACCTATGTTACTCATGCAAACTTGTCAATTCCCTGCGCTAACTCCTTTGTCTCCCTGCTTCCTTAGGTGAAGTGTGGACCATTTACCAGAATCAGCTACCCAAATTAAAAAAACTAGAAAACTTCTCACTTCTGCAAGCACCTTTAGCGGGTTCACCTTCTCAACTCACCTGCCTGCTCCAATGTTCTCTGCTCTTGCGGAAGAACAAAGTAGTGGCCTCTCCCTCAGGATTTCTCCCTCAGCTTTTTAATGCTTCTTTTCCACTAGCACCTACTCGTCTCAAATTAACTCAACTCTACTCTTTTTTTTTTTAGGGTTTTTCATTAAATGGTAGTACCTGGTACATTTTTGTTGCCTATTCGACCAGGGTTCCAAGGGAGCTGAGTCAAGCTGAAAATGTTAAGTCAAAAGACTGCATACCACTGATTTGGCCAGGGACTGACCTCATTGGATGAGTCATGGGAGCAACTTCTCTACAAGAATCAAACCCGCCACATTTGAAACTCGGCATAAATAATTACGTATTCCTATTTTCAGTTTCTACTATAGAAGTATCTACTGAACAATTGTCTAGGCCATGAGCTAACTACTGTAATTTTTCACATTTGTCATGTGGGAAAAATTAGCATATTGTTGAAACTCAATTTCTTTTTCTCATAGTAAGATTTGTCAGGGATTAAATGCATACTTTAAATGTGTCATTACACTGATAAAAAGCAGAGTTAGACTGGTCTGGCCCAGTTAAAATCAAAGTGGGCTGTATGCCTCAATGTCCTACATTGTTTTGTTGTATTTGTGCTGCATACAAATGAGGTCACGGGAACTTTGGACAGCCTTGCTATAACGACCCCACTGACAATGTAGTTGTACTCAACTGAAATGAAACACTACCGAAGCAGAGTAGAGTTAAGTTAAAATGAGTTCAGGTAACCTGAACCCTCTGCACTCACACTGAATACACCTTGTGAAAAATCATGGGAAATAACTCCTCGAGTCTCCCAGAATACTGGCTCTCTCCTCCTCCGTGGTCTGCCCCAGTTCCCCAGAGTCATCTTAAAGTCATCTCTCAGTTTATATTTAAACCTGTTGATACGCTCTTCTTGACTCGTGCATTTGAGTCTACCATTAACTACTGGTCTACATGGCCCATGACATACAGGGGAGGCTGGGCGCAGCTGTCACTGATTGATTGGTGTCTTACTAACCATGTTTCTACAAACTAAAACGCTAAACAAATTGCATCAGCGTTGACATTTACTGCTATGAAACGGTCATCACTACATTTTGATTTGAGTTGTTGTTGTTTTTTTTTTGTTTTTTAAATTGCTCTCCCCGCTTTTCATTCAAACACTTTTCACACATCATGATTGAAAAAGTGCAAAAGCATATTTTGCACGCATCGGATCAAAGCATATTTTAATGAGCAGGCAAATAACTAATAACTTGTGTATAAATTATAAATTAACCACAACAGCTATTGCTTTTTAATGGCTTAATATGATTTATTATGATGACTCTAGGAGTGAAATTATAACACATTCTTTTGTTTTGTTTTTATTACTTTGAATTAATATGAAGCAATCTCTCATGCCAGGCCGAGGCAGATGGCAAAAATAACCATCTAAAAAGCTTTTATTTACCACGAAACTGTGGATATATGCCATGTGTGCATGCATATGCGTTTAGCTAGTCAACTGTGCCCTCCCTAGAGACATGGAGCAACATGGAGGCAAGACAGGTGGCGCAAAGATGGTGTTAAGCAAGTAGATCACAACTTGCCATTACTGTGAGAGCATTAAAAGTTTAACCACAAAAATCTGAAAGTCAGCGTAATATTTCTCTTTTCATGGTGAGGAAGCTTGAAGTTTGTGTGCTGTGCAGTTGTAAACAAGTTTTGCTTTTTTGGCTTCTTTTCCTGTTTTCGTTTCAAAAATAGAACAGAACATAAACTCTATATGTTTAAAGACACATTGGGGTTTGGCAATGCATTTCATATTTCTATCAACTGAATTATGATGACAAGAAAGAAAGACACCAAAGGAAAAAGAAAATATGAAAAAGAAAAGAAAAGGGTCACCCAGACAGAACCAGGTCACTGCACCCCAGCCACCGCACACCTATGTCTATATTTTTGTTCTAGATCACCCACAACAGCATAAAGAGGAGTGGCCCACAGACCGGCTGTACTTCTGACACTGCCTCCATCTGACAACAGACACTCTCTGCAGGTAGAGAGGCAGTCCATGGACTGCCAATGGACTTTCCCATGTGCTACTACCGCTAAACCATTAACTGAGTAATTGCACTGTTAAAAACACCTTAAGAGTTACAAATTTCACATAAATCAAACCCTAAATCAGTAGCTTTAAAGCATGACATGAACTGCTGCCCACATTAGTAAGTAGACTCCTCGACTCAGCTGTGCCTGTGCTCACGGGTATCCATCATGATGATCTGCAGTGTGGAGTGAATCACTGCAGCAGTGACTGTTGTGTTTCTAAATGCTGCACATGACTCATTACTGTACTGTGGGAGGAAATTGGGCTGTTCAGGCCACCGGCTGCAACCACAAGTCTATACCATGATAAAACCTAGTATGTCCAGCTCACTATTCTTACCTTTGAATCATACAGTGGGGCAAAAAAGTATTTAGTCAGCCACCGATTGTGCAAGTTCCCCCACCTAAAATGATGACAGAGGTCAGTAATTTGCACCAGAGGTACACTTCAACTGTGAGAGACAGAATGTGAAAAAAAAATCCATGAATCCACATGGTAGGATTTGTAAAGAATTTATTCGTAAATCAGGGTGGAAAATAAGTATTTGGTCACCTCAAACAAGGAAAATCTCTGGCTCTCACAGACCTGTAACGTCTTCTGTAAGAAGCTTTTCTGTCCCCCACTCGTTACCTGTATGAATGGCACCTGTTTGAACTCATCATCTGTATAAAAGACACCTGTCCACAGCCTCAAACAGTCAGACTCCAAACTCCGCCATGGCCAAGACCAAAGAGCTTTGGAAGGACACCAGGAAAAGTATTGTAGACCTGCACCAGACTGGGAAGAGTGAATCTACAATAGGCAAGCAGCTTGGTGTGAAAAAATCAACTGTGGGAGCAATCATCAGAAAATGGAAGACATACAAGACCACTGATAATCTCCCTCGATCTGGGGCTCCACGCAAGATCTCATCCCGTGGGGTCAAAATGATCATGAGAACGGTGAGCAAAGATCCCAGAACCACACGGGGGGACCTGGTGAATGACCTGCAGAGAGCTGGGACCAAAGTAACAAAGGTCACCATCAGTAACACACTACAACG
This sequence comes from Haplochromis burtoni, assembly GCF_018398535.1. NCBI lineage: Eukaryota > Metazoa > Chordata > Actinopteri > Cichliformes > Cichlidae > Haplochromis > Haplochromis burtoni. Next base: position 1,857,085 of record NW_024582408.1, on the reverse strand, counting down.
GCAGGGAATCAAATCCCGCAGTGCCAGACGTGTTCCGCTGCTGAAGCCAGTGCATGTCCAGGCCCGTCTGAAGTTTGCCAGAGAGCACATGGATGATACAGCAGAGGATTGGGAGAATGTCATGTGGTCAGATGAAACCAAAGTAGAACTTTTTGGTATAAACTCAACTCGTCGTGTTTGGAGGAAGAAGAATACTGAGTTGCATCCCAAGAACACCATACCTACTGTGAAGCATGGGGGTGGAAACATCATGCTATGGGGCTGTTTTTCTGCCAAGGGGACAGGACGACTGATCCGTGTTAAGGACAGAATGAATGGGGCCATGTATCGTGAGATTTTGAGCCAAAACCTCCTTCCATCAGTGAGAACTTTGAAGATGAAACGAGGCTGGGTCTTCCAACATGACAATGATCCAAAACACACCGCCCGGGCAACAAAGGAGTGGCTCCGTAAGAAGCATTTGAAAGTCCTGGAGTGGCCTAGCCAGTCTCCAGACCTCAACCCCATAGAAAATCTGTGGCGGGAGTTGAAAGTCCGTGTTGCTCGGCGACAGCCCCAAAACATCACTGCTCTCGAGAAGATCTGCATGGAGGAATGGGCCAAAATACCAGCTACTGTGTGTGCAAACCTGGTAAAGACCTATAGTAAACGTTTGACCTCTGTTATTGCCAACAAAGGTTATGTTACAAAGTATTGAGTTGTATTTTTGTTATTGACCAAATACTTATTTTCCACCCTGATTTACGAATAAATTCTTTACAAATCCTACCATGTGGATTCATGGATTTTTTTTTCACATTCTGTCTCTCACAGTTGAAGTGTACCTCTGGTGCAAATTACTGACCTCTGTCATCATTTTAAGTGGGGGAACTTGCACAATCGGTGGCTGACTAAATACTTTTTTGCCCCACTGTATATATTTTGAGTATTACTCTCTTATCTTTGCATGCTCCAAGTGCTGGCTCACAGGGGGTCGTGTGATTGTTCTAGTTTCTTCTAATATAGTAAGGTCTTTACAATAAAATATTAAGCACCTTGAGCTGACTGTTGGTATGTAGTGGGGCAATAAATAAAACTGAATTAAACTGAATCTCTGAGAGCAGTCACACCAGACAAGGAACAGAAGCACATATCTTATCTTAAACCCAGAGTGAAAACTAGCACATTCCAAAGAATGTTTTGATCTTCCATGACTACCAAAAAATACCTTCAGCAAGTTGGATTTAGTCTAGTGAAACTGCGCAAACTTTTGTTTTAAAATCAACTGCCCCAAAATAACAGCAACATGCTGAGACTTATGTTAGGTAGGTGATAAAGGAGCTTTGCCTTATCTAGTATATTCACACCAATTGTGACTATGTGCATAGTTTCCTCCCTGAGGGACCATCTAGAACCCGGGGTTGGAACAAAAAAAAAAAAAAACAACAACAAAAAAAAAACTATAGCATATTTACACATTTAGCAATTCATGCTGCAATTTAAATGATGCAACAAAGTTCCTGACTGCGGAAATGCAAATGTGCAAAATTAAACCCTAAAATGAGAAACACTTCTACCCTTAAAGTAAATAAAATCTGAATTCTTAAAAAACAAAGAAATGTATGGGCTGTATTCAAACATTAAGTGTTATACAGCTGCCTTTTCTGTAGTTCATCACAGAAGAGGTTTGTTTATACACAGTGAGAAGTGCCAGAAGGGTTGAATGTTTGCTTTGAGGAAATCAGGGGCTGGGCTGAGACAACCCACAGGCCAGTTCTAGTCCTCGAGCCGTATTTTTCCCATATGCGTTCTACTTTAACAAACACTGCTCAACTTGTATTCAGAGGAAGGTGAAAGAGCCTGAGAGCAGGGAAGAGGAAAGGGCAGAGAGAAAGAAAACTTTAAATAAATCAAATAATATTGTGCTCTTTCTGTGTTTACAATATGGCCTTTGTGCTTAAAATGGAAAAGGGTTTTGCATGAGGACAGGAGCATGCACCTCGTGCGTTGCTGGCACGCCTGTCTAGACACAAGATCAGCCTTCATTTTTAATCCTGCTCAAGTGTACAGGATGTTACACCGGGACACAGATGAGCCATCTATTCTATTAAATAATTAGCAGGTGGGGATTAATTGCGGCTGTTGTTTAGGGAATTGCATGAGGTTGTTTGAAATGCATATGTGCAACCTCACCATGTTCGTGATCTCCGGGTATGCTGGCTCCACCAGAACGCCCCTGTTGGTCGAAACGTAATCCACAAGCTCGTTAAGTGTGGCCCTCTTGATCTCCTTGCTTTTCAGGTCAGTGACTGAGTCCAGGAAGTCAAAGAGCATGCAGCACTGTTGGAGTTTCTGGGTGAACAGTTCTTGCTGCTCTGTGGACGGGGCATCTGAAATCACACAAAAGGAGGAAATACATTGATTCACTGCTGATATAGTCTACAAAGCTTTATTTTATTCCCCATTGAAACAAGTTATAGATAAGAGTCAATTTGGGATAATGATGTAAATGGTGTGAGTTGTTTGTGTGACAGGACATCTGCTTAGGCTGATTTTTGTTCTCGGCAATTCAAAACAATACAGTATGAGTAGTACACAGCTTCTCTGCTGATCAGACGGACAATACAACAAATGTATTTGCCATGCAGAGGCAACCTAGTCATCATTATCAGATATCCCTAACTCAGCTCTGACTGTGTGAACAAAAGCTCCACCCACATGAGGCAGTGGATGAGCTGACAAAGGCCATGTATCAGATCAATTTCAAAATAATCTTTATTTAAGTCATGCAAAGCTCTAGTAGAGTCCATGTGAGCAGTACCAGAATAAAACAGATCTACATCCTCCATGTGTATAAATATTCAATATATATGTTGCACTGATTTATTGATCACCAGAAAACTTTTGTAAATCGATTAACTTTAAGCCATATTTTAATGCAACTACTGCAACCTATGCTGACACCAGAAATCCTGAAATGAAGAGGGTTCTTATTATGCGATTCATACAGTGGCCATGAGAAGTCAAACTGACTGCCAAATTAATCTCTCTCTT
>NW_024582408.1:1852611-1853695 GCF_018398535.1 Haplochromis burtoni | reverse complement strand
TTTTCTTTGTGAGTATTTATTACACAGCGTGCTGCGGGGAAAAGTCTCAACAGGATCTTGAGCTTTATTCTGAAAGGTTTATGTGGAAAATAAACAAGCGGTCTGTAGTGTGGTTATATTAAATATAAGAGAAAGAGAGAACTTTAAGAAATTAATATAGCCACTACAGTGACCATTAAAACGGTGAAAAAATATTGGCGTAAAGTTTATTTTTGCTGCACTTCTAATGTGTTTCATTCAATTTCTATTGTGTTTTGTGTGCTCTTATAGAGCTTTTCCATTTGCTGTTATGTTGCTAAGTTGCAGTGCATATGCCCTCAGGGCCACTGTAATATCTTATCATATTTGATAGACAGAACAGTTGAAATAATAAATTACCAAATCATTAAAACTATAAAATTGCAGCCTTAAAACACGCAAACACATTTGTGGTCTCTCAGTCTGTTGCTACAGAATCTTTTAAACAGAATGAGCAGCCAGGATGAGAGACTGTGTTATTGAGTGATATTACATAACTGAACAGGCAATACCCCCATGAAATGGTGAGACATGTGGAGATCTCACAGTGAGGCAGAGCCAAAAAATTCACAATGACTTTGACACGTAGTGAAAATTTTCCAGCAGCGTTGACGAGGTACTTATACAACTGAACTCTGCTGGCCAGACCACTGGCTGCTGTTCAGAGTGAATTCAATATGGAAGTGTAACTACCAATGCTTACTTGTTAACAACGACTTTGCCTTAATGCCAATTTTCCAAAGTATCAGATCGCAAAGGATTCCATACAGAAAGGGCAGACAGAATACCAAACTGGAACAAGAAAGGTAAAAGGGCCATGATGCCCCCTGCAGCCTAAATGTGCTGTGGTTAAAATGACCCATGGATAGCTCCCATTTCCTCCCAGTGAATGGTAGACATGTGTGAGCCTGGGTGCCATCACACTGGGCAGTCATGCTAGATTTAAACACACAGTATTATCTAGGGAGTGAGGAGCACAGAGTTAAGCCTCCAAGAACGAGCAATACAGCTTATGTACAAAATAAATACGGTAAAGTACGTTTCTCAGTTTCCCCACTGCAAATAT
>NW_024582408.1:1840573-1851199 GCF_018398535.1 Haplochromis burtoni | reverse complement strand
GCAAATTTTCAAATATATATCGTGATAAATATTTTTGGCCATATCGCCCTGCTCTAGCAGTTACCCGATGCTCCTAAGACTTAGGAAGTAAATGATACAGTACTTTCAAGAACAAAATAAAGAGTTTGCATGTCAGCTGAGTCAAAGTAATCTGGCCTGACTTAAATGACGTATGCACCACTTTATACAGAGGTGTCTGGATGTTAACCTGGAAGTAAAGACAGCTGATGACTAGAAGTGATAGCAACTTGTACAGATATGGTGTTCAGTGGTCACTAAGCCTCAAAGTACCAAACATTTTTGCTTTTTTGTTCCTTTTTGTTTGTGTACATCCACCAACAGAAAAAGAAACACTCATAGGGATGCAACAGACTGATACTGAGGACCACTGCATTCGAGGCCAGCCAGCAAGACAACCTGCAGTGAAAATATGAGATTGGAATAATCAGGGCTAACTGGTTCCCAGCAACTGTCATTTCAGCTTAAAGGGATAGTAAATCATTGTCTTGGAGGGATTAAAAAGAAAGAAAGAACAGAAAGAAGGAAGGAAGGAAGAACACTAGCCTCTGGACTAGTGCAGACCTTTAAAGCAACTTAAAAATTATATTCACTGGGGTTGAGGCAGTTTATCTTGGATAAACTGTGTGTGTGTGTGTGTGTGTGTGTGTGTGTGTGTGTGTGTGTGTGTGTGTGTGTGTGTGTGTGTGTGTGTGTGTGTGTGTATCATTCAACTTGTTTCTATTGTTAATGATCACAGGGTTTGTGGGCTGTGAAGTTTTATTTCCCCCAACCAAACTGGAACATCCCAAACAAGTTTAAGAACCAGTGGGTTGAGGTTAGGTGACTGACTTCATTGTTTTTAAACTGCTTTTGGGGGTCAGTGCTTATTATTCTGAAGCAGCACACAATCATTTTTAGAGCATTTCACTGAATCTGAGCAGAAAGTACAGCTATCATCAATAAACACCAGTCACCAAGTTCTACTGGCAGCTATAATCCCTCCGGCATCACACTGCCTCCACCATGTTTCACAGATGATGGGATATGCATGGGATAATGAGCCCTTGCCTTCCTTTTTTCTATACACTTCTCTTCTTCCCATCATTGCTGCAGTTCAGTGTCACCCATACAAGTCATCCATTTATCTATCAATATGAAACAAAGGTATTTGCTAAACGCACCTGTTCGTTTGAGTCTAAAGTTAAACGTTCTTCAGTGCATTATTAATATTTTTCTCTCTAAAGCACAATTCATTTATGATTTTTCATGGTCATGCAGAAAATGACAAAGCTCTCTGCCACTGCTTGACGGAAACAGAAACCCTTCATTGTCTGTTTTCACATACTCAGAATATGTTTCATGTAAGAGATGGCAGAAAAAAAAATTCATCTCTTTAGAGGGAATTGTCTTTATTCTCCCAAGACCAAGGATGGCTGGGCCTACTAGATACAGTCTGACACTGTGAATGCTATCCCCAATGTGGAGCTATTTTTGCCTTTCGCATACAGATGCATTGGTGCAAAAATTCCTTAGGGTGCTTACCAAGGAAGGAAATATTTCCATTAGAACCAAGGAGCCATGAACGAGAACAAAGAACATGAAAGCATCTGCGAGATCAGACAGAAATACCAAATTAATCAAGCTGCCAAAGATGCAAAGTTTAAAGCAGAAAACACTCCTTTTATTCTTAAAGATAAAACAGGACTCTTGTTGTATATCGAGTGACTTTAGTATAGCCAATGGTAGTCACTTTTTTTTTTTTTTTAAACACTAATCCTACACAACTTTAGAAAATCACTTACACTGTCTTGATGTAATTTAAACGGCATACATGAGTCACAAAGTGAATCTGGGCTTGAAAAGAAAAACAGATATATAATTATTCCTTAGAGTCAATTTTGGTAGCTCAGTAAAAAATTCATAAATGGCTTTAACTGCGTCTTGGCTGATCTCTGCAGGCACTGAACTATTGAATCTTCTGAGTATGAATGCCTCTACTGAGTGAATTTTGATGGCTGAACAAAAAGAGCCCTGAATTATAGGTTTAACTATTCATTACTGACCTTTTTGAACATCTTCAAAAAGACAGAGGGCCTTTAAATTACAGAGAAAGGAATCATGATTATTCAGCATTACACAGCAGTTAAGAATAGATGTCATTATTTGAGAAAATACGTTAAAAAAAAAAATTAAAAAAAATTTAAATCCAGAGATTAATTCCAAAAATATACTGATGATTGGTTTGCTGAAAACTCTAATACTGAAGTAAGACAGCATGTCATATGCTCTACATTTAGCAACACCAGACTAAATGTTGCCGACCGCTGTCATGAAGAAACCACATGTTGCACAAAACTGTTAGTAACAGTATTTTCTGGGCTCCATTTTACATTGGTCAAATTTCTTAAGGCTTCTGTAGACAGACAAATACCACAAAAAAAAGAAAACAAATCTGAAGGATTTGTCACTGTTCAAGCGTTTTTGAGCATCAGACTTAGAGAAACAAAGCAAGTTTGGTCAGGAATGTGTCATTGTTATTAACAAACCCTACAATTACATCAGTTTTTGCACTAGTAGTATTATTTGCAGAAGTATTTGCAGCAGTGACTTTCTTAAAAGCAGCAGTTTTGGGTTGTGACCAGTGTAATGTATTTTCAGTATCATCTTAAAGACACTTAAATGTTTTGCACGAACAACTCAGGCTGTTTCACAGAAACACTGTGCACTGTGGAAGAAGAATAAAGACCAGATTTGATGACAAAACAGGAAATATGATCTCAGCTCCACAACCACACAACTGCAGAGTCTAAACACGGCATGAATTATTCAATTACCCACAAACAGATGAGCCACAAATTAAAGAAGAAGAAAAAAAACTTAATGAAGAAACACTAGAAATGAACATGCTACCATATGGAGTAGAGGTGTTCACTGAATAGCTTGACAAGAATGAAAAGTCATAAAAAAAATATTCCAAATAGTGCCCACGTTTTACTTTTAATGTCAAAAACCTTCTCCACTATGCACATAGACTAAACATGTTTAGACCTTTTGCATTCATAACATTAAACTTAACTGTCCTTTTACCAAAAAACAAAAAAGACACCATAAAATGTTAGGGTGTGCGTGCACAGAGAGTCAACACAGTCATGGTTTTACAGTGGTTTTACATGGTAAAAGGAGATGAAGAGCTGAAGTGGAAGCATTGTACAATTAATTGCACAGATTGTACAAGTTCAATATTCAATAACAGAAGCATCCGTTCCAGCAGAGTACATAATTACATGCACCCAGTGATTTATGAGCATGAGGGCTCTCATTAATATGCACACAGGGCAAATATCTTGTGTTCCCTCATATCCACAGAAACTAAACCAGCCCACACTAATCAAAAGCACGCACAAACTAAGCCCCTGCATCCAGCAGGATATCTGGGTCCACATTAGTTTGCAATTTTTTTTCTGCTTCAATTTGTGTGGATTTGTGTTAACTACATCCAAGGTACACTACACCCCACCTCTGGTAATATGATCCAAATTAGGGCTGCCACGATTTGTCGACTAGTCACGATTACGTCGACTATCAAAATCGTCGACGACTGATTTAATAGTCGACGTGTCGTTTGAAGCTTTGTAAGATCGCAAAAGACGCAGGAATAATAGCAGGATTTAAGAGTGTAATAACGGACTGAAACAGAAGATGGCAGCACTGCATGTACAAGGATGCCAGCTGCCGTTAAACCCCGAAGAAGAAGAAGCAGCTGTGTCCCAGAATTCATAGCGCGGCCCAGCTTAGTTTCCAACAATGGCGGTAGCTAGTTAGTTTTAATATTACTCTTATTATTCTTTCTGGGTCACAAAATAAACATTTAACATATTTTCAGGCGAGAATGTAGCTGTGTAAACCTCAAATATCGGCTCAGTTTATCAGGACACCACATATTTTCAAAAGCGCTCCGACGTTTTCGGAGACGTCTGTTACCCACTAGCTCGATAGCTAGCCGGGGGCTAGGTCACTAGCGCTGTGAGAACACCGGACTCCCGGCAAATTGTTTTCAAACCCACCGCCGTCTTTCGCGACTCAGGTTAAATATATATGAGTCACTTAGATGAATTAAAAATGTTGTTGTTTGGCTTTTTTTTTTTTTTAGTATTTAATTTGTTCCTGAGAAAATCGGTTTGGCTGAGATTAAAGTTATAGTTTTTACACAGCTGAATAAACGTCAAGCAGACAGCTGATTATCAGAAGTGTGAGATGCTGGAGAATATACTCCGGTGTCCTGTTATATTTTAGATAGCAAGGAGTTTATTAAACTTTACCGAAACAATCTGCAAATTTCATTAAAATTGAATAAACTATCATCTTGTCTTTATTTTTAGTTAGCACCTTAAAAGCTTAAAGCTGTAAGCTAATGATAGTTATATAAGAGCAGATGCTGCTGGTGCAATAAGCTGTAGTTTTACGTCCAGTGGATGATGATCTGATTAGTCGACTAATCGCATAAATAATCGGTGACTAGTCGACTATCAAAATAATCGTTTGTGGCAGCCCTAATCCAAATATATCTATAACTTCTGAGGGAACCTGCTAAACAATAAACAAACAATGTCAATAACATCACCTTCCTTGTGGGGGGCCAACCTGTTTAAATTATGTTCAACTATCAAACCACTTTCATAATCCTGTAGGTTAGAGCTGAATAGAACATGTCAGTTGGGTTTTCATTTGGCGTTTCGGTGAAAGAGGACAACAATTTAAACACAAGACAAAACGCGAGGACTATTGTCAAAACCTAATCATTCAGATTGAATTAGTTTAATTGCCCTACCCTGCAGGAAGTTGTTAAGATGTTTACAGATAAGAAATGATGATGGGTATCAGTTTGTCCAAGGCCCTAAATTGCACACAACAGCTCTCCAGTGACCTTCTATTAAATATGAGAAGACCTGATTTATCACAAAGGCAAATCCTGCTTAAATATGGTCATGATATCCAAGGATCTCTGAGCAGAGCACCTAAAAGTAAAATTCTGCTATCACTTCTTAGGATTAATCAATGCGAAAACATTTTGGAACCAAAGTTGGAACTCATCAGCCAAATTCAGTCCTACGTAGGTCAGCCTCTGATATTAGCCAGACACAAAAGACTGCGCAAATCTTGATGCCAACTGCAACATGCAGGATGGCTGGTTTTATCACAGTGGGCAGTTTTCACGGGAGAATTTTAAAATATCATCTGAATATCATTGATGCTGGAACACAAAGAAACAATGTACTGAGATTACTGCAGTTACACAATCAGTTTCCATTTTAGCATCCCGTGTTTCATTGCCCCAATGAGTGTTTTGTTGTGCCCTTGATGAACAGTGCTCTGCAACAAAGGGCAACAGTCCAACGGGAAAGCACAAAAGCAGTATTCAGAGGGAACAAACAGGGAGGATTTTGGCATCGGATATAAAGTTAAAATAGAATTTAACACTATTGAAGGTGATTTTATTAACAACACGCTGCTGACATAGCTATAACAAGCTGTAACAGCTGAACTCAAGTGTTTAACCTCTATTTACATTTTGATGAATACCACTGTGCAGCTACAGCACTTAGTGTCCTCTCTCAAATCCCCCCCAAAAAAAGAACTTAGTGCCTCACAGTACTCTCATGCACACTATGAGGGAATGCATCACGTCCCTGCTTTGATATTAAGGCTTGCGTAGTGGTTTATTCAGGCTCAGTGTTTGGCTCTAAACAGCCAAACCATTAACTAATAACCTAAATAAATAAAGGTTAGGTTTCCCTTTCTTCTGGGATAAAGATGTTTAATTATGCTGTGGAAATGTTATGAAGCTGATGATGAACAGCCTGAGATGGGGAACTTCAACAATGTATTTTTTTCATTAGCAAAGCCCAACTGAGTTAGGAAGAAAGACAGAAAGAACGTGTCATCACTCCTGCAACACGTTGAAGAACAAGAAACACACATGGCAATGGCAGTGAGCGAAAAACGCTCTCAGCTGTGGTTACACTTGTCAAAATTTGATACAATATTTGTAGTGCAAAAATGCAAAACTGGCCAACACATCTAATCTGAGGAAACAAGGTCAAACACAAAACATCTAAAAGCTGAAGAGTAGGAAAACATCTCTGTCCCTAGTTTCTCCAAATCTTTGTACATTTCCTCAGATCCATTTAAACAGTTTCAGCCACTTCCCTTCAGGAATTTCCTGACATATGTGAGTCCTCATTAATGCTATGATTTTGATTCCTTATTTTGAGATGATGATTGTTATTCTGTCACTGATAGGTTCAAAAACTGGCAAAAGAGTAGCCTGAAAGGCACAGCAGGTATCCACGGTGCTGAACAGGCTGGTTCACTTTAGTTGTGCTATGTCGACACGGCATGTAGGTGCATTTCTAGGTAGGGTTATACCATAGAGTTTAGAGGGGTCTGCAGTTACAATGCAGCAACGACAGATTTCTCACTGAAGCATAACACCCCAAAAGATGTTGAACCCATGCATGATGATGACTTAGTGAGACATCAAACAGATATCACACTTATTTCATGGTGCTGGTTAACATTTTAACTTTGCATTTTCACTAGCATTAGTAATTTAAGGTCTCATAGTGGTTTCACCACCAACCCCTGATGGTAAAGGCCCACCCCTCTTTTCACACCTTGGCTGTTAATGATGAAACATTAATAGTAGGTCAAGGGCTATCTCCAAAGGGGACACATCCACTAGAGTTTAAATACCTGGGACTGTCCACCTTACGTTTTTAGAAAAAAAAGGAGCCTTTTTGATGAGAGGTGAAATGTCTTTACAAACCTAAAGAAGCCGATTACATTTCTTTTTCAACCACTTGAGATGAGCATTTTTTTATTTTATTTTTATTTTTTACACGGACTGAAATGAAATTTCTTGCTAGAATACTGTTTATGTTAAACAAACACATTACACAACATGTATGTCTGAAACCTTAGTATGTGATCATGCTGCTTAATATTATAGCATTCAAATAATGTGGCAGTGACGTCAATGTCAGAGACATTGTAGAAAGCAACCAAACAGCTGGTACAGTTTGCAAGATGTAAATATGTAACAAAAATATTTCAATTGAGACTTGGACTAATTTTGTATCATAAAATTTAGAGCTAATTACTTCAAAATTAGTAATGGTACTGTTGGGTACTTAAATCCATGTTTAGGTACCAGTTCAGAAATGGAAACTACCCAACACAAGTCAACATATCTCACTAGACACAACTGTGACAAACACGTGCACAATTTAAAACAAAACAAAAAAAATTAATGGACTTAAACATTAAAAAAAACCAAAAAAAACATTTGATTATTAATCATTTATCTATTATTTGTGGTAGGCTGGGGGTACAGTATTTGTCAGTAAGACGATGTAATTCATTTTTAAGGCCAACATACAGGAAAAAGACCAAAATTTAAACCTTACTCTTGCCCAGTGGTCCAGACTGAACATATGAGCGGGGCAGTTCTGTGCCCCAGGCAGCATGTGTGACAGGCACACTATAAGGACACATCGCCATTGTCAACATGGAACAATCATCATGATGGTAGAAACACTGGGAGTCCCCAAATATATTTACATCAACTCCTTAAGAACCCTTTACACTAATACTTGGGCTTTTGATGCCCATCAACACTTCACAGAAATAAAGCTTAGTGGAAAGACACCAAAACAAACTGAGGCAAGGCATGCAGGTCAGGTGACCTCTGAAGTGACAGATTAGTCCTCAAGTTCTATCCTGAGACCCTAGATGTGAAATTATCTTGGCAATGCTCCAGAAGCCCATTTGAACCTAGACATAGGTTTTTTCGTTGTTGTTGTTTTTTTGTTTTTTTTAAAAAAACATACAAATTAATATTTTTCCCCAGCAGTCCATGTCTTACAGCTTAACATTTGATGATAAAGTTATTTTTAGTTAAATAAAGAAGGGGGAAAAAAATCTTCTTAGGATTGAGACTGGTGTGGTAAAATTACCAATTGATAACACAAACTGAACTGACATAACCTTTAGGCCCCTGAAAGCTCTCTGCCAATCCAGCTAGAGAATGTTCTGTATTCCATGTAACCTGGGACGCTCCACCAAAAAAGACATCTCACTTATACGAGTAGTAATAATAATTTCTACTCATGCATATTTCATTTTACATGGGATGCTTTCTGGGGGTTGAGACTGCTTTAAAAAAAAAAAAAAATCCTCCTTTCATGACAGGTTTTGAAAGAATTTCAGTCTAAGAATTGTTCAGAGAACCAGCTAATAATTCACAGTGGGAAGAGACAGTAAAAGCTTTTGAGTCTGCACATCTGCAGGTGCTCATTTATAATGAGCCCAGCATTAACTTTTACTGCTTAGGACTGCATTCCTGCCCATTATACAAGTACACAGTCTTTACAATGAAGATAAAATAAAGGGAAAGACATAAGAAGGCCTTCTATTCAATACACTAAAATATATTACTTTGAGTTTCATTTGCTTGAACATGTGCAGAATGTGAAATATGTGGGGAGGGGAAAACAAAAAACAAAGACCAAAGAACAGAAGTGAGAGTTAACTGAAGTCTGTTAATGCATGACAGGAGTGATGCCAGGTAGGTCACACTGCTGTTGCTGAACTGGTTGGATAGGATAGTACTGTACTGAAAGTACAATGCGATTTAAGAACAAGCCACCACATTTGTTTAGACTGCACATTAACATAATGCGGGCATAAATATGACCTCATGGCAGCCACAAGGCAGCTGAAGGAATCTCAGGAATAGTTTTAACCTAAACTACAAACCACAAACATGAGTAATGCAGAAAAAATTATCCTCACACTATTAATGTTTTTTCTGCAAGTACATAAGGAGGGCTGAAATTTGGTGCATTTTAATTCAAAGCATTTTTGATTCCTCATAACTTCATAAATTCAGCAGGTGAGGGTGAGGTAGGAAATTTTCACAGGACACCTGCAGAAAAAAAGACCTGTAGTATTGTTTTTTTGAACAACAGGTGGATAGTAGCTACTTGTTAAATAAGCATGTTTTCCTATGTGTGATTAATTGGATTTTACAGACCGTGCCTGAAATAACTCAATAATAAACAAAGTAAACAAACAAACAAACAAACAAACAAGAAAGCCTCTTCTCTTAAAAACAAAAACAAAACAAACCCCTGCACTACAGTTTAGGGTTTGCAGAATTGCATCTGAACAAACAACAAAACATCTGGAACGATGGCCTTCCCACAGATGAGATCAAAGTGGAGATGCCTGCCCATGTGTCACAGGACCACATTTGATGAAAACCAAGCACAGCATATCAGAACAAATGCCTCATACCAACTATCAGCATGGAGGTAGAAGGGTGATGCTTTGGGCTTGTTTTTCCAGCTACAGGACCTTGTCACCTTGCAGTCACAGAGTTGACCATGAACTCCCCTGTGTACCAAACTATTCTACTATAAGGAGTAGGAGATCTGTTTGACAACTAAAACTTGGCTGAAACTGGCTCAAGTAACAGAAGCCTGGTCCCAGGCAGCAAATCTACAAAAGAATGGCCAAATCATTTTCCGTATAACTACGTTATTGCTGCTAAAGGACGTTCTACAAGCAACTGAATCATGAGATAATTGGTTTTTGACAGGACTGCATAGAGTACAGTGAGAACTTTTTCACAACTGTATACATTTATTTAATTTGCAGTACAAGTCAACATTTATCATTCTTCATTTAGAAGCAAAGTAGAATTGTGGTTTGTTAAAGTATGAACCATTTTGTTCTTTTTCAAATAATAAGCACTTTGTTAGATTTCACTTTGCGGTTTGCTAGAAGGGTGGATTTGTGTGTACTGTGATCAAAGAGAAAGAGGGAAAAAGCAACATGCCTCAGAGTCAAAGGAATGGATAATGGTGCAAATCTAGCCACCAGGGTAAGCTTTATTCATTATATACTAATGATTTTCACTCAGTGTGCTGTATTAAGGAAAATGACCTTGGGAAAGTCACATGATAAGTAAGTAGATGTGAAGTGTCCCCCTTTTAGTAATTACGGTCCAAACAAAGTCTCTAATAAACAAGTACAATATACTGGCATAAGTGATCAAACACTAAAGTGTAATCAAGCATTATATTAATAGGGCAAGCAATCAGAACAGCACAGGAAGCTGAATGCTCTGTCACCAGAAGAATGCTAGTAAGTAACAGCTGAGGCTAACGGGTCTGTTTACAAAATGTATGCAGGTTAATCAGCCATCATTCAGTTATTTGAGATCGTGCTGAGCTAGACTGTGAAAGTTGGCTGCTGAATTCTGTTTGTATTTGTATTTATGAACGCAACTTTTTTTGGTTGTCGACTTCAGGTCCAAACCAGTAAAATAAACTATTTAACAAGTTCTGTTTATCAGTTTATTACAAGTACATTAAATACTAAAACCAGTGCCCAATGTTGATTTAAAATTGAGACAAGAACTAAAACTGCTATGGCAGAAAGCCAGAACTCCTCTGTCCACAAATGAGAAGTTTGGTTCTATTTTAATCTTTACACTGCCGCACCATTTCCAGCCCGTAACGGACAAAGTGCCTTCTTACTACCTAGGGCTGGGCGATATAT
>NW_024582408.1:1778297-1839557 GCF_018398535.1 Haplochromis burtoni | reverse complement strand
CTCTGGGTTATTCTGAAATTTGAGCATGTACTACAGCTGCTGAGAAAGCTGAATGTCAGATGATCTGGCTGAAGGAGGTTAGGGCTGTGCACAGAGAAAGGGTGAACAAAACAGGCAGCGTATTCCCTTTTCTGCCTCAGCTGCTAAACTACAACACAACTTGGTGTTCTTTCATGTCACTCTAAAGGGCCCCAGTTACAGTTGCTTTTAAGACAATGAGAAGCTAACACAATATGCTAGAGTGTGTGATGTTTTCAGGAGGGGAGGTGTGCACTACTGGTTCTGACTAGTGGAAATGTTCTGTGTGGTTTAGAGGGAGCTCCCTGGATAGAGCGTGCAGGAGGAAGCACGTTTACAACCAGTGAATGCAGAATCTGCACACTCTTTGCACATCAACTCAAACCACAATCACAGATTTTTCAGTGGGGAACTGGTAGATTTAAACCTACCCAATGTCTGATAGACCTGCATCAGACATCTGCATTCTCACAAATGCAGTGTATAACTTTTCACAAGCCTTCAAGTACCTTTTTAAAAAAATAAAACTTGCCTTTGATTACTATACACAGTCATGTAAAAAGAAGTAAGTTTAATTGAGTTTCTACAGTGGATTTTCTTATGTGCTCAGTTTAGTTTCTACTGGATGCTTATTTTTATTTTAATAATACAGACTTGTTTGGGGGGCTTTACTGATTACAGATAACAAAACAAGCATAACACTTAAGACTCAGTCTCATTTACAGTAAATATAAGCGCCAATACCTTTTTGTTTGATGCACTGACAAATATGTCAGAACATTTTTTCCCCTTTTAGTTTCCGTACTGGGTCTGCAGTTTTCCTTTAGTTTTACTTCTCTTTTTTCCCAATATATATATATATTTTTCAATATATGGTTTCCATATATGGTTATAATATGATTTCTAATCTTTTTTTTATATTTTTATTTATAATAGAGAAGGGTATTTGTCTGTAGTAAAATTTGGGAAGTTCAGATCAAATATTACAATAAAATACTTTTTTTTTTTAAACTTCATCATATGTTGAAACCCACTTCTCGGGAAATAATTTAACCAAAGCCGTCTGATACTGGTTGTGTTGACAAATTTGACCAAAACTTACATTTCCTGTACCATTTTTAAGTTAGATTAACTAAAACATACATAAACTAACTTAACTTACTAAAGTAAGTTGAAATTCTATTTTTTGTTGTTGTGGTTAAAGTTAATAGCTTTGACACAGACTCATATAAATTGCATATTTAACACCCATTCCGAATGTTATCTATGCATGGTATTTAGCACAATATTGCACATCACATGTTGAAATAAAAACAATAAAACAATGAAATCCTAACCTACCAGAGGCAACAATTATAGCAACAACTGACACCTCAGCCAAACACAAAGATTTGTCCCTGTGTTTCCTAGGAAATTATTTATCGATTTGTTATCCGCTGGCAGATATGATGGAAACTGCCTGTGTGGGACAACTGTCAATCGATGGGGGTTAACAGAGTCCACTCCCCCCCTGTTTAATGTAACATTTACATGAACATACAAACCAACATCTTAATATTTGCTGATGTTTAGAAAAAAAAGGTTTGGGAAAATGTCTGAGATTGTTGACGCTACAGGAGGTTTTACAAGATTTTATCCTACACATTTATTCACTGTGGACTGTGGATAAAGATCAAACCACATTTTATCAATACTGAACAAAGAAATCTCGATCATTGCGAAGGTCTCACCCATCCACTTCTACCAACTATTTGGGTGCAAGTTGTGGGTGCCGCAATCTAAGCGCGGACACCCAGACCTCGCTCTCCCTAACCACCTCCTCTAGGGACACGAAACTATTCCTAAGCCAGCTGAGAGATGTACAGTCTTAGCTGTTTCCTGGGTCTGTCCCAAGATGTCAAACACCTCATCTATGATCCATCCTGGTCAGATGCCTGTACCATCTCAATGGACTCCTTTGATTGTGGAGGAGTAGCTGATCTCTACTATTACTCTGGCCTGCTAACAAATGACCAAGCTCCTCGCCTTATCTATAAGAGCCCAGACATCCTTCAGAGGAAGCTCATTTTCTGTGCTAGTATCCTAAGCTAGAGGAGAGGAAAACATATGGACACAACCTTATAATAAACTAAGGGTCAATTACAGCACAGAACATTTAATACTTAAAAGCTACTATAATTTAGCGCATGCTTAAAAAAAAAAAAGAAAGAAAGAAAATAGTCTGGGTACAGCCCATTTGCCTCAATTACACACATTTTCCTCACTTAAACAAAGTTTAGCATCTTATGATGGGTTCGCCAAAGTGAAGTTTTCACACACTGTAATTACAAATTCAAAGCTTATGCAAAGATGCAGCACTGTGTCACAAAAGTCTGTCAGCTGAGAGTCTTCCATAAAATGTTGATTTTCAAGACAATGACAATCAGACAAGGACAAGCTTACTGATGCTGTTTTCTTCCATTTCTCCATTTTTAAAAATGTTTTTAAAGACATTAAAAAAAACAAAAAAAACAAAAACAGGAGCGCTGGGAAAATCTGAAAATATGTTACTACAACTTGTTGCCAGCTATCAGCTGCACTCTTCCTCCTTCTGTTTGCTCTTCTGAACAAACAGTTCTCAAAGATCCTCCAAGCAACTGTACTCTCATAAATAAAAGCTAGGCAAAACTTTGCTTCCCATTTGGTGTGAACAAACCTTTAGTCACTTCCATTAAAGATACAAAACAAGACAAAAGGAAACAATTAGGCCTGTGCAATGTGAGGCAAATCTGTAATATGGGATAACAGTTGCTCAGTACTGCAATGATGAACCGATCAGCTATACAATTCCTATAACTTTTAGCTTTAAAAAGGTCTTTTGCAATTTGTTTATTGTGCAAAATACAATTTAGAGAAGATTAAACAGATGAATATTTTCACAGATAAAAAGTCTGTCTCCTTCTGCTGGCTTTTTGTGATGCCAGCACATATGGATGAGCTGCAAATTTGATTTTAGAGCCATGTAGGATGACTTCTGGTTTCACATTTTAACCAAACATGTACTGTGGAAAAAGCTAATTTCCAGGGCTGATAAATGAAACAATAAAAAAAAAACTATACATTCATCTTCTTTTAAAATAATACGGCAGACAGAAAGTGAGAAACAGATGCACAGCGCAACAGATTTTTCCATGTAGGAACAAGCCATGGACCACTGTGACTGTGCCACATTTAGGTTGCTGACAGAAAGACCCACACCACCCAAACGTAAAGTCAGATCTAGTTAGGAACCAAGGCTCAGCTGAAAATTTCACTCCAAGGACAGAAATATCAACCTAAATGTAGCAGCATGTATTTGGAAAGTAAAACATTTCCCTGGCTTGCTCTCAAGGCTTCTGGCTGCCATGGCAACAATGTTGGTCTGTGAATGACTCATCTTTTCAGTGTCTATCACACAACAGGAGCTGTAAGCACTCCAGCCTCTCCACTGCAGGAGGGAAGAAGCATCTTTGCAGGCTACTATCTTTTAGCACCTGATAAAGCTGGCTGCAAAAATTTCCATTCTTAGAGTTACTCCAGAAACCAGAAATAGTGCAGATAAAACCATTGTGACTCATTAAAAGTAGGTGCAGTTTGTGCAAAATGATGTAAGGATTTCTATGTTGTGCCAATTAAAAACATTTTTTTTCTGCAAGTTAACACTGTACTTGTGATTTTTGGCTTTCAGGCAACTGAATAAACCAACACTCTTATCCAATTAAAGATAGTTCGAGGTTGACTGGCAAAAATGATAATTTCATAAACACCTCAATGTACAGTATACTGACAGCTCTTCTAGTGTACTGAGCCTATATGTAACCACAACACAGACTCTGTTCTGTAAATGAATCATGACTCACACAACTGAGTGCTACCAGGCAACAGATGGCTAATCAATAAGTGTAAACATGCTAGAAAAATTGTGGTTACTCTTGCAAACTTCCCCAAGTTGCACGTATGAGCAGACATGAGAGTGTTTGGGTGATATTTATTAATCTGGCAATGATGCCTTAATATGCACGGGTAGTACTTAAAGTGCTCAGGAGACTACTACTCTTTGATCTGATCTGGAAATTTGCTGCAAGGAGAAGGGTCACTCACAAAGGATGTGGATGACTTTAAAATATATAAAAAGTATAAAAACAAACAAAAAACAAAGTAAAAATTTATGCAAATATTTTGTCCTAAATATATATATTTTCCTGTTGTTTCTGGTTCCGACTGACAAACTGAAGGACAAGCATGCTCCGTGGCAAACAGGCAGTAAGCATCCCCTGAAAAATCTTCCTTTCTGATACTTAATGTTTTATTCAGTCTCACCCAAACAGAGTCCATGAACTCAGTGGCGAGTGGGCCATTTTCCTATAAATTTTGGAACTTAGGACCTAAAATCCTTTTTTAAGACCACAGGTTATTGCCCTGTCATGCTCATCAAAAGAGGGAGCTTTGAGGCACAGTGTTGGTTTCACATTTTAGATCTAACAGCTATGCCCATCTTCTAGAATGTCTATGTGAGTGGTATTTGTGCAGCTTGTTATAGCACGATGTCACAAAAGTAGTCAAATGTATTTCCTAGTAAAAAATTGAACTGTACTCTTGTTTGAAGTGCTAGAACCTGCAGCCAGTAGAGAACTGATTCATGTGCTGCCATGCCGAGCTCACAGAGGGCAGGACCACCACCTGAAATCAAAGTCTGTCTAAAAGCCCCTGGAGAGACAGGCAAATATAATGCTCCATAATTTGCCTGTGACAACATACTTGGAAATTAAAATGTTTGCATGCATTATTTAGACTGCTTCTACCTACTTTCAACCACACATACACACACATGCAGAGATGCCCCAAAGAGAAATACTGTAATTGGTTAGTCTCAGAGTCACATGGTGCTGCACTGACGAAGTATATACACAATATTAGCAAAACGGCTGATGGTTTTAAATACAATTATTGACAAGCTGTTAACATAAGCATTAAATATACTGGCATTATATTTCACAAGTTCAATAATTCCTGATTTCTGTAGCAATACGATTTTTTTAAGATCCCGCAGCATTTGCGTATGAATGTATTTCCATCTAAATATCATTGCTCTGTTTCCCTTAGCTGTTTTATTTATCAGCTTTTTTGTACTCTTTTATACTGACCCACTTAAATAAAAAAGGTAACTTAATACTTTGAGTAGATCGTGTGCTTAAGTCCTTCCCAATAAATAATTGAAACACTAACGCTTATTAGAAAGGAAAAGTGTGCTTGTAGAAACTCTTTATACTCATTTTCCTACAAAATACAAATAGAAATAAGATTTTGGGGGGAGGCAAAGCAGGGCACAATAACCCAAATGAGCAGGTCAAACATCTGCAAACCCATTACGGAAAGAAAAAAAAAAAAAGAATAATTAAAAAAAAAGATTTTCTCATCTATCTGCCAGCAGTTGCCACAAACATGAGGCACAAATCACCCTCCAGCTTTCAGTGGAAGAACGCTGGATAATTTGCCTGTCACTTCCACCCTTGTCAAACCAGCATCTGTCATGTTGTTTCAAGTCAGTTTGTGCACATTGCTGTGGTGCAGTGCTCAAATCCTTCCCAAAGCCCCCATCTTTTTGACCATCTGCTTTCCAGATGCACCATAACAATAAAATATATTTTCAAAATCTACAAAGCCTTTTTTGCTGTTGTATAACTATAGTCAGCATTAATACCAACACATTTTATTGCCAGCATTTAAGAAGTTGCATCATGTTGAAAAGTTGCAACTACTTGATCAGGCAAGTCTGCTCCTTCCTTTAGTATCGACAAAAAAATGATCATTTGATATGACTTGCTGAAGTTATAAGTGAAAGAAACTTGACAATTAAAATCCTGTCATCAGTTCTTTGATCACAACAGTGATAATTTCTCATATCACCATTATAAAGCTCATTAACTCGTCATTAACTGTCTGTATTTATATAAGTCAGACAATTTCCTGCACAAAGTAAATGTACACATTGTTATGGATGAAACTCACTCTGCAACCAAGTGTGTGTATGCAAGTAGGATTTGTTTTACCTGCCGGTTAAAGGTAAACAACCAACAAGTAGGGCTGGGCCATAATATAGTGTTCACTGTTTTTTGTAAAACATGCAAGCAGGGCGTTGTTATTGCCGTATTTGTCGGACTAAGGTGTTCATAAATCTGGGAGTAATCTGGGTGGTATATAATGATGTGCTACGTCAGCGGTCCCCAACCCCCGGGCTTCGGACCGGTGCCGGTCCGTAAGTCGTTTGGTACCGGGCCACGAGAGTTGAGGCTCAGGTGTGAAATGTATGGTTTTCAGGGTTTTTAATCGGTTTTGAGCATTATTTTGTTATCGTTTTTATCTTTAACTCTGTTTTCCTGGGTCTTTTCACGTGTGTTATGAATAAATCTTCTTTTTTACGGTACCGGTACTAGTTTTATTTTGTTGTATTTATCCGCAACACCTTAAAGGCCGGTCCGTGAAAATATTGTCGGGCATGAACCGGTCCGTGGCGCGAAAAAGGTTGGGGACCGCTGTGCTACGTGATCGCTAGTGACATAGCTTTGTTAGCATAACATAAACAGTGAAGCTAACACTTTTCCACTCGATAAAAGTTAACGTGCGGGTTCCTGATGGTTAGAGACAAATGCAATCGCATGGCAGGATGCTGTAAACAGACCAAACTTCAGTCAGGAGAACAACTGAGATAATCCATCCACAATACGAAGTTAGTCATTAATATACTGCAACAACATGGTAATAGAGCAGCTGTGACCGAATACAGCATTAATGAATCAATGGTACAGAAGTGGAGGAAGCAAGAAGAATGAGTTTAATAAAGTTTGATTTATCTGATTGCTTTGTTTCGCTTAATGTGCCTTATAATCCCGTGCACCTTATGGTCCGAAATACACGTATTTGACTTTTTAAAATTTGTTTCTATCATATATACAAATTAGATGCACACTAATCACATATATGATTCCAATCTGTAAATCCAATGAGCATATCCTGACATGCTACAAAACAATATGATACTATACAGGATAACTCGCCGGGTTGTTGATAATATGGGTTTACCACAAGCTTTTGACACAGAAGAAATCATGGATAAAAGCTCAGCTTGGTATCAAAATGTAGGTAAAACAACTAGCCCTTGTTATATGCTAGGGCTGCACGATTTTGCATAAAATGAGAATCATGATTTTTTGGCTTAGAATTGAGATCACGATTTTCTTTTCCAGTATAAATATTTATTGCACTTATTAACTGCACATCAACTTCGTAACAGTTGAGACTGAACATAAAAACAATAAATAAACATAAAAACAACAAATGTCTCACGTTTTGTTGTTGCCGCAAAATATTGTACTGCTTGAAATTCCGTCTCCACCGTTGCTCGACACTGCGTGTATAGAGCAGGTAGTGCAACAATAGAAAAATAGTTGCGGGACGGCACTGTGTAGCGTTTGTCTAGGGTGTTGATCATTTTCCTAAATCCCTCGTTTTGCACAGTGTTGATGGGAGCCATATCTTTGGTCAGGTAAGTAATAGAACCGTAATTTCTTTGAGTTCGACGGGTATAGGGAAGCGCTGTATAAGGTTCCCGTTATTGGTGTTTGGGTGGTTGACCAGAACGGATTTTCTCCTGTCACTTTCTCGTCATCCCTGACGTGCTCTCCGTTGTTTTTTTCCCTGCTAATTTTAACATCACACGGCACAGCTTCTGTGTCACGTGGTATAAGGCTCCGCCCTTGTCATTTGTTGAGCAGGAAGAGTGAGCGCTTGTTTTCATGCAGAGTACGTCCCGGATCAAAATGCGGTACAATCGTCGTCATAGGTTTTTTTTCTGTTTTGTTTTGGGGGTTTTTTAAATCGTTGTCATTTGGAAATGAGATCGCACATAAGTATGAATCGAGATCGCGATTTTCTAACGATTAATCGTGCAGCCCTATTATATGCTATAACTTGCTTTGATCAGCCTCTAAACTACATGGTACTATAGCCCAAGAACGTTTACCCAAAATGCAGTTTTTCAAGTTTGCTTCAGTGAAACCTCAGGAAACAGAGCAAACATCCATGTTACCAGTGCTTGCTTCTGTTACCCTGTGTCACAGATATTACATCGGTCCATTGGCACTGCTATATATTGACTTCAGATTGTGAGACTTGAAGTTAATGTAAAATTAATTTTCTTGCAATTTGTAAATGTAAATGTATTTTTAGTTGCAAGAATTTCACATGTCTACTCCTTGTATATAAAGACTTTTAAATCAGACCTATGCATTTTGAGGACCTGTAGTTTCCATTATATAAAAAGGTAAAACTTTGGTATATTTAGTAAAGCCTTAAATTTACCATACAATATAAATACACACCTAATTCTGAAGGGGTCAGGTGAGAACACTTCCTAAAAAACAACATTGCAAAGTCTACACAAGTACAACTGGTAGGCATGTAACATAACAAACACAACCAGGCCTCCACCCCACATGCCTGTCTCCACCTAAAACACACAAACAACAGACTCCAGGAGGTTTTATACCAGCCTCCCGTGTTTCAACCAAGCAGTGTCACATTTCGCTTGATGATCACATTTTGCTGTCTTGCATTATCTCCTGCGCAGTCAGAGGCTGTGCTTACTGGCTGCCACTGACATGAGAATGAGACAAGTACAAAACAAACGTCATGGCATGTAACAGGTGGTTCTTGCTTTCTCTGGTCCTTTCAGCCTTGTGAAGCATCACAGGAGACAAACTGCAGCACTGAGCTTTAAATATTGAGCTTGGTTCAGTAAAGTATGGGAGTGTGTATGGGACTCCCTGCCTCATCCTTATTTGTTAAGTATTGCAGCAATTCTGCCTCTAGCAAAAGAGTTATATTTCAGTATGTTTGGACTAGGAATCCCTTTACAATAGCTCACTATGTAAACTTCTCAGTGTGAAAAGAAAAAAGATTACAGTGTCTTTCTTCAGCTTTGACAAAGTTGTCTTCTCTATTAAGAGCCTGTACCATTAACAACATACAGGAGACAACAGAAGCAAACATTTTATGGCTTAGCGGTGTCAAAGGTGTCCAAAAACTATGCTCCAATATTAATTTTAAAACATGCATAATAAAACCACTCAAATATGCATTTCCCCTCATCAGGTCTAATCACAGGGGAGCTTTTAGATACAAGCTGCAACCATTAAGCTCACATATACAGTATAATTAGTTTCTGTTAACTGTTATTTACACACAAAACAGCCTGGAAGAGTTGGTGCCATTAGACAACTGTTATGGCTCACTAACATTTACCTTTACTTGTTCAGCCAATATCCACCCACTTACGTCCACTCATTAAGCTACGCTAAATCATTCACCCGTCTCCTTGCACTGATAGCTGTGTGTCTGAAGCAGAGCTGCACCTAGCCCTATTCCACATAGCTGGTCTGACTTTGACAACACAATATTGCTCACAGATAAGTTGGGTCTTACAACTTTTCAGGTGGTTATCCAGATTCCCTTTCTGTGTCCTTTGGGTGACAGTCACTGGTTGTGGGAGGAAGTTGATTCTTAATTTTCTCAAGTAAATTTTAACTTACTGATTTCATAATCAAAACTAAAATATTTACTGACAACCACACAGTCTGTAGTGCCAAACTGCTGTCACTTTTTTGTTGGGTTGCACAGAGATATCAAGTCAATATCTGTATGGGCCAGGAACATCCTTGCTTACCAATTGGTATATCAAATAAGATGGTATTTACCTTAACAATCCTTGGGAAATATTCATGCTCTCTCTATAAATGGCCCAGACAATTCAAAACTTACCACAGCCTACACTTCTCTCCAACCAGATTATTCAAAAGCACTTCACCACTGTGTGTGAAATGTCCAATTGAGCAATGAAATCCATCTCATCAGTTTGTGCAGTGTAACAGATTACAGATTTTGGGGGGGTTCATGTATTTGAGCTACTTATCAAGGTGTTTACCAGGGTGCTTCCTTTTGCCCCTCTTACAGCACTGTTTGGGGTGGTTGATTTGAATAGCGTGAAGTGTCGTTGTGAAGCTCAGGCTTTATAGACAATGTTAGCAAGAAAAATTGTGCTACAATCTTAAAAGTCTGAGATACATCCAACTTACCAGTTTGGTGGCTGAAGGAATTAGAAAATGCGCTACACCCGTGTCAAACAAAGCAGGTCTCCTTCAGAAAATCTGGCTACCAGTCATCAGCTTGATTGAAAAACTGAATCTTTATTGCTTTTATAAATTACAATATAAAATGTCCTACTGTAATATCAACCCCTGCAACACAAAATAATAAAGTTAATTTAGTCTGTTTTTAAGCTTCTGGTATTATTCTTTTTCATATTTTTAAGAATTTGAAAACTTATAAACAGATATTTTAAATTATTATATTTGTTTATCAAATGGGCAGAGATAACAGGGGAAAAAAACCCATAAAATTCTGTTAAGTCAGGCAAGACAAACTCTTACCCATCAAAGGTCCATTCTGAGCCACGGGCGACCGTGGCTCAGAATGGGCCAGAATGGGTTGGGAAGCGCATCTGTAACCGGAAGGTCGCCAGTTCGATCCCTGGGCTCTGTCCTGGTCGTTGTGTCCCTGGGCAAGACACTTTACCCCACCGCCTACTGATGTTGGCCAGAGGGGCCGATGTCACGATATGGCAGCCTCTCTTCTGTCAGTCTGCCCCAGGGCAGCTGTGGCTACGACTGTAGCTTGCCTCCACCAGTGTGTGAATGTGAGAGTGAATGAATAGTGGAATTGCAAAGCGCTATATAAATGCAATCAATTATTATTATTATTATTATTATTATTATTATTATTGTGAACCAGCTGCCTACAAGCTTGAAAATGCAATGCATGAAGGTAACTGGACTTCTTTAGGTTTTTGAGGACAAAAGGGTTATTGACCCACTATTGATCATGTCAGTCAACGTGATGCTCAGAATCAGCTCCAAAGGGGATAGTCCCCACTAGGGTTTAATTACCCAGGACTCGTTGTTTTAGAACTGAAGAAGCCTCTTGGATGGAAGCCGAAACCTCTTCAGAAACCTAAAGAAGTCGAGATGCCTTCTTTTTCAAACCCTCAAGACTACCGTGGCCTGGTTTACTGAGACCCTACACAGACCGTGCTTGCCAAAAAATAAAATAAAACGGTAGAGTGATGAAGAGCTGTACTGGCTGGACTTTTAAAAAAAGGAAACTATTTTTTTGTGTGTACACAAGACAAGGAATAAACACTAAAATCGTGACAAATCAAAAACGTATATCAAAGCCAAATTGAATTTTCCAATCAGTGCATCAGGTGTAGAGACACTGATCCTTCAAAACACCTTGACGCAAATACATAAATCCTTCTTAGCCACTAGAACAACATGGCTCTGGGGATGTGCATTTGTCATTACACAACATCCAGCAAGGACAAAACATAAAAAAAACCCAATGGGTCAAGAGATGTTAATACAACTACTGACAGAACTGTCCAAGAATACAAAACCAATGTAACATACTTTGGCACAGAGCCTTTTCAAACACCCTTTGGTCAACTCTTACAAGCTGCTTGAAAGTGTTAATAGGTGTGCATTATTTTTTGGCAGGTTTCTGAATACAGGCCAGCTTTAAAATGTGTAATGCATTTCTGGCTGCATGCACAGTGTACCTGCAGTGGATCCGGCAGTGTACACACACACAGCGGTCATGACAGGCAGACTATTTTAAGCGGCGGACCCCTTCATCCTCTTACCTTTGAGCTGCGGCAGCGGGGAGAGCTCGACCGGAGCGGTGTGAGTGCGATACTGAGAGGAGCCCTGGGATTTTCTCTGCTTCTGTGCCTTCCTCATGGACTTCCTCGTAAACCCATCCACTTTCTCTGATGCGGAGATGGCCGACATTTTGATGCATAAAATAAAAAAAATTTAAAAAAACTACCTTGACACTTTTTGCACTGTATCTCCTAGGTCATACGAAAAGCTTCCTTCCCCTTTTCACATCAGAAGGTTTGTGTTATTTTTGTATGATCCAACATGGTCGGTCGGTACGGAGGTTAAGCTGTGCCCAAAGACTGCATCATTATCGTGCTCTATGAAATACGGAGGAGGGGGATAGTCTTCAAAATACGAAAAAATACGAATTTAGTCACACGACACCGCCCACACTACACAGCACGGAGCGACCAACGCGACGAGAATTAGCTCCTAAATTTCTGACATTCTTTTTACTGCTGCATTGTGATCGAAAAACGTCTACCTGTTGCAAAACATAAGAGAGGCATTGCCGGATTGAAGCTGTCTACAGTAGACCTAAGCTGACAGTTAGCTAGCCTGCTAAAATTAGCTGACGGTTACAACAATTTGCACCGCTGCTGAGGGGGGAAAAAGTTACCAAAGAAAGTTGCCCCGTTAATTTTTTGCAGCTCTTCGGTAAAACACACAGTCCGCGTCTTCGAGCACTGGTTTAATCCTAGACAGAATTCTGCTGAGTGTGTTTTTGAGAGAAAAAAAATTATCCGCGATCGATGAAGTTAAATTTCGCTCGTCGACTCATTTAGCGCTTGAAAGTTAGCCTCATCCACCTAAGAGAAACTTCACCTTTCGCCACACTTCCGAATGAATCGTGTGAGACTGTTTCGCTAGCACGACCTCGATAAAGACCGAGTATTGTCAAAAGCAGCAAATTACTGGATGTCGAGCTGAGGCAGGCAGCCGTAAACACTCCCAGCGAAGCCGCTCCGTCACTGTGTGTCTGTGAGCTTGACTGCGGAGCGCTGACGGGGGCACGTCACTGATTGACGTTGCTAACAGCCAATCAGAGGCGAAAATTTCAAAAAACTAGAACTTTTTAAACCAATCGAGTAGCGCAGAAAGCGGGACTTGAACATGTGACATGTGAAAACAAATAGGTGATGCGGTACAGGCAGCAGCGTTAAACAAAAACTGACACACGTCTCGTAGCAATACATTTAAAATAATAATAAGAAAATATAATAAGAGTTCCATTTGTCGCCGTGTGTTTCTTTGCGCTTTTTAAAGAAGTACCCCACTTATACTTTCAGTTTTTAGCCACAGATTGTTTTAGGATTTAAAAAAGAGATCCTGGGATATTGCATTTGGAAAAACTCCGATAACAAAGAGACTGAAGAAGTCACTTGGATGAGTGACGAAACGTTTCTCCCACCGAAAACTTATTAAAATATTTAAGTGTATATTTGAGCCTGTATGTACGCTCCTGACCCCCGAGAGAAAATCCAAAATAAATTCAACCATGTGCACCCTGGTCATTAAAGATGTATGCTGTTCAGTCATTCCACCCTGGAAAACTGATAATAACTGTATGTTATTCAGGAATTCACACACGCTTTGGCCCTGCCTGTATCACTCTCTAACTCAATGCCTTCCGCATTACATGCTGTGTGTGTTTATAAAATACAGGTATAAAGCCTAAAATAAGGGCTTTCCACAGGAAATTGGGTTTCTATTTTAGTACATTTACTTTGTCTGTAATAGAGACAAGAAGAAAGCTTTCTTTTTTCTTTTTTACTACACTTACATCAAAAGTAACACAAAAGAAATCTAGAATAATGTATTGTAAAATCCTAAATTATGAAAGAGAGTGCCATAGAGCTAAGTCCTGAAACCTAATATTTATATTTAGAAGCCTAATTCTAAATATGGATTGTATAAAGATGTTAATAATTACCATCCTTAATGTTAATTATTGTCATTTATCTTTATCTATTTAGATGAATCTTGTAGTAGATTTTTACCATTTTCTTTCCCTATTAATTATTTGCTATTATAATGGAAACGGAACAGTAAGTGTTAACAAGTTTTTCATTAGACAGGAGTCTATGCAGTCCCTCACTGTTTCCACGGGAATTTAGAGGGTAAGTAGTGCTACCAATCAAATGCACTTCATAAAGCGAAGCATTTAGAATTACCAACATCTTCCCAGGAGTGGACGTCCCAGCAAAGTCACCCCAAGGTCAGACTCTACAATGCTCAAGAAAACTACACATTCACCTAGAGCTACATCTCAGGTCTCAGTTAGCATGCTAAATGTTAAAGTTCATGGCAGTACAATTAGTGCTACCATACCAGGAGAAAACATTGTAGCAGAGCTTAGGGTTGCAAAATTACATCTGAACAAACTTCAAGCCTTTTGGAAAATGTCTTCTGGATGGACAAGACCAAAGTGCAGAGGTTTGTCCATAATGCACAGCATCATGTTTTGAGAAAAGCAAACACGCCATATCAGGACAAACATCTCCTACCAACTATCAATGGCCATGGCGGAGTGGGGGGTGATTTGGGCTTGTTTTGCAACCACAGGACCTGGGCACCTTGAAGTCATTGGGTCAACCACAAACTCCTTTGTAAATCAAAGTATTATAGAGTCGAGTGTGAAGCCATCTGTCTCACTGCTAACGTTTTGCCAAAATTGTGATATGTAACAGGAGCACAGCGGCAGTCAAAGTCTAGACCTCAATCCGACTGAAATGCTGTGCATAAACTTTGCCCACAAACCTCAATGAACTGAAGTGACACAGTTAAGAAGAGCGTGCAAAAATTCCTCCACAGTGATCTGAGACTGAAAGTCATACAGAAGTCAAATATTTAAGTAACTACCATCAAATACCAGTATACCATCTTTTTTCTTTAATAACTTACTGTTCATTTTCTCACCTATCATGCTTTTATGTTGAGTTTGTGTGCTCTTCAGTTCAGCTACATTTATAATCAGAGGAAGTCACTTCATTGAAAGTCTTTACCACAGCTGCTGTAATAAGTTACCATAACACATACATGTTAAAAACAACCCTTCTGCCTCTCTGGGGCAGAGGCAGTGATTGTCAATTTTTCTGGCATTGTCTTCCAACCATTTCTATAGTTGGAATACAAAATGAAAAAAAAAAAATTAAGTAAAAAAATTAAAACTGTCCAAATGGAACAAAATAGCTGTAAAACACTAATCTCACGAATCATGACTAATCACACGAATCTGCAGGGAGCTAAAGAAAAGTGTGAGATGATAGAGATTTAATTTTTTAGGTTTGAATGTTTTTCAGTCTTTAGATTTTCTCTTTTAATTACCTCGACTAAAACTCTCACCACTTCCCCATCAGACCCTCTCTGTCCCTCACATACACACAAATACACACACAGGCAGAAAACTGTTTAATAAAATTTGACTACAGCTAGATTTATCAATTAAATACAAATAAATCAAGCATCATTCATTGGTTCTTCTGTACATATAGACAAGTCAAAAATTTGCTCAGTAAGGAAAAAATCTATTGCAAACCACGTGTGCAACTCCGATATGAAGGAGCAAGCTCGTACACGGAAAACACGTGACTTCGATGGCTGGCTTACAAATGTTATAGAGCTGATCTGTGAGCAGCTTACAGTGCGGTTCATAAAAAGGTTTAACAAAATGAACCAAATAACTAGATTTTTTTTTAATTGTTCTGTGAACAAATGCTTTTCTCTGCACTTGAGGATCAACTTTTTAAAATCTAATCAGCCTTTTAAATGTGGAGTCTTCGATTTAATGCTGAAGCATCTTTAGAAGTACTCATGTTCGCAACTTTAGTCGCCAGCCAGAAATTCTGCACAGCACCAGAAATTTCTGTAGGAGGCGTAAAAATGAAGAAGAACATATTTAAATAAAATTGAAAGCAGTCCCTGGATGTCAAATCCAAACCATCAAATGTTCAGTGACTGATCTCTTCTAATCTCAGTAATCAGTGATCTTAAGAGGCTTATAGTTTTTGGGTGCCACTTAAAAACCACCTTGAATAAAACCCTCTTAAAGAAAAGCACCAAGTTTGGTACAACCAGGTCAATCCAAAGGCCTTTTTGTGAAATACATGGAGATTTTCTTCATGGCTGGAGGGGTGCACACATTCTGGAAAACAGAAATGAAAAAAAAACAAAGGATCATCTTAAAAGCTAAAACAACATGCATGGATGCCACATTTAATAAAAATATAATCACCCACACATATCAGTGCCAATGCCTACAGTATGTAAGGACTGTCAAACTCATTTTACATCGTGTGCTACATATAGCCCACTTTGATAACTAAATATTTCATCCCTGTCTTTAAGACTAAGAAAAATGACCATTGCGTTGTAGTTTTTCTATGGAATAAACATATATTAAGAAGAAAAAAAAACAAAAAAAAAAACAGGTGTTCAATTGTTTTTCTATTACTTAACTACTTTTAGGTTGAGTAATAGTAATAGTTGATTTAGTATGAATTGCTACGGGGGAGCTCTTTATCAATAGGAAAAGCTTTAAAATCTCTAAAAATACAGATAAGAGTTTAAAATCCATGCACTCATTCGCTTTTTAAAGCCTTTCGGTGTCGCCAAAAAGGACTCTGTGCTGGGACGATTTTTGTCCCCGGACCTTATTTTTGACACCCCTGCTGTATGTGCTGATATGGGTTCCTTTTCCTTAAAGAATATTTTGCTGAAAATCTCCTTGAATCATTTAAGGAATGGCATCATATCTGCTTTGCCTCCACCATCTACAGCAGCTGTAGCAGGAGGTGGAAACAAGCAGCGTCTGTAGGTGGCTGATGGGCAGCTGCGGTTTAAAATCTCCACCTCATCGGCTGCCAATTGTGTTTCAGTATAACTGAACTACATATAACACCACCCTTGCATCACAGCACCAAACTTGAGGATAATTTCAGATGAGAATGTTAATCCACTCCCAAACCTGTGAGTTTTATACTTACTGGTGATGCTGGTGTCTTGCTTTCTTGTTTCTTAGCAGCACTGGGACTTCTGGGGTCTTTGGGACTTCTAGGGCTTCTTTGACCTTTCCTCAGCTTCTGGCTCATCACTGACAGCCAGTTCACTCCTCTGGGAGAGCAGTTCTCCTTGTCGGTCTGTCTGGATGAAGCCGCATTGTTGTCCTCTGTGTGGCAGTCTGTTTGTGCTGGGCTCTCCTGAGCTGGGCAGCAAACACCAGAGAGGGTCCGGCTCCTCTTGGCTGCAGGAGAGAGTTCAGTAACGCAGTCGCACTGCTCAGTGACCTCACAGTTCGAAGAAGAGCCGTCACCGGTTTCCAGCCTGCGTTTGGCCCGTCGTTCTGTGGGGGGCGTGCTGCTTGCAGAGCTCTGGGGAGACTGGCTCAGCACCCAATGGGCCGGAGAGCCAGCCTGTTCGGAAGTTCTGCTGCTTGGGGACAACCACTGTTTGATAGTGGGCGGAGTTCTGTGCCGAACAGCTGCAGTTTTAGAGTCCTGTGAGCGGTTGGGTGTAGTGGTGCTGGAAGAAAGGGGCAGGGCGGCTCCACTGGGAGCACAGGCTGCAGGCTGAGGTGAGGCTATGCCACCAAGGCTCACTCTCCTCTGGGGCTTGGCAGGGGTTGTCTCAGCTGGAATGGAAGGCCCTTAACAGCAGAATAAAGTAGTGTGAGTCCAGATGTGATCATGTTTTGTATTTAACTGCAGGACAGCAGTGATTTATGATGAAGCACAAATTCACATGCACATACTGTAAGTGAAACCTCTACGCTTTTATGACTATATGCTAGTTCTTCACAAGAATACATTGTAGGTGAAGCACTTACTTGGGAGAATCTTAGGACGTGCATGGCCTACTAGGTTAGCCTCTCCTAATGAGGACTGCACTTCATCATTTTCTCGGTGAAGTCGCCAGATGCGCACGGTGTGGTCATCGGAACAGGAAGCAATCTGCCAACAGAGCAGAGGGCTTTATACAGAAGCTCATTAAATCAAATAAAGTCAGAGCGCCCCGCATCTTCCAGCAAAGTGCAGCTGGTTCAGGTGCTTCTCGGCTCATTAAAACTCCTCCAATTCACAGCAGTGTTCATACTTGTATAACCACTCACGTCTTACCTTAGTGAAATCTGTCGGACACCATGCAACAGACGTCACTTCCTCACTATGACCTTGAAGCGTCATGGGAGGAAGTTCAGGATTGGAGATCTGAAATGTAACAAAAAAAATGTTCAAAAACCTTAAATTCGCAGTTCCTCAACACCAGAAAACCCCCAGAGTGAAAATAAAGCAATTTTTATTACGTCAGGTAAAATATAACCGAGAACGCACCTTCCAAATGTACGTGTGGTTGTCACTCGAACCGCTGGCCAAAAACTGGTCATCTGGGCTAACGCTGGACTTTACATAAAACGAGGAGTTCTGGTGACCGCTGAAAACTGCCACTGTGGATGAAACATAATTCTTAAAAATGACAAAACATTCACAAAGATCAGAGAACAAACAAGTCTAAGGACAATCAAATAAAAGGATAAAATGTACAGTACTGTGTATATAACAATAAAAAGAGAAATGCTGAACTTTCCTCTAGTTTCTGTACATTTAGTAACACTTTCCTCTTTCGTTTCCATTAAAAAACTGTCATGATGCATTTTGAAATGGTTTCCTGTATTGCAACCTGTCAAACAGCACCTAACCCACTGCTATTCAGAACT
Organism: Haplochromis burtoni; assembly: GCF_018398535.1. Classification (NCBI taxonomy): domain Eukaryota; kingdom Metazoa; phylum Chordata; class Actinopteri; order Cichliformes; family Cichlidae; genus Haplochromis; species Haplochromis burtoni. The sequence goes on along the minus strand of NW_024582408.1, from coordinate 1,821,038 downwards.
TCAGATCAGACTTTAACACGTAACAGTAGAAAACAAAGCATCTACGGCTTTTATTTGCATCAAGAGGCTTCTGCTGCTGGATGCTTTGCTCCCATAACAAAGCGCATCAGCGCCATCTAGTGATGAATGGGTGACTGGAAAAAAAGACCTATTCTACTCTAGTGCACATACACGCACTGTTGAGCCAGAGCGAGGAGCTTCTTTACCTGGTGTCGTTTTTATTCCGCAGACACTGAACATATAGATGCTGTCGTCTGTGCAGTTACACATCACGTTGGCTCTCGCGGAGTCCAGAGCGAGTCCGGAATATCCTGCAGCACGTCAAAAAGACAGCTGGGTTATTTGTGTGTTATTTGCACATTTCAGGTAAAGGTGATGCTTGGCATGTTAGGGAACTAACCCAGCCGCGTCCGCGTGCAAGAACCTGGATACGGAAATGTCTGCAGGGGTACAGGATCATGACGGTGTGCAGTGTAGTTCTTCCTCAAATCCCACATCTTGATTACTCTGATAAAGGGAATTGAAGGAGACAGAAAATGATCGAGAATGTCTGGTAACGGCTCTTATAAATGTGAAAAAGGTGACAAGAAGCCTTTCTTTTCTTACCCGTCAACAGCTCCCGAAGAGATGAGGGTGTGCTGATCCCTGAACAAAACCACTGTAACGCTCTGCTGGGAGTCCTGCAAATAAGATGGAGTAGCTAAAGATTAGATTTCCATTTGCAGCATCGCTCTTTTCATTCCATTAAACGGCTGATTGTCGAGAAAACTCACCACGCTCGGAGCCATGCCGCGCATGCCGCCCCGTCTCTTCTTCGTTTTAGAGGGAGGGTTGGTCTCTGCTTTGTTGTGAGCTCCGCTGATCTGGTTCACCTGTCTGTAGAAACCATCTGAGGGAAAGACATAAGTTTGATTATTGTCGTGGCATTTTTCATAAATTCAACTAAAGAAACAGGAAAAAATAAGTGTGGTGCTAGTAACAAAGTGGCTAAAGATATGATTTAAAATGTATTGCTAAATTGTCTATTACTGTTCCGATCAATACCTTTTTTGCTGCACCTCATGTCCCAGATCATAATATTTCCATCTCTGGCTCCAGTAGAAAACACGGCTGCGTGACAAAAGAAAATGTATTAATCACATGATACAACAATATATCATCAATGCACAGCCAACACAGTGTTAGCTCAGTAAAAGGTATACCTTTCTCCTCTGGTGCGAATGCAACAGACTTAAGACTGCAGACGTGGCCCTTGAAGCTGCCTAACAACTCTCCAGACTTCACATCCCAGAGCCTGGCCATCTGGTCACCCGCAGCAGTTACCTGAAGAGATCACAGATGACCAAAGAATAATAAGAAAAGGCTTCAGAGTTTTTAATGGGTTCCAACAAAATAAAGAACAACAAAAAAACCCAAAAATTAGTAATCCCAGGTAAGGCAGATGCAATTACATGAGTCATGCATTTGAGGGTGACGCAAAAACATCTGACTTTCTGCAATTCTCTGACTAAACAGAATGAATTTGCACTTACTAACTGAGGCTCCCCTGGCATCCAGGCGATATCAAAGACAGCATTCTCATGAGCCAGCCATGCTGCAAGGTTAACACACTTTTAGCCACCAACATTTCAAAATACGTGGCATGACAATTATGAACACAAGTCACAAGAATACCTTTAAGAAGTGGATATTCACGGCTCTCTGTGTTGTAGAGCCTAACAATGCCTTCTTCATTAGCTGCTGCGAGGATGTTCTGCAGGTCCCTGGCTGAAAACAAACAGGAGAAAAGAGACACTGCAGTTAGACAGATTAATGACAACAGGGCCTTGCTCTCTCTGCACTTACAACGATAAGCACAAATGAATTACCAGAGGAGAAAGCTAATCCAAACGGTGGCACAGAGTCGCCAAGGTTCCCATAGGAGATATGTTCATCATGTCGGACGCATCGGTAGCCTTCAAGCAGGGAACTCAGAGGGTACCTGGACCAGGGATCTGCAGGGAGAGCTGAAGAGAATGATGCATGGTCAGAGGAAGGACATCAATGAGACACAGCAGTAAAACTAACTAAAAAGCATTGCAGATTTAAGAGGACAATCATCAGATCACTTTGAGCTGATATGAAGGCAACTGTAACTCAAATAATCACTTGTTACAATTAAGATATGCAGAAGAGCATCTCTGAGATGCAACACATTGAACCTTGGAGTCATTGCAGCAGAAGACCACACCAGCTGCCGCTCTTGTAGGCCAAGAACAGGATCCTAGGGCTGCTATTCACACGGGATCAACAAAATTGGACAACAGAACACTGTAAAAACATTGTCTATTCTGAAAAGTCTCGATTTCTGCTGTGATGTTCGGATAATAAGTTCAGAATTTGATGCAAACAGCATGAGAACATGGATCCATCCTGCCTTCTATCAACAGTTCAGGCTGCTGGTGGTGTAATGACGTGGGGAGTATTTTCTTGGCACACCGAGTGCCAGCTGAGGATCATTTAAACACCACATCCTACCTGTTGTTGCTGACCACGGTGTACCGATTTTCTAATGCAGGGGTGTCAAACATACAGCCCAGGGGCCAGAACCGGCCCGTATAAAAATGTCAAAGAATGCATAAATGTGGATTTTTGGTTTGTACTTGTGAACTGATCACGTCACGAGAGTCCAAACTAACGGTCCAGAGATTTGACTCATTTTAAATCTCTCTATACTATACCAAAATAAGTACTGGACACCATTAAAAATAAAATAAATGAATAAAAAACAGAAAATTAGCTGGGTTTCATTATAAATGAATCAATGGGCAAATTCCTATTTTATTTAACAGGAAAAAAAATAGTATGTATTCTTTGAATTACCAGAAGATTTAGAGTTGTTTTTTTTCTTTTGGGACCATTTACTATAATAACCTGTATGGGTAATGAATTTAGACTGGTAACAGTAAGGCTCTTATTTTATAAATAACTCTTTAATATTTTCAAAATATACTCAAACATCTTCCCACTTTCCATTAGTCTGGTAGTCTGTAGTAGCCTGGCCTACTTCAGATTGTTCTATAAGTTACCCTTTACTACGTGACACCCTTCTCTAATGGCTGTAATGGCTGCTTTCAGCAGGATAACACCGTGTCACAGAGCTCACTTCCTCTCAGATTGGTTTCTTTAACATGACGATGAGCACACTTTACTCAAATGGCCTCCACAGACGCCAGATCTCAAGCCATTGGGATGTGGTAAAACAGGACATTGCATCGTTGATGTACAGTCGACAAATATGCAGAAACTGTGTGATGCCATCGCGTCAATATGAATCAAAAAATCTGAGGGACGCTTTAACCAACTTGTTGAATCTACGCCTGGAAGACAAAAGAGGGTCCAACTCGCCAGGTGTACCTATTAAAGTGACCTACGAGCATAGATCGGCACGCTTGTCTTCTCACTTGCTCTTGAGTTGTATAAACCAAAGCCAATCAAAATATGAGAAACTGTCCTAATATGTACTACGGTTATAAGGCAGGACATATTGTTGGTGTGCCACCAGTTGGAGTCTGAACAGCCCGACAAAGACATTCACGAAGAAAGTAGAATTAAACGTTAAAGTCCACACTGAAGGCAAAAGAAAAGCAAGTGCAAATGATACTCTAGGAGCCCTCTTGGCAGCATGACACCTCGAAACATAAAGCAGAGATGTTAGACTGCATTATCTTCCATGTTAGACTAGCTAAAGCCCAGCCATGGCCGTGCAAATAACCCATCCCTGTCTCACCATTCTGCCTCCGTCTGCCCACTCCTCTGTCCACCACTGAGCGGAAAAGCATCCCTGCACTGCAGCACAACTCGATCCAAAGGCTTTTGTATAAAAACGTAACGTTTTCCTCGATGTCAAGCTTCTGCCGGTGCGCTTTCTGTGCCGAAGCTGGGGTACTATTTCCCGCGAAGAGATCGTCCGAGCAGAAGGACTGAATTCCCCGCTAAACTTGCGTTACGCGCAACCATTGGTGGAAACGGCGACTTCCTGGGCAGGAGCGCTTCTGCTTCCGCTTTCTTTGTAAACTTTCCCACCATAACTGGAGAAGGAGAAGCCCCTTCAGCATAAATAAATATTTTTAAAACGATTAAACTAATAACTAGTCCCTCTTTGCATAGCACGTTTATCCTGTTAGACAGTTGTTAGTTTAGTAAATACACTTTGGTGTATACAACCACTGCCAAACTGCATGTAGATGGTGCATTTAGTGGTGCAAGTATAATTAGAAGTTGTGTGACAACACACAATTTCAGGTTGTGCGCAGTGTTGAACTAGAAATTGAATATCTGTGACTGCAACAAAAGTTATGAAAATCACACGTAAAAATGTTCTTTTCAACAGAAGCACTAAAGTAACAAAGGTTTAAAAGTCACCATGACTTTGATGTCTCCAATGGAATTGTTGTTATTTAGAGTATTATGGTGTTACCGATTCATCCATAATCTATCATTTGACGCTAAGGAGATACTAGAATAATATACTAATACATATTTCACTTAGATATTTAACTTAAATATATATTTTTAAATACAACAGTCCCTAAAGCAGCTTGTTAGCTTGCGACCATGACAACTGGCGTTTTATTATGAAAGTCAATCTCCAGACCGGATGTTCTGTCTCTGTATCCTCAGTGTTTTCCTGAATGCCGCCTGAACAGTGAAATGCTAACATCTCATGAGTGTATCTTCTTTTATTAAGGAGTAAAAACTGCACAGTAATGTCGCTCTCCACCGCACGCTCATTCCTGTCAGAGGCTTGTTATGGCGAACAGGAGCTCGACGCTAACTCCGCTCTCATGGAGCTGGACAAAGGTGTGTTAGCTCGCTGGCTAAAGACTTAGCAAATGGTTCATTGATTGTGTTCTGATCCGGTGTGTCGTTTTTCGTCATGTATTAACTGTTAGGGACTATATGGAAACTTCCTGCTTTGTTGTGACTGGAGAAATTCCTTTATTTTCAGGGTTGCGGTCGGGGAAGCTCGGTGAGCAGTGTGAGGCTGTGGTTTTGTTCCCCAAACTCTTCCAGAAGTACCCCTTTCCCATCCTCATCAACTCTGCATTTTTAAAACTAGCAGACATCTTCAGGCTCGGGTATGATTGCTTTATAGTGGTGTGCGGATCGATACTGAAATATCGATTCTTCCGATACCAGCAATTTATGTTCTAGAATCGATTCTCATATTATAATATCGATATTTTAGTACTCTGGGGTAAATTTGTAGTTTTTCCATTAAAATGAACGCAGTGGAAAGAAACTATACAATTCGGATCGTCTAATTTGGAAGGAACTACTTCCTCTTACGCCTTTCATAGTCATATGCGGAATACGGCTGTATAAATGTGTCGCAGCCCCTGGCGTGCACACTCACAACAATGGCTGAGCGCAAACAGAGTCCTGTGTGGACACGTTGTTGTGGCAACACCACTGACCTCGTCAAACACCTCTGAGTAAATCACATCACAGAATATGATAAGCTTATGTTGAGGCGAACTGAAGAGGAGGACAGGGACAGGTGCTGCTAGGGCGAGACAGACGTCTCTCTTGGTATCGGATCGGAAGGGAAATCAGTGGTATCGCACATCACTATTGCTTTAGATGATCATTTATTTATGTATTTATTTGTTAAAGGCTACTTTACTGACAGTTGTTTCCCAATTTCTTTATAGCTGAATCTAATATAGGCATCCGAATGCATTTCAGAGTGTAGAGAAAATTTTAATAACATCTCCTAGTAATTCAGCGTACAATTTAACCACAAGCCTAAGCCGTCATGCAGTTCACATAATCACTCTCAAGCTAATGCAAAAATAAAATAAACTCTGAAACACCAAAAAATAACAGATAATAGATTTTATTCTTATATTTAATGTCTAATTGCGTGTCTTTGATGTCTCTAATGAACTTGATGTTTATCAATCTTTAAAAGTTAATGATACTTTAAACTAAGCATACCCAGTAAACTGATCATTGAGGGCAGGCGTGTTAATGTGTAATTGTGTTGTATGAAAAGTATGAATAGATGTAAGTACAGAGGAAAAAATGTTGGTGTGAGGAAGGTTTTAAAAATAAACAAACTATAATTATTCTTCATGAAAAAAATGAAATAAAAAAAGTTGTATGAAAAGAGAGAGAGAAGGTTCCAAATAAGAGGATTTGGGGGGGGGGGAAGTGAATTTATTTCACTTTAAGAAAGAATAAGAAACAAACTATTCTTACTTAAGTGGATTTTTCAAACTTTAATTTTATTCAAAAGTGCCTAAATAAATAAAGGTGTGCATCTTATGCACTTTTTAATAGAATGTTGTTGAAGTTGGTGAGATCTATTTAGAAGATGCGAGAAGTTAAAGATGAGCTTTACTGTGCCACAAACATCTTTATTAATAGAAGCTTATTTCTCTTTTCCAGTAACAACTTTCTACGTCTCTGTGTACTCAAAGTGACTCAACAGAGTGAGAAACATTTGGAGAAGATTCTCAATGTGGATGAGTTTGTGAAACGGGTGTTTTCAGTCATCCACAGTAATGACCCTGTGGCCAGAGCCATCACTCTGAGGTAATAATGTGAAATCATGAATAGACACGAGTGGCGCATCTGACCCTAGCACACTCTTCTGTCAACCCTCTGCATGTCCTCCTTCACTACACCTACAAACCTCCTTTGTGGCCTTCTTGCCTGGCTTTGGCATCCTTTGCAGTGTATCCAGTGTCCTTCTTCTGCACATGTCCAAAACATCTCAGCCTTGCCTCTCTAACTTTTACTCCAATATGCTCAACCTGAGGTGTCCCTCCTTTCTTATCCTGTGCATTCTCTGTGAGAATTGTAACATCTTCATCAAATTACCCCAATACTAGTCTCCATCCACTCCACCCTGCCTGCACTTTCTTCTTCACCTTTGTTGTGCACAGTCTTTTTCAGTCATCTCAGATTTTTCAAAAGAAAATTCCTGCTGTCTTATGTGTTCAGGATGCTTGGTAGTTTGGCCTCCATCATCCCAGAGAGGAAGAATGCCCACCACAGTATTCGCCAAAGCCTGGACTCTCACGACAATGTGGAAGTCGAGGCAGCCATCTTTGCTGCCGCAAGCTTCTCTGCACAGTCAAAGTAAGGAAACGATGACTAAAAGTGAGCTCTGATGTATGGGATGATGTTTTAGATGATCTAATTGTGGTGTGGCTTTTTAATTAATTAATTCTTTTTCATTTTCAGAGACTTTGCAGCTGGTATTTGCAACAAAGTTAGTGAGATGATTCAAGGTAAGATGTTTATTCTGTATTTAAAATGTCTCAGATCACGTGAAGATAAACGAGAGCTGTCGTGGTTCAAAGCTTCATTATTACTGATGTCTTTTGTTTTTAGTTTTCTCACTAAACTGAGTGCAGCTATTCTTTTTTTTTTTTTTCTTCATGCTGAAATCACAGAGAAAAAGAAACACAAAACACTGCAAATACACATTTTGCTGAACCCAAATATAACCCAGCAGATAACATCTGCATCTTTTACATAACATTTGCATTGATCTTTTCTTCCACCTCAGGTTTAGACACTCCTGTGGAACTGAAACTGAAGTTGATCCCCATGCTGCAGCACATGCATCATGACGCCAGCCTGGCATCCAGCAGCAGAGAGCTTTTACAGCATCTGGTGAACTCTTATCCTTCCACCCCCATGGTCATCGTCTCCCTGCATACTTTCACCCAGCTGGCCGCCTCTTCCCTCATAGATATCCCCAAGCAGGTAGACCCAACTTGCTCGCACACAGCAATGCCTCCTTTCTTTCGGTTTGTTGTGGTGAACCTCTGATTTGGTTCCTAATCTGTTTGCAGCTGCAGCTCCTCCTTCAGTACCTAAAAGATGATCCGAGAAAAGCTGTGAAGAGACTTGCAGTTAACGATTTAAAGCTCCTGGCTAAAAAGGCTCCTCACCTGTGGATAAGAGAAAACACTCAGGTAGAGCCCCAGATGGCAACAGTTGCACTGTAGGGTTGTTGTGATGTTTAAAATCTGTCTGCAATCTAACAGCTTTTACCTTTGCAGGTGCTGTGCGAGTGTGCTTTGACTATCCCCTACAACAGTTTGAAGCTGGGGATGTTGGCCGTTCTCTCCACCCTCTCTGGAACTATTGCGATCAAACAGTATTTTAGTAATGTGGGAGGTAATGTTTACGCTTAAATCGCTGCATTTAGGAAACAAAGAATGCCACTCTGAACTGATCTGCATTCTCTAAAACTTTCTTCTCAGGTGGCTCTTTGGTTCCACCCCGGCTCACTGACCTGGTTAAGTTGGCACAGGAATGCTGTTACCACAGCAACCTGGCAGTAGCAGCTCACGGGGTCATAGTGCTCACCAACATTGCCATTTCCTGTCCAGAGAAAGGTTAGTTAGACTGGGCAATAACCTATTTGGGGGATGCTTTTAATTCTTAATCAGTGTGGTAATATTTGTTGTTGTGTGCATCTCCCCCTCCTCAGATATAGTACAGCTGGAGCAGGACACAGTTTTGGGAGTGGAGTCCCTTCTGATGCTGTGCAGTCAGGACAACAGCCCCAGTGCACAAGCCACACTGAAAGTAAGACATTAGACCCCTGAGGAGGCAGAGTTTACATTATAAAACATCTGAAAAAGTACCACAATGTATTTTAATTTAAATTTGGAAAACTGGTTTGGTTTGGCTGGACTTTTAAGAGTTACAGGTTCATTGTTACTCCTGCCCTGCTCACTGGACCAATTGAAGTTTCTCATGCGTACATGGTTCAGGGATTTGTCTGACAGAAATGTGTAACGGCAGCTGGTTGACGGTGGTTCCTGGAGGTTTCTGGTTCTCACTGGATGAAATTAGTTGCGAAGGATCTGCCACAACAAAAATCTCCCAGTGATTGCCTGGGTTGAGCGCACGTTGCCTGTAGTTCTTCATGTTTGCCTGAAAAATACTGGTTAACTATTAGAATAAAGAAATGTTTTTCTTTAATACCAGCTGCACAAACTTTGCAAATGAGGTGAGAATTATTTTGGGAGCGTTTCTCCATGCCTCTCCTTACATTCATCTCATCAGCCAACCCTTATCTACATTTTGCTGTAGTAACACCCATCTCTGCATTTTCTTGTTTTCAACTTTAGACAGCTCTCACCTCATTGGTTAAGCTGCTGAAAAGTCGACCCCATCTCAGCCAGTCTGCAGTGGAATTCCTGCTCGGCCAGCTCCACTTGTCCTGCGACTCCTCTCGTGTTCTCATGTGTCACGCTCTGGCGGCCATCGCCACCCACCTGCCTGTGCTGGGGGACGGTATGCTGGGGGATCTGGTTGATCTCTACAGGGTGGCCAGTCACTCGTCCACCGATAAGCAGCAGGAGCTTCTGGTGAGAGATGTGCAAGGATTCACGCATCAGCTGATGTATGGAGACTAAATGATACATGATGCAGTTTTATTTAGCCTTCATGTTTTAATAGAAGGTAGAGGAACCTCACAGGAGCATCCGGTTAATATTTACCTCCTTGTTTTACTGCCTTTACATATCGCCGATTTCTAGTTTCACACTCATCGCCCCCTACTGTCACTGCTGCAGGTTTCCTTGGCAACAGTGATTTTTGTTGCAAGCCAGTCGTCTCTGTCAGCCGAAGTGAAGACTGTCATCAAACAGCAGCTGGAGAACGTTGCTAACGGCTGGACGGTGTATCGCATTGCACGGCAAGCCTCGCGCATGGTGAGATCTTTGGATCAAAACGGTGTTGCAAACAGCCACGAAGTGCCTCGGATCTCCGGCAAGATGATTATTTTCTTATCGTTCACCTGCAGGGATGCCACGAGTTCTCCAGCGAGCTGTACCAGTGTGTGCGGACTCGTGTGGCCTCGGAGCACTTCTACTTCTGGCTGAGCAGCCTGAAGGAGTTCTCCCAGGCTGAGCAGTGCCTGAGTCACGTGGAAGACGGGGACTACAGCGGAGCCATGAGCGCCATCGCAGAGGCCTTGCGCTCCTACCAAAAGGGCATCGCCTCCCTCACAGTCAGTTAACTGCCAGGCATCTGCTTGTCAAAAACCATTAATACTGTTTATCTATCACCAGTGACAGGATGCTGAGAGCTGCTGATAGCCAGTGTGGAGAGGGGTGCCATTAGAGCTGATTTCAAAGCAACTCTAACTGCTAATGACGTGACTCACCTAGAATCTCGTTAGATCAACTCAACCCGCGCCACTATTTAACTGCTGTGTCCTTATTTATCTGATTAATCCCTCCCTGCAGGCTGCCAGCACTCCTCTGAGCCCGCTCACATTCCAGTGCGAGTTCATTAAGCTCCGGATCGACACCCTGCAAGCTTTGTCGCAGCTCATTTGTACCTGCAACAGTCTGAAAACCAGCCCTCCTCCCGCCATCGCAACCACCATCGCCCTCACTTCAGGAAATGAGCTGCAACGCTGTGGCCGCATCTCAATGCAGGTGACATGCTGAACTTTGGCCTGAGAGGAGTGGACTCCCTTTTATTTATTTACTTATTTTGAATTTGTGGTTACAGCATGTCAAAGGTCACTATTTAGGCTTTCTGTTAATGCACCAGCAAACTGGAGCAGATTGTTCATCATGCTGAAGAGGTATTTGCTTTTAACTAGGAGGTAAATTTGATTTAAGGTCAGTGTTCAATATAGTTTTCCCTTTTGGGCCTCCGGGTCAGTAGCTCAGTTTTACTTGGATCTTTTCACTGGACGACAAAAAGCCAGTATAATTATTTTATTTGCCTAGCTTTATCTAGAGGAATAAAAGCATAGTTGTGAAGCTGCGATGCGTTTCTCTTCTCTCCAGATGAAGGTGTGCATGGATGAGTTCAGAAGTCTTGCTGCTCGCTATGCTGACTTACACCAGTCGTCGTTTGATGCAGATTATGCGACCCTTCGCAATGTGGAGTTGTATCCTTAAACACACATCATCATACTTTTATACTTTCCTTCTTCTCTCTCTTTTTTCTTTTCTTTTTAAATATCATCTCATAACTCATGTCCTTAAGTTTTCTTTAACTGTTTGCCCAGACAACAGCAGAGCTGCTTGCTCGTCTCCCACGTGATTGAAGCTTTGATACTGGACCCACAGGCTGCCAGGTGAGGGCTGCTCTGAGTGTCAACAAATAATTTGATTTGAATGGATCTAGTTTAGATTAAATATAGAGGATTTTTCCTCTATATTTTGGTTTTATTTTATTAGCTTTCAGCATCACACGTAGAGGTAGCCCTTTATAAGCTGCACACAGATGTATGACAGTGTAATAAAAGTAAATGCACCTTATTTTATTTGACAAAAGCTCCTCCACTGGACCGTGTACTCGACCGATCTGTAGAGAAAGCGCTTTGCAGCAACAGGTCCCTTCTGTGAATTCCCCCGACATGTCTTCCATCTGTTTCTGTAATGTAGTTTTCAGGAGTACGGCACTGTGGGGTCGGTCCAGACGGAGAGCGAATATGAGCGACGGATGATGTCGGTCTTTAACCACGTGCTGGAGGAAGCGGAGAGCCTCACCAAGAAACACCCTCCTGTCTCACATCTGGTAAGATTAACACTCGGTACTTCATCATCGATGGTCTGGTACTAATGCCACAGACAAAGGAGTTAAAAATCCCAAATTGTGTGGATGAAATTATGTGTCTTTAGTCAGTCCGTGACTGTTATTTGTTAATGTTTTTTAACAAAATCTAAAGAAACATCTTGTTTGCAGTTTTGTAATATTTCACACAGTTTGTGCAGAAACTCGTGCATGGCTTCATTCCAGGTACTCCGGCTTCCTCCCACAGACAAACACATGCTTGATAGGTTAACTGGTGATTCTAAATTAGCCGTAGATGTGAATGGTTGTCCATCTCTCAGTGTTAGCCCTGTGAAAGACTGGAGAGTGTCACAGGGCGGTCTCTATAACTCCGAGTTGGATCAGTGGGAGGTGATGGATGGATGAATATGTAGAAACACTGAAAACATTACAATAATTAGAAATATAACCCCAAATATTAGAAGGGTTCTCAGGGGCTGACAACAAATGGTCTGCATATACTGTAGCTCTGACAAAGAGTCTGTGTTACCTTATTTAACCTTAGGATTTTAGTGTTCTTTTTGAACATCTCATAAACAAACACAGAAAGACAAACAACCAAAATCTATAATGTTAAAAGCAAAAAAAGCAAATTTTGCGGGGCTGCAAACTACCTCACATAACTTTCCGTGAACCTGTCGCACCGATAGATGAAGTCTGGTTAAAAAAATAAAATAAAAAATTGGAGAACTTTCATATTACAGTAGAGCGAGGGTCATAAAGGACCCCACTCAGTTGCTTTAAGGTTGGGGGGAAAAAAATGGAAATGACAAAAATGAAGTGGGAGCAAATGATGAAAATGTGTTGCTTGTTTTTTCAGCACACCAGCTGTCTCTGTGATGCTGTCATAGCTTTGCTGAAGGTGCCGCTGTCTTTCCAGAGATATTTCTTCCAAAAGCTGCAGTCCACCAGCATCAAGGTAACTGTTTTTAGTTGGTTTAAAGAGAAAAGCACAATAATGATATGCATATTCTAAGGCACAGTCACCACAGGCTGTCTTCCCCCAAGCTAGCTGTTTATTGGACTTGGATAATAAGATTGATATCGCTTAGGAGTAGATATGTAGCTAATACAGGGAGACAGCAGGCTCAGCTCAGGACAAAGACTGGAGACGAGGTAAAATCTGCCTGCCAGCACTTCTAAAGCGCACTAATTCACATATTATGTAAAATCACCTCTCTGTGTTTTTATGGGGATTATGTGCTGGACTGTTTCTTGGCTGGGCTTCTTGGAAAGCAGTGCGTCGAGCCAAGAAATAGTCCAGGAAATAGCCCGCTGTAAGAGGAACGCATGAGACGTTTCCACAGTGTCACTTTAGTATTTTAACGTGTACATCTCTCTTGGCTGTTTTGGTCGATAAGGTGGGTGTTCATCAGAGGAAGGAAGACATTCTTCCTTTGGTACTCTGAAGGTTTATGTGTGTTGTGTTTTTTCCAGCTCGCCCTTTCACCATCCCCGCGAACACCGAGCGAGCCAATCCCAGTGCAGAACACTCAGCAGCTGACCTTGAAGGTGGAGGGTGTGGTGCAGCACGGCTCAACTCCGGGACTCTTCAGAAAGATCCAGTCAGTCTGTCTTAATGTTACCTCAGTTCTTCAGAGCAAGACGGGACCTGACTACAAGGTGTGTGGCCTCAGTCAAAGTTTTTTTATGTACTTAGTTTGTATTGACACTTAAACAACTTAGACGTCACAAATCTTATTTACATTGCCACTTTTACAATTGTTGCGACAGAGTACAATGCTAAACACAGATTTGTAAACTCTCTCTCTGTTGTTTAAATATCATAAAAATAGGTCTCCATGTCCTCATAAAGAGCATGTTATTGGTTCTAAAAGACGAATTTCCCAAACACTATCCAGCCACATATATGTTGCAGGATATAGTTTCCACTATTGTCAATAGTAATAATTACAGATGACTGCAAATGAGTGCCAGTTTAACACAGTCAAGTGGATTTTTGATTTTGTTTTTTTAAGTTACACCAGAAACTGAGATTCATCAGAGCAGGCAACTTTTTCCCAGGCTTCTAGAGATTGATTTTGATGAGCCCGTGTGATTTGTAGCTACAGCTTCCTGTTTCTTGTTCTGCAGCTGCAGCCCATTTGCTTCACTGTTGTGCAGTCAGAGATGCTCTTCTGCATGCAAGTCCGACCCCTGACACCTTGCTGCGTATATCCCTGCTCTCTCCTCGCCTCTTTCCTGTCTACTCTGCACTACCCGACTTTGAAATAAAGGCGAAAAGCCCAAAAATACACCTTAACTTTTGATGCTCTGATGCTCAGTTCGAACTCAGAGGTTGTCTTGATGACGTCTGCATGCCTAAATGCATCGAGATGATGCTATCTGGTTGGCTGATTGGATGTTTTCATTACTGAGCAGCAGAACGTGTATCTAACAAAGCAGCTTAATAGACATTAGCGTTGCTGTGAATAATGAGCTTGTGATTTCTCTGAGGTGCTGTCTAGTTCACTATGTTTAAGAAAGGTCAGCGATCTTCTCAGCTGATCTCTAAAACTGGACAACTCACTACAACATAGTTTAGATGGATTAAATGGCACAGATTAGACCAGTTTGACCAGTATAAACGTTTTAAACAGTTTTTTTCCCATTTCAGATTCCACTAGATACTAAAACAAATGAGATCAAGCAGCGTGTGGAGCCCCACAACGACTACTTCAGCACCCAGTTCCTGCTGAATTTCTCCATCCTGGGCACCCACACCGTCACCGTGGAGGCCTCGGTGGTGGATGAGAGTGGCATAGAGTGGAAGACGGGGCCCAAGACGACGGTGTCAGTAAAATCTCTGGAGGACCCGTACTCCCAGCAACTCCGTCACCAGCTGCAGCAGGGCGGAGCTCAGCCCGCGCCACAGAGGAGCACATACACTCGCTTCTAGTAGCGCTTACAGTTTGACCTTCTGCACTTGACCTTGTAGAAATTAAATATGTACATATTTTTTAATGATTAAAATACCAAATTGATTTAAATAATAACTTGGTGTGTTTTTTTTTTTTTTTTGAACACTTTATTTCTTTTAACTCATCTATTTTATCTATGCTCATCTATGCTCATCTTTATATCTTTTGCTGTCTGGATAACATCAAAATGCCTAATTTAATGCAGCTTTTTAATTTTTCACATGTTCTCAAATAGGATTTCATGCGTGCAGTAGCCTCTCTGGGATAGTTTAATGCTAAACGTCCTTGGATTTAGCGTCCTACATACATGCAGTTGCACAGACAGCCAACAGGGGGCAGCCCATAGTAATTAACGGAGCATCTTCATTTGAAGACCATTACAATCTGTGCTGTCAGCCTCATATTTATCTAAATGACTGGTCTATAACATCATATTTAACACTTTCTTGATAGTTTAGCGTTTTAAATTTTTACCCCTCAGTTGACTTTCCTGTTATGTTCATCAGCATTTAAGCACATAAAAGTGAGCTATAATTATTTTAAACTTTTATAATATTATTAATTTTGCGCTCACAGCGTTCCTAAAATACCATAACGCTGTTTCTATCCTAGAGAAGAAAAGGCAAAGACTGTTAAAAAATAATAATTATAAAATATCCACAACCAAATGTGAGCTTAAAAACTAACTGGAAATGTGCCGAGATGACTTCAGATGTAGTCATAAGATTTTTTAAAATTTATTATTTATTTTTGTGGTCGTAGACTGAAACCAACCATCAGCACTTCAGAGTCTGCGCACTCAGACTACTGGCAGGCGTCAGATGATCAAGCGAGAAGCGCTTAAAAAACAACAACATCCGCTTTTGGTTTTCAAAATCAGTGTCTCGATGACCTCATTGTGCAATAGAAATTCAAATTAGTTTCTAGTTCACATTGAACTAGTGTGGCAATGATTACAATATTATTATTATCATCATTAGTAGTAGTGGTAGTATTGTAGTATATATAACATTATTCCATAATATAGGTAATATTATTTCATTGAACTAATAAAAGTATTAAAAACAAAAAACAAGAATAAGTAGAGTATGATCACATGACCAGAGCAATAAACATTTAAGAATACAGTTCATATTATAAGTTCAAGATATTTAATTATGGAGAATTTAAAAAATAAAATAAATGTGAAAATTTATTTTATACAAGATCTGGCCAAACAATAAATGTTTAGAAACATTTAATTTTCTTAATACAAGAGCCCAACATTTCATTACACAAAAAAGTTA
Organism: Haplochromis burtoni; assembly: GCF_018398535.1. NCBI lineage: Eukaryota > Metazoa > Chordata > Actinopteri > Cichliformes > Cichlidae > Haplochromis > Haplochromis burtoni. The sequence continues at coordinate 1,805,239 of NW_024582408.1, read as the reverse complement.
GAAATGATTTATTATGGCAAAAACTAAACAGTAAAAGAAAACATATACATAAATGTATGTAAAACATCCTCACAGGACAACACCATTAACGTTAAAGCTTTTCATAACTTTGCGAAAAGAATACATTTAAAAATGTAATATATTCAGGTATAAAAATTGCACAAATAAATATGGAGAAAAAAAAGCTCAAAGATTAAAAACATGATGAATATGTGACAATGATCTGTTTGTAACTTTGTAAATAATCAGACATTTGAATCTTTAGTGAACTAATCAAGACTTATTCGTTGGAACCTACATCCTTTTTAGTAACCAGCGTGATCTGACTAGGAAGGATATTGTCAGGTGTTTTGTTTCCGTTTTTATATGGATGATCTTCCTAAAACATTAAACAAAGTGAACACTGGAAGTATGATGGGGGTCTTGTTAATCATCCAATATAGGCTGATAGTTGTTCCAGCAGCTGCTCGGGGTTGACTTAATTTATAATTTGTTGAGTTAAACTCTAAAAAAGTGCAATAATTTTTGCTAATTCTGTTTGGGTGATCATTGTTTAAATGTATAGACTATAGTCAGATATTTGGATAACAGGAATGATCTCTGTGATGATGATGATCATAATCCTTATCCCTCTGAAGCTACTACACCTCTGCACCTCATCCTTTCAGTGGACTGTGTAAAAAGGTCCACTGAGCTCTCTCCTAGATATCTTCATACTTCCACAGGTATGTCATATGGACCGTTCTGATTTTCATCCTCTCAATAGCTAATCTCACTTCCTCCTTAGTAATCGTCTGCACTTCCTTATTTACCAACTTTCCTCCTTCTGTTATTACCTCTCTCTCTCAGGAGCTCCTCAAACTACTTTATCTTCTCAGTGAGGAATCCAACCGTATAAGAACATTTAACAATGTTAATCTACAAAAGTGACTAAATACTAAAGGCTCCTGGCGTGGACATGTAAGGATTTTTAGTTAAGCCTTTTATTTTCATTTAATAGCATAATATCTAGACCAAAAAAAAGAAAAGCTGACTTTGTACGATTACTACTAAGAAGATTTTATTTTGAAGGCAGGATCATATCATTTCCGATCCTGTTGATCTTTTGTGTACATTGACGCGGTGTGATCGGCATCCGGAGAAAGACAACGGCTCTTGGAAGCTAGAGACGAGAAATCGCTGATCTTTGTATTTGATGTGTACCTGCGGTGCATATTTTAAGGCGCGTTTGTCTAACGATCAGGGCTGATCCCAACAGGCCTCCCCTCGTCGGCTGAGCCGCCTCTCGTCAATATTCGCTAATGGGAGGTCGGCTAACTTGACGATGACGATGATGGTGATGATGATGATGCATCAGAGGATTTATCCCGGTGTCTGACTGAGATGGAGCCAGCGGCGCTCGAGTGGAGTCGCTTGCTAGCCAGCTAGCGAGCTAACGGTGCCCTCCGGGATTGAGCGTGTTCCCAAGCAGTCCGCGTTTTATAGCTAAATGGGTGCAGCCGCAGTTTTATCGCGCAGTATTTCCACCTTTGACCCCCACGTTTGATAGCCCGACCATGCCGACCTGCAAATACTGCTAACTTAACCTCCTGGGTTGGGTACACGTGACAGCGTTTATCTCGCTCCAACAATTAGCTGCACCTTCGGCCGTCCTTGGATGCTTCAGTGACGGTAACCGGGTGAGTAACATGAGCTACAGGACTTTTACTACTCAATTACAGGGGTCGGGCTATATTCTGGATGAGGCACACGGCTATTGCGCTTTGCAGGAGCCTCCAGACACCCAGCGTACGAGTTAACGTGTGTTATTGTCTCGTAAAACACTGGAGTGTTAAGTCTTAGCTTCCTATGCTGTGCGTGTCGGTCTATTTTGCAATAGTGCCAATATTTATTAACTAATCTCGTTATGCTAACTCACTCCACCGCTAGCTAGCATGTCATGAAGTACTCGACCGTGTCCTGAGCGGCTGGTCCTTTTATGGTGCTGTCTTTGCAAGGAAAACTGTAAAAGATTGGCCGCTAGCAGACTGTCGCTAAAGAAGGAGCGGGCATATTTAAGAGTAAATCTTCATTATCAATACTGTGACTGCAGCGTCCAGGACGCGTGTGTTACATATAAATTCCGTGAAATAGCCTCAGCCGGTTAGCGGCAGACTGCTTGGTTTACAGAGTGTGTGTACGGATGTGTGTGTGTAATAGCTATGAGTAAATTTGGGGATTGGTTCAGACAGTTTGTGTACAGTGAGGATAACGTGATGCAAGTTGCACACATGACTTGTTTCCTGTCTTGTGAAACAAGTCAGTAGGAGAGGCTAACTGCTGCCGTGCGTGTGTCCTTTTGCAGACGGTGTGTATCAGGATGGCACAGCTCTTGGATGGGGCCGGGAAACTGGTCTGGGTTCTCCTCAGATCCGTGCTCCGTTTCACTTTTATGTTCATCAACAACTGTGTAGCCATCCCATCCTACTGCTTGTACCTGATGCTGCTTCAACCCCTGAGAATATGGGACCGCTCCGTTTTCTGGCACATTGAAGGCATCATGTTCAAGTGGTTGCTGGCCATGGTGTCTTCATGGGGTTGGGTTGCAGGTTATACAGGTAAGATGTTTTGTTTTGTTTTTCTCTTTTGTCATCCATTGTGCATCACTGTGTGTGTGTGTGTGGATGATGGGTTCAGTGGTGACCATCTAATAATGCAGGAGCCTGCTCTAACACCAGTATGAGCTTCAAGTCTTTTCTTCATAGGCCTGTTTTCTTCCAGGTCCTATGAGGTTACTTAAGAAGTTATTGCTATTGGGAAGATAATTTCAAAGTCTTTAAAAGCTAATGGAAGTATTCTGTTTGCTGTAGGGTAAAGTACACATTTTTAATGCTTAATGCATATAACATCAACCCAAAACATGTTTGAGAGAAACAAATGCTTATTGCTGTGACTTAGATGTACGTACATGAAAGAGAGAGAGACAAGCATTGGCTAATACCGCCCAGCATCATGACAACTAAATATTGTGTAAACATGTTATTTAACAAAGTTGGGGTTTGCTGAATGTCTTACTGTAAAACCCGCTCAAAAAGTTACCGCTATTCACTTCTAAGGCTCTTCTGAAGAAGTATTATCTTTGCTATATTTGCACCACATTTTCTTTTTCACTTTCCTCCCCAGATCATGACAGCTAATCCGCCCGAGAACATGAGCTGTAGTGTGTAGTTTCTATCATATATATTAAACCAGTAGTAGCTGTAAATGTTTAAAAAAAACCACCCTTTTCTATCTTCTCTCAGTCCCTTCCCCTTTGTAGTTAGCATAAAAGGTGGTGATTTGTCTTAACTAACCATCGAATGGTAGTGAAACTTTAAAAAGTCAGATGCAAACTGAAAATGCAGAATGTTCACCCTCAAAGTTGATGTTTTGCATTACTGCTGAACCAAACCAAATCAAAAAGGGCACATTTTACGTTGAAGCTGAACGGCCGTCATTTTCGCTTTGCATTTCATGTTTGATAGTTTTCACTGCTCGGACAGTGGTTGGCGAGCATTTGCAGAAAAATCAGCAAATTCCATGCAAACTACGGGTGAACTCGACAATTGCTACTGGCCAAAGGAGTCACAGGTTTTCTGTGTGGTATACCACTTTGTGACCAACTTGACCTAGCAATAGCAAACTGGTTGTGGCATACACATTTTTCCATAGTGACCGATGGTTATCGTTGCGTCACTCGCCACGCTCTGGGCCGACATGAACGAGGCTTTAGCATCTGATTTCAAAGCACCTTCAGCAGGCACTTACGACTAGCAGAAGAATGCAATTTTTTCTGTAGCAACAGGTGGTTGCCAACTGGTCTCTTGGCCTGTGTAACTATGTTTTTATAATGTTTTTTTTTAATTTTTTTTTTTATATTGGGCATGGACTGCAAAATAAAGGGCTGATATCAGCGTTTACAAAAACAGTATGGCCATTTATGATACTGATATATTTGTTTGTTTGTAATATCTTTATTATGATAAATAGCAGAAGCATTTTAAAATCCTTCCACACTATTTTTATATATATTTATATAGTTTAAAACTGATGCAGCATCACAGGTTGATGTAAGACAGTAAATGGGGTAAATTTAGTAATTTTTCCTCTTTTCTTTTTTTAATACCAGTTGTTGAAAAAAACGAGTCAATAAGGAAGCTATTTGTCTATTCTTGGACATTCCAAGTTGTGGAAACATGTTACCTCTTGCAGCTTCAGGTGAATGGTTAATTGATTAATAAGCTACTAATGTTTTGGCCAAATGATTCAATAAAAATAAACAGCTCGTTCAGTTGATGTTTTATTGATCCCACAAGGGAAATAATTGTAAGATGGTGCAAAACTTTTCTATATACAACAGTTCTTAAAAAAATAAAAATGAACATAAGTTTAAGAGTGAAAAGTGTGACTGAGATTGTGCAACAGAGCAAAGAAAGAGAGATTGATTTTAAAAAGCTAAACTTTGCTCTACTTTCAGTAGAGCTTTTTCAAATAATTGTGGTTACTTGCTTTAATAACTGATTCTGTGTAAGTGGTGTTGTATTGAAATGCATTGCTTGCTGTTTATAAGGTTGAATATATTTCTTCTTAATTATATAAGAATTGTGCATTTGCAGACGGTTCATTTAAAGTAGCCGATTAAATTATAGATTAAGAAAACCTTTTTGTAATAATTTTGTGCTTTTCTTTGTAATTTCTATCAGTAAATGAATTCCATATAGCTTTTGGATTTGTAGTCGGACACAATAGAACATTAAAAAAGCGTCTGGTGCATTCAAAAAATTACAATGCACATTTTTCACCGTTTTTGACATTTTATAGGTTAATTAACTGAGAGCGTAGTTGCCAGATAAATCAGTAATGAAGCTAATTGTTGGTGTGCTCCACAAATGACAGATGGAGACAGAATATCAGACACACTCACCTGACAGACACGAATATCACAGGTCGTCGTTGTTTCCACTCGAATGGCTGGTTGGATATCTTGACGTGACTCAGGCTACAGTCGGGTTCATTTATATGGAGCAAAATGCTTACAAACTGCTAAGTGGTGAACATAAGAAGCAACAAGGCATGCTAATTAATAATTCAAAGCTTTCACTCTATAGAGCACCTGGACTTGCGTTGAGCAAATATGTATTGCAGGCTTTGATCGACAGGATTTGGAGTGAGATATTTGGCCATTAAAGTTTAATTCAGATTTTAAAGGTATGGCATACACTGTAATTTGCAATCTGGTACTACTCATACTATGTATAGCTATGTGTACGTACTAGTATTTGTTCTGGATCTTTTAAAGTGATGAAAACCAGATAAAATGGGACATTAGTTACATTAATGCTTTACAATTTTGAAATTTGAAAAATCACTTTAAAGCAGGGGTGTCAAACATAAGGCCCAGGGGCCAGAATCAGCCTGGCAAAGAGCCCACTGAACAGCTCTGGAAGTGTGAAGGAGTGTATAGATTTATGAGCTTTTAATTGTATTTTTGTAAGTTTTACATCTTTTTCTATTAATCATTCATAATATGCCAAATTAAATAAGTATTAGATAAAATAAATGATGTGGTTTTTACAGTGGGTCCACAGAAAAAATACATTTTCTTTAAATTAATGAAAACTTTGTATTTAAGAATTGCTGCATTACAAATCACGATGGAGAGAGGAAAAAAAATTCCTTACTGAGTCCCCATTTTGATTTCCAGTCAATTGAAACCTTATCATTATCCAGCAGGGGGTTAATTTTTTTCTTCAAACGTGTAGGTATTGCATTTGAATAGGAAGTACATTTCATAACAGAAGACATTGTGTCATTTTGTTCAGTGAAAGCAGGGTGGCATTACCATGGCAACCGAGAGAGTCCTTTTATTTTTAACCCAATCCGGGATCTTTTTGTAACCCTAACCAAGTTTGTTGCAAATACCTAAACTTTACCAACGGATTCTTCACAATAAATAATTAATATTAATACAAATTTTACAAAATGTGTGAGACTCAAATGTGGTTGGACTGGACAGCTCCAGTAGGACTAACTTTGAATCTATTAGATATCAAGAAAAGACCAGCAGTCAGCGTTTGGTTAGTTTGAAATGTTTGCTGGGCAGATGGACATAGGCGCAAGAGATGAGCCAGCTATGATGCAACATTATTATTATTATTATTATTATTATTCTCATTCTCAAAGTCTGAGTAATGTTATTGTTATAAAAATTCTGCTAAATCAAAGATGTGGAGCTATCTGCTACAGTTTTACTTCTGCTTAAAAGCTATGTAAATATACTTGCATAGCTTTTAAGAATCCAAGTTATCATTATGCAGCTCCAGTTTGGTCCGAGCGGTGTAATTACAATTGAGGATGTTATCATTATGCAGCTCCGACCAAATTTCATTTGTGGCTTTGATGCTCAGACAGTTCTGACATGTGGGGAAAAAAAACAAAACATAAATAGGAAAAGACAGAAAAAGCATGAGATGAACTGTTCAGCGGGCAGTCCTGGTTGTCCTTTTGTATGTGACAGTCTGAATTTTGTGCTCAAGGGCACTGGGACAAGGTTGAGTCAGTTAGCACTGTTAACTCTCAACACAAAGCGGACCTGCTCAAACCCCGGTTCCCCGCATTGTCTTTGCAATCTTTTAGTGTGGACGACACAGCACTATTTCAGTGCTCTAGTTTTTGTCCAAGGTCACAGATTTCGACATTTATAGTCCATATTTTTCTTTCCGTGTTCAATAAATGTTGTAGTCTGATATCAGACTTGATCTCAATCTTAAATCGCACATTGCCCTTCCCTTAGAAATTGGAGTAGAAGCAATCTGATTTTTTATTTTTTTTTTCCCCATAAATCTTCCCATAATTTAAATCAACATTAATAGAAAGCCTTGCAAGCAAAAGTGAAAATGGTTCAGCACCTTCATTTGCAGCAGGTTCAGTGGCCAGACTTTACGGTGCTGAAAACAAGCGGGTATTGGTTGCTTTAAATGTTCCTGCTGTGGAGTCTAATCATTGCTGTTTGGCTAACAGTTGGACTCCAAATGGGCCTGTGGGTGACTATATTCATGATTGGTCTGCATACCATACTTAACATGATGCTGTGCTGCCCTGTTATGTGGCAAACAAAAATGTGTTGTAAACTTTGCTGTAGATTCATCGTAATAAACACTCTTTTTGCAGTTTTGTGTAATCGGCAGAATCCTAATTGGCATTTAATCCAACAATAAATTGGTCAGATAAGCCATGTTTTAAGAAACTGTGCAAAAACTATTTATGTACTTTTGGAATGATTTTAATTATTTGTTTTTTGCCCAGTCATGCATCCCATCTTATGAATGGTCTTTTTCCAGATTTTAGATGGTATCCATGGTCTGCACCATCATGACCTCACAAAATGTCTTTTTTGGCCATAACTCAAGAATTCATCAATAATTTATGATGAAATTTCACATAAATGTTTTATTGGATGGAATGAAACGTTGCATTCTGACCGAAGCATTTAAGCACAAGGTTGTGATTTTTATTTATACCAATTAACTGACAGCATAGTGTTAAACAAGGAGTCCTCCTAGCTGCTTGTTTTTAATCTATGATGTTCCTAAAGACTGATAAGTAAATATCATGGCGTATGATGGATATTATAAGTTGGAGTCTGTTCAGGCTGTGTTTGCAGTCCAGAAAGTCTAGAAATATGTCAGGAAGGGCTCTGACAGATTAATACGCTGCAGTCTTAAAGCTATGCTTTTGGTTAACTATCACACATGACGGATGTTGCATCACCTCCTGTGGAGAAACAGAACAGTGGTGCTTTGTAGATATCGTGGATCATTTTATCAGTAACAAACACTCGCATGAGGATGTTTTGGTGATCACAGGGGCAGTTTATATGAAATTAAATTATAATTCCAGATTTTCTCACAGTTTGAGGGTGCAAGTGAAGGCTGAGGGTTAAAGTAGCTATGTTACTATGAGGTGAATGCACTCTTAATCTCTCTTTATTTTTTTAATGTTTTTTTTTTTTCTAAATTATATACTCAACCGAGAGCTGCATTCTTTCCTAATTAATGGACAGTTGTGGGAATTTTGCACTTTTTCTGGTTTGTTGGCTGCTGATTATTGGGGTTGCAATAAAGGATGACATCAGCTTTAAAAATGTGACGACACTTCATGTACTAATACCATGTAAATGTTTGTTTAGTTCTGTTTTACTAGTATTAAGCAAAATTGAATAGATGAGTTTGTCCTGTAAAGAAGTTCATGCACCTCTCAAATGGCTGAAGTCAGGACAGAGAACATCTTTAGTGTGGTTATCAGCAGCTGGAAACATCATCTCACGGATAAGAGCAAAACTCACTCCACAGCATGTCCACTGCAATCATGAATCCATGAGCTGAAACATCTGGAAACTCTGAAAGCTTGTTATTTTGGATGGGAAAATATAGTCTTTTTGATTTAATTTGAAGCTTTATTTAAACTTACGGACAGAAGCCATTTTTAGTTTCCTATTTGCACATTATTGTTTTTGTTGAAATACTACTGGCACTTTAATTTGTATTACTTAAAGTGAAATAAATAAAAATATTTATTCAGACAGTCCTATTGAGTAATGTTAAAAATACACTGTATTATTTTCAAATTCATGTTTTCTGTGTCATGAATTTAATTTGCTGTGGGACGGGACAACAGGGTGATATTCACAGGTGGGCAGACTTGAGCAGATGAGGTACTGGAGCGTAGAACAGAAGGACTGCCAACAGGAAGCTAAGATAAGAGTTATTCAAGTAATTGTCAAACAAAGAAAAATTGGCAGATTACTCAACTACCAAAATAATCTTTAGTTGCAGCCCTACTGATTATAATGGAAGGCATGCTGCAGTATTTGACTGCTGGAAGGCTCCCCTCTGCAAACAGGTTAACCTGTGACAAATGATTAACTAGATTTGTGTAGCAGACAAAGCACTGATCTGCAATTTCTTTTGACCAGAGGTTTCACAACTCTTATGTTCTCTCATAGACATGGTTGAGGAAACTAAATGATGACCGCTGTTGGAGTTGAGCTTAGCTTTCAGTACAGTAACGTCACTGCACGGTGATGAATGTTAAAATACTTCATCTGTAACTTAAGCAACTGAAGCATTTGGACGGTTCCAGCCTGTTGATTGAAAGAACTATAACTGCTCCACCAGTGCTGCTAGCTGGTTGGCATAACTCAATAGCTAACATTAAAACGCAATTATGATGCACTAACAGGTATTTGCCTGTTTCACATGTAAAAAGGGCACAGGTACAGTTACATTAAGGAAAAAGTGCTTGATAACAGCAGCAATAATCAAACCGCCACGATGCACAAGTGACGCACACCTCATGTCACTGCGAGTACACCTGTACAGCCATAATGTGACACCTTATACATAATCAAGAGTGTGCGATACATCAGTGAGCACTGCTCACCCTTTATTCCATCACCAGACTCATAAAGGCGTGTCCTGCTGTGTTACACTCTCACAGGATGTATTGCATATATTCAGGGCTTGGGTTTCAAAATGAGTATTGCAAAATATTAATTATATTGTAAGGTATTCTCACATTTGGACCAGAGCAGAAGGACTTGCTGGTAGCACTGCAAAAGTGGACTGATGCTGCTTGGCATACAGTCTGTGTGAGCTCTCGTGGTAGTCCTACAAATGTGCTTAGTAAAGTAAACCGTAAATCTGCTTCAACTAATGAAGGACTGGGCACCATAAGATCAACATAGTTCTAGTGATGTTGATAATAATGTTATTCCTCGGGATCCTCAGGCAGTAAGGTGAATCACCTAACATATTTCGATAAAAGAAGAAACTCAAAACTGATCCCAGTCTAACAGAAAAGGTGAATTGTTGCTGTGTTTTGGTCCTGCCGCTTGCATAGGTGTGGGCGGTTGGCATGCTCTCCCTGTACCTGTGTGGATTCTCTCTGGCTTCCTACAGTCCCAAAACATACATGTTAGATAAATCGGCTATAAGCATGAAAGGTTCTGTCTCTTTGTGTTAGTCCTGTAAAGGGACTAGCAACCAGGGTGTGCCGCTATCTCCTACCCTATCAGAGCTTAGCAACATCAACTAGCCTAGACACAGCAGTTCTGATTCCAGAGGCACGTGTCAGGCTAATGGGCTCAGAATATATCAGTAGCTCAAACTTCTAATGATGAAATGACTTGTTTGAATTAGTAAATTACACAGTGCTGAAGTGCAGAGGACAGGAAACGAAAAGCAAAGACACTGATGCAGCTCAATGAGAGTATCACAAAAAAGGAGAAGTGGACAAGAAATTGCACCACTTTTTGTTTGTTTATTTATTTTCATGAAAGAGAATGACAAAAGGAAAAAGACGGTGCAAGACCTGTAATTAAGCTCGCGAGTAGTATTCACACCAAAGTGTTTGAATCCTTCCTATGAATCGTGTATTGAAGCTGTAATCTCAATAGCAGGGAGCCTGTTACTTTAACATTAACGTCTACAACTACAAGCATGCTATAAATAAGGTTCAGTATGAACCCTGAGATTGTGTGTTTGTGTTCTGCTGATGCTGCTTTGTTTTTTTTGTTTTTTTGTTTTTTACAGCATGTTTTGTCCTTTTATTTGTCTGCAGGTTTACGTTATGTCAGCAGAAATAAAGCACAGATGTGCTGTTATAGCTGCGACAAAGAGTGGCCGTTAGAATTCATTAGGCCACTTTTTACAGGATAAATCTTGATGGCCAGGACTTCCATGCATCAAATATGAACTATCCCGCTATTAAGAAACATATGTTAAGCAAGGAAGATGCCTCAGAAAGCCTCAAACGTGTGAACTTTAGTGCTCTGTGGAAAGTTGTTGTTGTTTTTGTTGTTGAAAGCATTGTAATTGTGTTAGGTCTGATCAGACTGTCATGCTCACAACAGGTGCATTAAAGCCAGTGGGATTAAGTTTTCATTTCATGTTGTGTGAGTGGGTTGACTGTCTGACCTGCGATGAGATCAAAGATGATGACTGAATGTTCAGACTCTGCACACTTGTTTGCTTTCGTCACTCTTTGTTCACCGGGAACGTGACGTTTCCAAGAGAAGCAGCGCAACTATATACACGGCTGAGTGTGTGGACTGAGAGAAATCGTTCAGAATTGGTATCTGTAAAAGCTGTACCTTCATTAGAATCTATCACCATTTAAACACCATGTGTGCCGCATCAGTATGTTAGCAGGAGAAGTATGCAAACCACAGACAGTATAAACTGTCGACGTAGCTTTAGCTGGCCTTAAAAGATACTTTCCTAAGGATTTTATGGGCTCAGGCAGTCATTTCATTACTTGGGGGTCTTACTGGCTTGTCAATCACAAGTTGTTAGCCAGCGAGCGTGCAGCTTCAGAGTCACATTGAACCCTTGTTCGTCACATGCAGTTTCAAAAGACCAAGTTGGCAACACTGAAAACTTTCAACTCATGGGCTCATAACAAGACTCCACGCTGTCTATGTCACTTAATGCCACCCACACACCAAACTGCTTGCTAGCATTTATGCAGTCTTACAACTACTTAGTTGTGGTTATAGTATGATGGAAGATAATCTGCATCCATGAATTCAGAAAGCCCAGACTCCCCCCCCCCCCGCCCCCCCGACTCAGTTTCCAGTCATTTGAAATCAGAATCTGTACAGTCTATAACTTGACTCTTTTTTTTTTTTGTTCTTTCTTTTTTTTTTTTTTGTCTCGTATATGTCCCGCGTCTAACAAGGTACTTTCGGCTACTACCTCATTTGTCCAGAGGTCGCCACAGCAGATGGATGTACGTGTTTGATTTTGCACTGACTTTATGGCCTTCCTGATACAACGCAGCTCTATTAGGGTTGTATCTCTTTGTCTGTAGCTATAGTCAGACATTGGTCTGTTATACAAAAATCAGTTAGCAGAACTTGGTGTTACAAATCCTGAATGCAGAATGGAAACATTTTGATATGCCGTTAGACTTGGGATGTTTTAGTTTTACTTCCATATTAGGGCTGCTTTGTTTTTTGTTTTTGTTTGTTTTATTTCCTACAGGGTATGCAAAGATATGCTTATGCTGAACAGCCACTTTCTGGCACCACATGGTCAAAGTTTACAAACCTTGCAAAGGTCATAGGATATCTGATACTGAACAATGGACTGATCTAATTAGTTTTCCTCTGTCTTGAGTAACAGTTGCTAGCAGGAGAGCCAACTATGTCTAGACAATGTTTTTGTTTCTGGTGTTCACTTATTTTCTTCCTATATCAGCCCTGATGTATCAGTATTGTCTGAGTGACATCACCTATCATTCAGGAGAAGTCTGCAGCAGCTACCTGTGTCTTAATGGCGAGCAAAAATAGATTTGATCATTGGTATACTGGAGTTTTATCTTTATTTTTTTTGATTCTGATCAGTACTAGTTTTGTTCCTTCTACTTGATCAGTAGAAATTAAAACCATAAGTTATGTTAATCAAGAATAAAAGCAAATTGCCAACAAAATACAGGTTCTAGCTTCTCGGATGTGACTATATGCTAGTTAGTAATCTGATTGCTTTTGGGTATTGGAAAGTGAAAAGTCAGGTTCGCCTTTCAGGAATGGTGATTCCTTCTTGCTGTCTACGCCCAATACAATCATTCTTTTATAGAGACAATAACATGCTGATGATAACTTATTATCACGTTGTTTTTCTGAATACCTACTCAAGAATAGATGCTTTTGTGCTGATAGGAGTTTCAAGTGATTAGATGCTTCTAAATGATTAGAAGTATAATTAAAAGAACAATTTTGGATGTAGTGTTGTTCATATATTCTCTCTAATATCCCCATCTTGGGGGGATAACTGGGGATAACTTTCAGTGTTCCATGTTATGGCATAAGACTGAGCGTGTTTCAGGTTGTCTGAGCAGTAGACAGTGGCCGGCTGGAGTAAATTCATTCTGAAGCTGATTTTCATTTGTCAAAGCCTCCGTACACCCACGGAAGTGTTTGCAGTTACTTGGCTGATTAGACTTGTTCTTTGGACTGTGTGGGTGTCCACAGATCATCTTTGACGGACATTTCCTCGACTGTCTCGAGCTATTTGTGTCGCACCTGTTAGGCTGAGACAGCTTTGCTCTCTTTTCAGGATTTCATCAACCTCCGTTTACGTCAGTCTTTGTCAGCATTCTGTTCTGTTTGACCTCAGCATTGCTGGTATTTTGAGTCATTTATCCTACTGGCTAACAAGGTCTTTGTCCTCGGTAATCAAAGAAATGCATCTAGATGAAAGCACCGATAGAATATTCACTATAAAAACAACAGCATGCACTGTTAAAAGCTTTTACCTAGAGAAACAGTACTGTCGGTGTATTGGCACCACTTTGGTAAATGTTTAATGTGTGTAGTGCATGAAAACATACTGTAGGTTTAAATGGACTTGGAGTCATGTCTTGTATCATGAGTGAAGGAGTGAACCAGAGTGGAATAATGGCCCTGCGGCTCGGGATCAGTGGAGAGGGCGATAGCATGAATGGAAATTAACATCTCTTTTGTTCTGAAGCCCTGAAACATGTTTGCATAAGTGGAGGCTGACGTTTAAATCCCCGGTGTGCAGAGAGAGACTGTGGGGTATTGATTTGGATGAACACTGTGCATTATGTGGTAAATCCATGTTTTAATGTCGATATGTTGTAACACAACAAACTTTTAGAGCAAAATGAGGTCAAACTGGCTTTTAGCTTTTATTGAGAGTAAGAATTTAAAAGCAATTCATGATACTCCACAATCATTGTATTGATATGGAGACCTTGATAACTGGATTTAACCTGGTCTTTTACTGTGTAGGGCTGTCTGTTCTTCACACTCACTGGACATGACCTGCTCCTGTATTATGAGAACAGAGTTATGGTAACCAGTAATTGATATTTTCATGAAATTTTGTCCTTCAACCTTCAGGTTGCTATCATTGCTGCTGGACTTAACGCAAAAAGAAAGGATAAAAAAAAATGGATGTGGGGTAGAGTCCCCAGCCCAAACTAGGGCTGTGCAATATGACCAAAGTCTCATATCCCGATATAAGACATCTATCGTCCCGATAACGATATAAATCACAAAAATGTAAGATTTTCTGTAAATTCTGTGAATCTCGGGCAGCTCGACTTGCAGGAAGTGTTTCCAGCTGCGCGTCATGTAGCTGGAGTCGAGTGTTTTAACCGATGCATGAAACGATACATTTTTAGACATAAGTTGTAACGGCCGCGTTTTCTTTGAGTATTTGTTACACGGCGTGCTGCGGGGAAAAGCCTTTTCTAACGTTTGAGTCTAAGGTTTATTTTTTTTTAGCACCTGGCGGCTCTTTTTTACTTCTCATCCGTAAATAATCTGCTCTTTCACGTGATTCAGTTTATTTTGAAAAGTCTCAACAGGATCTTGAGCTTTATTGTGAAAGGTTTATGTGGAACATAAACAAGCGGACACGCGATGGTGTTACCGTCGTTGTTGCTAACCACAACGCATAAAAACAGGCGCTTGTCTGTCGTAGTGTGGTTATATAAAATATAAGAGAAAGAGAGAACTTTAAGAAATTAATATAGCCACTACAGTGACCATCAAAACGATGAAAAAATATTGCCGTAAACAGTTTATTTTGCGACACCACGAAACAAACGATAGCGTAAAATGAAACGATAGACGTTTTTATATCGTCATCTGATATATATCGTTATATCGAACAGCCCTAGCCCAAACTATATTTAGTCATGAATGTATCCTGACCTGTTCGAGGCTTTTGAAGGCAGATAATCATTTAGAATAGAATAGAATTCAACTTTATTGTCATTGCACATGCACAGGTACAGGGCAACGAAATGCAGTTTGCATCCATCCAGAAGTGCTTTAGCCTGATATAGATATATTACAATATATATTAGCAATAATATAGATATGTAGTATATTACAGAAATGGGTCTATTATGGTATGTATAATGTACACGGTATGAAGTATGTTGATGAATGTGAGTGTAGTGAGTACAAGCTATGAACAGGATATAAATATGAAATAAAAAACTATACAGAAATCTGAGATATACAGCTATACAGAAATGGGAACTATGCAAGTTATAAACAGTTGTAGGATTAAAAATTATCGTATGTACAGAATGATTATTTACACAGAGCTATACAGTAGTGCAGTTAAGATAAGTGAGATATGTGGATAATTTCTACAGAGGCTATATAAAGTGCTAGTGGTTGTGAGTGTGGTTCAGTCCATGTTATTTGTGTGTGGGGCGCGTGCGTGTGCGTGTGCGCGTGGTGCGTGTACGCGTGCTGTGCGTTCTTGTCCGCGGCACGTGTGTTGTGTCAGTCCAGTCCACGAGTTTAACGTGGGTCAGATGTCAGGAGGCAGAGTTCAGGAGTCTGACAGCTGTGGGGAAGAAGCTGTTCCGGTACCTGGTGGTCTTAGTCCGGAGGCTCCTGTAGCGCCTCCCAGAGGGCAGGAGGGTGAAGAGTCCATGTGATGGGTGACTGGGGTCTTTGATGATTTTCCCAGCCCTTTTCAGACACCGCTTCCTGTAGATGTCTTTTATGGCAGGAAGTGGTGCTCCGGCGATGCGCTGGGCAGTTTTCACGACCCTCTGCAACGCCTTCCGGTCCGAGGCAGAGCAGTTCCCGTACCAGACTGTTATACAGTTGGTCAGGATGCTCTCGATGGTGCAGCGATAGAAGTTCACCAGGATGTCTGAGGACAGGTGGTTCTTCCTCAGAGTCCTCAAGAAGAAGAGGCGCTGGTGAGCCTTCTTGACCAGCTTGGAGCAGTTGGTCGTCCAGGTGAGATCCTCGGAGATGTGGACTCCCAGGAACTTGAAGCTGCTCACACGCTCCACAGCCGTCCCCTTAATGTGGATGGGTGGATGTGGGTCAGCATTCCTCCTGTAGTCCACGATGAGCTCCTTGGTCTTCTCGGTGTTAAGCAGCAGGTTGTTTCTGTCGCACCACTCAGCCAGACGATCCACCTCCTCCCTGTAGGCGGCCTCATCGTTGTCACTGATGAGGCCAGGGGGGGGAGACAGGATTTGAAGTGTGCTAGGACCAGCTGCTCTAAGCACTTAGTGATGATGGGGGTGAGTGCTACTGGGCGGTAGTCATTGAGGCAAGATGGGTTGGAGTTTTTGGGTATCGGGACGATGGAGGTGGATTTGAAGCAGGCCGGTACCACAGCGTGGGCCAAGGACAGATTGAATATGTCTGTGAGCACTCCTGCAAGCTCCCCAGAACACGCTCTGAGAACACGCCCGGGGATGCCATCAGGACCTGCAGCCTTGTGGACATTGATCCTGCTCAGCACCGCTCCTACATCGGTGGGGGAGAGAGTCAGAGGTTGGTGGTCTGGCGTCATGTCTGCTTGTTGTGGTTGTGGGGTTCCCTCGCTCAAAACGAGCATAAAAGTTGTTGAGCTCGTTGAGGAAGGAGACATCAGAGGATGCGGGGGAGGGTTTGGTGGTCCTGTAGTCTGTAATGGTCTGGAGTCCTTGCCACATGCGTCGGGGGTTGGAGTTGGAGAAGTGTTCTTCTACCTTCTTTTTGTAATGGTGTTTGGCTTTTTTGATGCCCTTCTTTAGATTAGCCCTGGCTGTACTGTAGGCGTGTGCATCTCCTGACCTAAAGGCGGTGTTGCGGGCCTTCAGGAGGAGACGAACATCCCGGTTCATCCAAGGCTTCTGGTTGGGGTACATGGTGATCTGTGATTTGAGATTTGAAAAATAAGAAAAAGTCTGTTACTTGGATTGTGAGGTTTCCAAACTTTACTATTTCAGCAGCATTACCCATGGCATGTTACGGAGCACCTGTTCCCAGAATCCAAACTGCCGCACCTCAGTTTGAAATATGAAACTTCTCAGCGGCCCACACAAACCTTTATTCACAAATCTGACCATCACGCTGGCCTCGTGAGCTTTCTTTGTGTTTTCGGCCGTTCATTTTGATATTCTGCTGATTTGCGTTTTGTGGGTTGATTTAAATTGGAAAGCTGTGCTTGAATTGCGTGACAGTTCCTTCCCACTATCAACACGAAAATGAAAACTGTTCAGGATCAAACGGTTGAGTAAGAATGACGGTTGATAAATCCTGTGGCTTTGTTTCCCTGGTTCTGTTTTTAATTGTAAACGTATGATGGCAACTCTGACTAAACTTTACATCAGAAATCTTTATCATACATTTGTCTGTTGTAAATCACTTCTTTGGCCCAACTTTACTATCTTCCGCAGCCCACTGTGTGGCCATGAGCTGCTCTCTGAGACTTTTTTTATGTATATTTTCTGTATTTACCAGAAAGTTGTGTGTTTACCTTGGTTGCATTTGATGTTACTAATAAACAGTAACATGGAGCGAGCTTTCTCTGTTAAGTGTTGTCAGTTGTTCGTGCTCGCAGCTACAGAGTGAGTACTTTAATATCTGCTAATGAAGTGCTGAATAAATTGCACACTGAATGACTAAATCCTTTTGTGAGCATGTTGAACAGTTAGCAGCAGGTACAGTTACTCATGTACATTTTTAAAAAAAAATTAAATTAAAACGACAAGGTAATAACTGAGTCATGCAGAAACTGTCAATACTGACAGGTTGTTCAAATGTCTTTTTTTCCTGAACTCATGAAAGCAGATCATATTCCTCTTTTAGAGGAACTAGAGCCGTGTCCATTCAGAGAGAGCGTAACCCATGTTTATTTACAGATTTCCCCTAAATGCATCACATGTAGGCAATCAGAGTCACTAAAGTGGCGCTTTTGTAGTTAAAAAAATAAAGTTAAATGATCTCTGTTGCCCAGTCTTTGGCATTTTTCTAGTGCGTTTTATTCACAAACGAACCAGACGAAACTTGTGTTATTCATTCCTCAATTTCCCTCTACGTGGTTTCCATGCAGGTTTCCCCAGGCACAGGAGTATGCTCCTGCCTGCCTGGGCCTGTTGTCTCTCATCCCTCCAGTGATGGCAGAGGAGGCCAGTGGGGAGTGACAGATGCCCTTGGGAGACAGGCTTCACGGTCAAAGTCCCTTCCTATCAGCTCCACCTGATTTTCTTGACTTTTAGTTGAATTCTGTTTTTAATTTCACAAAATCCACTCTAGAAAGACAGGGTTTTTAAGCAATAAGTGTCTAGATATAATCTGTAACTGTGCCACATACTTGTAACCAAATCTCCCCCCCCACTCCCCGAATCATGCAGCTATACACTCTGGTGGAAAGCCACTTTTGTGTAGTAGATGTCATGATACCTTGCCAATTATCTGTCCTCGACAGAGAGAAGCAAGTATAGGGATGGACAGGCAAGGTCAGCGGTACACCGTTTAGCTGACCATAGATACCGGATTAGACATTGTGCCTGCAGCCTGGCTGTCATCCTGCTGCGCAAACTGTGTCATCTCTCAAAGACAATTTCCCTAATGTATTCTATCTGACAGATGACCCATCTTTGTGATATCACTTATTCGCCCGCAAAAATAGGGACTTCAGCTAGCATGAAGGCATGCTCCTTATGAAATGGCATTGCCTTTAGGGTACTTACACCCCATATACCCATGTCACTGTATCACAGATATGTCATTTTTCACAAAGTATGTGGCTGATGTCTGTGTGCGTGTGGATCAGGTGTCTTATCTTTGGAGGTTAAACAAAGGCCTAATTAAACATGCAAATAATAAATTCAGTTCTTTATTCTATTCTTTATTCTACTTTTTTAAACCCTCAGTGAGATCTTTTTATGAGGATTTGAGATGCAGGTACTTTCAAATACAACCTTGGAAACCAGCCTGTAACATGTGTTAGAGAAAAGTAATTCAGCAGCTGGTGTATTGCTGCTGTTAGTTCTTTGTGTTTTCTTCATTTACTGAAGCTTTAATATGTCAAATGTCTACCATGGAAGGAGCTTCCTCCATTAAGTGTCATCAGTTGTCTTTCATGCTTCCAGCTACAGAGTGAGTTCTTTAATAGCTCTAATGAAGTGCGGAATTACTTGTGGATTGGCACTATGACTAAATAACTTTGTGAACATGATAAACAATTAGCAGCAGGTGGAACAAGTTAAAATTCAAAAGCAAAATTTTTCAGAAACACAGATCTTACTCTTGTAGAGGACCTAGAGCCCTGCCTGTAACCCATGTTTATACAGCTGTCATTTATAGATGTAACCTAAATACATTGCATGCAGACAATTATTAAGTTATTGTTTGGAAAAAGAGGACCACTGGAAGGACGTATTTGCTGCGTGCATGTGTTTTAGTGCAGAATCAAGAACTGTTCATGCAGATAAGGTGTGAATGATATAATCTGTCACACGAAACCAGAAACAATAAATCAAATGAAATCTTTGTTAGAACTTTTTGGCCTGCTCTCATTTATTGATAACATTACAAAGGCATGTTCAAGGGGTAAGACTTGGTTTAGCCTCGTCCGCATGTAAAATGTTTTGCATGTCAGATTGTTGTTGTTGTTGTTGTTGTTGTTGTTGCTGATGGCTGATTTCAGGCTCTGTGCATCTGGTTACCACCATGTCACCATAATGACAAAAGTATTTGCTGGTATATCTTCAAACACAAATGTGCTTGAGTTGACATCCCATTCTTAATCATAGGGTTCAATGTGATGTGGGCCCACCCTTTGCAGCTAAAACTGCTTCAACTCATTTTGACCATTCATACAGAAGTTCCACTCCAAGCTCGCTCATCCATGTCTTTATAGACATTGCTTTATGCACTGGTCATGCTGGACCAGGAAGTGACCATCCCCAAACTTTTTCAACAAATTTGGGAGCTTGAAATTGTCCAACATGCCTTGATGTGCTTAAGCATTATTTCACTGGTACTAAGGGAGCAAGCCCAACTCCTAAAAAACATAACTCCATGCTATAATCCCCCCCACCCCCCAAACTTCTCACTTGGCAGAATGCAGTCAGACAAGTACCGTTCTCCTGGCAACCGCCAAACCCAGACTTGTCCCTCAGATTGCCAGACGGAGAAACGAGATTCGTCTCTCCAGAGTCTCCTTGAAGGGTGCGTGTGTAGTGTAGTCCACACAGATCCATGTGCTGATCACTATATGGCATTTACAATACTCAGACCAGCGTACTCACAAATGCTGAAATTGAAACAAACCTTTAAGAGTTTAGCACTCATTTGTTATCTTAAACTTGTGCTAAGAGGCTTTGGAATGCATCAAATGTCCTTATAAAGATGGCCAAAAATAAACATCCTCCTACACACAGAGCAGAGCAGGCAGCAGTCACTGTAGAGGAAACACTGGTAACTGAGAAGAGAAAAAGGAGAACTACTCATCTGATGAACTTCAAACAATGTGCTTTACCTGCAAAGTTTGAATACAATGAACACCGATGGACAAACAAAGACTGGTGTTCAGTTTTTTCACACAAGTCTTGTTTTGGGTTCCACCTGTTATGTAAGTGACACAATGAACAGATTTAAAACTTTTATTTCAGGGACTTTTATTTGCTCGGGTAAAATTAGTCTTGAATCATAGAGTTGGGATAAATTGGCAATTAAGAAGGCTTTCAGTTCTATTTGAGTTTATTTTAATTAGTGTGTCTTGAAGACTTCCTTGAAGATGCAGCTCCTGGCTTTTAGCAACTGCTCGCCACCTTGTGTTTGGAAACACTGAACTCGTTCCCAAGACCCAGAGGCAAAGTAAAACTAAAGGTTTTGCTTTTCTCTTCGTTGAAGCCCTAATATTTCAGGCTGTTTTACATAAAAAGCAGAGTGAGTTGTCTCAGGCAAAGAAGAAGCGGCAGAAGGAGAGCTTGCCACATAAATTTCAGTGGGAAAAATTGCAGCACAATATTACGTTGCCCACTCCAGTCTAGAAGCAGTTTTGTTCCTCAGGCAGTTTATCAGTAGGGATGGGTATCGTTTAGGTTTTATCCGATACCGGTGCCAAATCGGTACTTTTGAAACGGTGCCGGTGCTTAAACGGTGCTCGAACCGGTGCTTAAAGAATGGAGAACACAAACTTTGTCCAAAAACCTCTCATGTTCAGCTGTTTTGTTTTTTTTTTGTAAAAAGATAACAATGTTAGCCTTTTCTGCAGCTATGGGGCATATATGGCATCACTCTTGGCTGGAAGCAGTGCTTAAACAATGGAAAAAACACAAACTTAAACCTCTCATGTTTAACTGTTTTCCACTTTTTCTTTGGTCATTTTAGCCTTTTTGGCCAGGGTGAAGGGAGTATCTGCCATCAAACAAGAAGACAGCCGCATGTAACTATGATGATGTTTGCTAGTTCACCTTACATGCATTAATGTAATAACGTGGTTAGCCTACTCAACGTAAATTACACACGAACAACATTAAGCTACTCACGCAGAGAAGAACGGCTGCTGCTGCATCATCATCCGTCATCATTTCTGCTACACTGGCAGGGCTAGGGGCCAGGACTCTATTCTTCGGGTTTTTGGGGGATGTTGCTCCGGGTCCGATAACTGGCAACCCACCCGACGTGCACGGTGTGAGGTCTCGCAGCAAGCTATCAAATACGGCGCATTTCTCGGCTTTTAAAAAAAACGCTATGCGTCGCCAGCTGTTTAATCGGATTCTTGGTGTTACCTCCTTTGACAGTATCACAGTATCAGCTTAAAGCACTTGTTGCAGGCTGCTGAGTTTGCATATTTTGCTGTGAAGTACAGCCAGACTTTTGACCGCTTCGCCTTGGACATTTTTAATCTGTAGCTCTGCTCTAACAGAACGTACGTACCTGGCCCCGCCTACTATCCTCGGAAACGTAAAATGATTGGCTAGAAGTGTATCACAGCTCAGGAAAAAAAAAGCACCGAAATAAAGCACCGAAATGTGCGCTGCTTTTCGGTCTGGTTACTACCGTTTATGTCAGAACGGACACCGGTACCCATCCCTATTTATCAGTTTAGTCATTTTTCCGTTTGACACCTTTAACCTCCCGTTTGTTTCTTCTCCGTCAAATTTCTTGACCAGTTCTGTTAAACAATTTCATTTGGAGAAAAATGGTTTAGTTCATCTTAAAGATGGAGATTTTCCATTTTTGTCACTAGTAATGACAAAAAAAAATTAGATTGATTTCGTAATTCCCTCTTTGTACACCTCTTTTTATTAAACCTGTAGCCCTTGTGTGTGTAAACTCACACAGTAGTGGGAACAAGAAATGTGAGCTTCCTGTTTTAACCAAATGAACACAAACACTTTTGCACTTTCTGTCTTCTCTCTAAGCTACCATGTGTATAGAAATTGTCATTTGAGCTTCTTCTTCGTCTTCGTCGTCTTCATCTTCATTATTCCTGCTGAAT
Source organism: Haplochromis burtoni (assembly GCF_018398535.1). Taxonomy (NCBI): domain Eukaryota; kingdom Metazoa; phylum Chordata; class Actinopteri; order Cichliformes; family Cichlidae; genus Haplochromis; species Haplochromis burtoni. Next base: position 1,782,929 of record NW_024582408.1, on the reverse strand, counting down.
TTCAACCAGACGTCTTGCATCTATCTGTATCTGGCAGCGTGCAGTAAACTAGAGCTTTCAACGCATGTGTGAAAATCATTGACTTGCCTGTGTGCTACATATGAGGAAGGATATTATTCCTGACCCCATTCTCCTGATATTATCTGAGGCACTGGTGTGGAAAAATCCTCTATCTTTATATCCTGAAATTTGCTTCTCCACAGACAGGAAGAGCTCAGTCACTCTGTACCCTAGAGCCTAACTGACGCAACATTTGCAATACACAGACCTGTAAATTGTCAGACCCTCCTCAAACTACAAGGCTCACAAGTAGACTACTGCAGTCCAGCTGGATTTTTTCCCCTCCTTGATGCTCCGTTTATGTGCAAAGCTGCTGGAGTGTGTTTAATGTGGAGAGGAAGCTTCATGTGTTCTCCTGCAGTGCTACTGTTGCCAGCCCTTATCTTACATGAACCATGTTTCCTTCATTGTTGCAGCTCCCTGTGTATTCTGACAACAATCAGAGGTGAATGTAGTGAAATAGCCCTGATGCTCTGTATAGAGGCCTGACAACGTAAATCAGAAAGAGATCCACTGCTATAGCCGCTGACGAGCACTGGACATTGTTAGACAGATCACACTTGACAGGTAGAAACATTGTATTACTTGGAAACAGTAGCGAGTCTATCATTAAGCTCATAGTAAAGGCCTATTTAACAATCATGGTGGTTTATAATTATAATCTGTAAGGCTTCATGATTTTCGTTTTATTTAGTTATATTTTCTTTATTGAATTGAGTTTGGTTTCAGTTAGTTTCCAGAGTGGAGTTGCTCATTTTAGACTAGGTTTGGTTGGTTGTAAGCTCTCCAGCTAGTTGTGGATCTAATCTGGGGTTTTCTCCTATTTGGGTGTACATGGAAAACCTCCCAGGTGACCCTACTACCTCAACTAGCTCCTTTCGACACAGAGCAGCAGCGGCTCAATTCCAAGCTTCTCACCTTATCTCTATGGTGAATCCTAGCCATGCTACAGAGAAACCCAATTTCTGCTGCTTGTATTTTTGACCTCGGTCACTTAGTCATCGGTCTTTTAGTCAGTCTTAGAACCATAGTTGGAATGGAGGTTAACTAGTAAATTTACATTTTGGCACGGCTCTGCTTTACGATGATAGACTGGTACAGCGCTCGCATTACTGCTCACACCACCTCGTGCTCCACCTTCATTTCACTCTTCGATCTGTTCTCAGTAGACTGTGCAAAGTTGTTTGACTTGTGTTAGCTTTACCTGCCACAGTTTACACTCAACTTCATTTTTGGCATGAGCCCCACACTACAGTGGCTAACATTGGCCTAACGCATGCGCAATCAAACAAAAAAAAAAAAAAGGTCCATCTGTTGTGTTGACGCCTTAGGGAAATAAAGGAGCAGCCTGAGTTTTTGCATGTTTCTTCTGTTTGAACAGCAGCATCTCGTCTCACCATCTCAGACACGTCATCATTCACACATGGTAGTTAGTTTTGCATTTGATTTTAATTTTTGTGGTTGGAAAATGCATTCTAGGTGCATTATTGCAGCCTTCAGTGAGCAATATGGTATTACATGTTTCAATATGATGGTTGAAAACAAAGAAATTATATATATTTGATTTAAAAAAACAAAAAAAAACAAAACGGGTATGGCATTGGATTTTTATTTTAAAACTTTAATGCAAGTAAAACACAGCAGTTTTAATTTCCCTTTTCTTTGTGGTGTGCTGTTGCCATGGTGGCTACATCGCCAAGCAACTGTTTGCACATCTATACACTAGAGCAGGGCGATATGACCAGAAATATTTATCACGATATACATTTAAAAATTTGCGATAACGATATAACTGACTATATAATTGACACTAGACAAAATACTTTACAACTCCACAACTTTATTAGTGCAAAAAACAACAACAACCCATCAATGTATTTTCACTTAAACATAGGGCCGCTCAATTAATCGAATTTTAATCACGATTACGATCTGGGCTTTCAACGATCATTAAAAATGACTGAGCCGATTATTAGCCCCTCCCTCGTGCTTTACTCTCGCGCTGCTCCGTGTGGCAAATCCAGCGCACCTCTCTGCATTTCGAACACGTGTCACAACAATTAAGAGCAGCCAGTGTTGCCAACTTAGCGACTTTGTCGCTATATTTAGGGAGTTTTCAGACCCCCTTAGCGACTTTTTTTCTAAAAAGCGACTAGCGACAAATCTGGCGACTTTTTCTGGTATTATTGGAGACTTATTTATGACGACTTTTTGACGTGAAAACGCGTATCGCTCTTACTCTCAACAAGCAGCGGTGCTGCCGTGGGCACCTCACCCGTGCCAAAGCGCTCCCAGGCGGAGGATAGTCCTCCCCCAGCTGCTATCAGGGCAGGAGATGTTCACACCTGTGCGTCCAAAAGGCAAATGAATCGCGCATGAGCGAAGCCGCTGCTCCCGCACTGACTGTAACGCAGTCAGTTCTTCTTTTACTGTTATGCTGTTTTGTGGATCACAAGGTTTAAAACTACTTATAAACACACACACAAAGTAACTCCACCAGAGTGCCAATTTCGGGTCACTTTTGCCGGTCCAGGCCCGGATAAAGGAGCAGGGTTGGAATTGTGACATTAAAAAACAATAATTGCTAAAAGAAATTTAATTTGTAGTTCTAAATAAATTCTAACTGCATTTAGGACGTTTTTTACTCACTTTATGTCTCTTCCACGATGTTATTTCTCTCTCCAACAACGTAGGTTACAATTACATTAGCATGACCAATTATGCAAATTAGGCGATGACGTCATTTGGCGACTTCTAGCGACTTTTAGGACAGCCAATAGCGATTTTCCTTACTGAGGAGTTGGCAACACTGAGGGCAGCGGTCCCCAACCTTTTTTGCGCCACGGACCGGTTTATGCCCGACAATATTTTCATGGACCGGCCTTTAAGGTGTCGCGGATAAATACAACAAAATAAAACTAGTACCGGTACCGAAAAAAAGAAGATTTATTCATAACACACGTGAAAAGACCAAGGAAAACTGAGTAAACGATAACAAAATAACGCTGAAAACCGATAAAAACCCTGAAAACTATACATTTCACACCTGAGCCTCAACTCTCGCGGCCCGGTACCAAACGACTCACGGTACCGGTCCGAGGCCCGGGGGTTGGGGACCGCTGATTAAGAGGACCCGAGGGAAGCTCGGAAAGCTAAGCAGAAGTTATTTGGAGAGGAGAGTGACTGCTGTTGGTTGAAAAGAGAGGTAAAAAAAACTTCAGTGGTGTGGAAACATTATGGGTTCGCGGAGTCAGACGTGGATCAAGTAGACATAGTGTGTAAACTTTGCTACAGTGTCGTAGCTGCACCACAGAGCAACACTGCAAAGTTCACTAAACATAGATGTTTACATTTTTCATTTATTTTTTATATTGCAAACATTTGCACTGTTATCAGTATTTGCACACTATTTTATGACAATCTTTAAAGTCATTATTCAATACATTGTTATTGTTAAATAAATATCGTCAAATAATCGAGATCTCAATTTCAGTGAAAATAATCGTGATTATCATTTTTGCCATAATCGAGCAGCCCTACTTAACAAGCAGCTGTTTTTTTTATGTGCATTAACGCTATATAAAAATTTAACAGTGCAAATGCAAATTCCTTGCTGAAAGTTTAACCAAAAGGCATTTCCAGTAGAAATTGGCTGACATATCCTGAGCATAACCATGTATAATGTCCACTGAAGTTAAAAAGAGGTTATACACACCACACCACACACACACACACACACACACACACACACACACACACACACACACACACACACACACACACACAATATTGTAAAATTATGTTGAAGCACAGTACGTATCACTCCATGAGGCTCCTGCCTATGATAGCTGTAATGCTCCAACAATCCATCAAGCGGTGCGCGTTTTACCCATATTCTATCGCGATATTTCATTTTCTTATTGTTGCCCAACATTATACCGGTATAATAGTTGGAGCTGTTTAGTAAAGGAGCCGCCTACTAATATCATGTAAAAATGTTTAAGAATTCAAAAAATTACCGTATTTCCCGGACTACAAAGCGCACCTGAATATTAGCCGCACAAGCTAAAATCAGGGGAAAATCCTGTTTTGTACATACATTAGCCGCACCTGACTAAAAGCCGCAGGTGTTTCAATGTTGACTTATCATATGTAAGAGAATATGCACAAAGGGAATTGTCAGGAAAGAGATGGCTGTTTGGAGACACACCCCTTTTATTAATATTTTGAAAAACAAGTTATGGGTACATATTTGCATTTACATAAGAGTAGCCTACAGCACACCAGAAAAATAGATTCGGACTACCTTTTAGGCTCAGGTGCAGTGACACAGCTTTAACAAGAAGAAAAGTCAGTCATTCACCACCATCTTTCTCTTCTTCCTGCGCACTAAAACCACCAAAGTCCTCTTCTCCAGTGTCGGATACAAACAGGCTCAGGATGGCTTCGTCATCCACTCTTCTTCTCTCCTTCGTTGTCACTTTCAAAACCAAAGAAATCCTCATTGTCAGTGTCAGAGTCGAACACCCTCAGAAGGGCCGTGGCGGTGTCCTCCTCTCCATCATGCAGCAG
>NW_024582408.1:1761588-1769286 GCF_018398535.1 Haplochromis burtoni | reverse complement strand
CTGACTAAAAGCCGCAGGGTTCAAAGCTTGTGCAAAAAGTAGCGGCTTATAGCCCGACATTTACGGTAATTGAACAATAAGTGGGTGATCATTTATCCAGTGTTTCCATAACTATGTCACATTATTTATTTTAATTGAATCAGATTTCTTTGTAAATGTACTTTGTCACAATGTCTAAATGTCACTGGCTGTGGCATCTGGCATTAAAGTTGTAAACTGAGATAATGAGTCATATCTGCATAACATTTTGTGGGATCATGATGAGACTGGTTCTGTGGGTAGATGAGACCTGGGTGCACCTGTGTGCAGCAGTGTGCCCTGCTTGATGTTTCTGTACTTGTTCCACAGAACTGCAGCTTGCAGCTATATTTTGCTTAGTCTTATTTATATCAGTTTGACGGTGAACAAAGGCCCGGTTCCCTTCAGACGTACATGGATTCCTTACGTGGTTTCACTGAGGAGGGAAGAATTATTTATGGACATGCAAATAAGGCTCAGCTCTGTAACAGGATGTAGACCTAACGTTCTGCTTATCCAAATGAAAATGTTATTTCTGTCGGGGCGTTCCCATACCAACAACAATGTTGTCTGTCTGACACATATCCTGATGATTATTTTAGATTTTGCTGTGTTGTTGTTGTTGTTTTTATTACTAAAAATAAAGTTCACCACCCCCCCCAAAATAACATTTTTATACTAAATGTTTGTGTCTGTATCATAATTTAGACCTTTTTGGGGAAATGAATGCATAGTCTGATTTCATACACTGCATAAAATAACATTTTCATCATTAAAGCGGCATTTGAAAGTCATCCTTTTATTTGTAATGGGGCTGTTCCTCTTCTTTGCTCTGCCAGGTCCATAGAGAAAGTGACTGTGCTACCATTTCCTGAAACTCACTTCTCTTTCCTCATTTCCAAACCACAGACCAACAGTTTATTGTTTACCTTCAGCTCAGATGAATATGCATGTTCGGTGATGACTAATCCGGCACAGCGAAACTCATAAAAATCCACTGTATATGATGTAATCATCCAAGGCACCTCTGCCATGGTCTTAGACCCATTGGGCACATTAACAGAACAGTGTAAATGTTTATACAGCCCATTTAGGAGGTAGATACGTGTGAATAAACCTGCTGATCCAGGTAGGGAGAGTATGCAAATCAGGCTGATAGCTGATAGTTTTTCACAGTGGAGGAATAGTTATGGCCAGAGGAACAAGAAACAAGGGATACAGTCTCTGTTTTTCAACCAGAGGTAGAACTACGGACAGAGACAAAGTGGATTTCACTAATAGAGACACCTTGGCACTCCCTCTGTTGTTGCTGTGTTGGTAAAATAAAACACCTGGCTTAAACAAACTGTTTTTGATTCCTGTGTGTATTTATTTCTCAGCTTAATACCTTTAAATCCTTAACAGTTTACAGTGAGCGCTGATGTGTCTGGAAGCAGACCAGGAATTTCAGATGGATTGAAAACATTCATTTTTCCGCTTGGTCGTTCCAAATTGGAGTGCCTGAATGGAAAAACTTTTGGAAGATACGGTTTATGATTGTTTGGCTTTTTTGATTTTTTTTAAAAAATATTGGTTTAAAAAAAAAAAAAAAAAAAGGCTGAGCTTACAACTTTGGCATATATAATTACTTATTGAGGTTTCTATGTGATACTTCAGGGGAGTGATGACAGTATGAATGGGTGTGCAGGATGTGTGTTAGGCTCTAGTCACACAGGCCTGGAGTTGGTGTCCAGTTGACAACAATTGGTCGTTAAAGAAAAATATGCATTTCATGACTGGTATTAATAGTTGCTTAACTATACCGTGCTCCATGGAAATTCTGCTTGCAATTGCTTTGGTTGCTAGCAGATTACCAGAGTTGCCACAGTTTGAGTGGAAGACACCTACTTGCCTGCAACAGGTTGGAGACTCCTTTCAGAATTGCAGAAAAAAAAACTGGGCCTTCATCAATTTCAATATTTTGTTTGTTTTTTGTTCTTATTTATTCCCCCGTTTGTCCTACAGAAATGACAAATTAATCTTAATTGATCTTAATTTCCCGGGTTTTGCTTCTTTCAGCTGTTCATCACAGTGTTGAAAAATAACTTGCACAAAACATTTGGTACAACAAATAAGTAACAGCCACTGATGGAGAGAAGAGAAGTAAGAAAGTCTGAGGAGGTCCGAATAACTTGAAATAAAAGAGAACCTTTTGCGAGGCAGATAAGCCATGGCATAGAGCTGGGCGATATAAGATTTTTTTTTTCATATCACGATATGTTTTTTCATTTCAGGCGATAACGATATATATCACGATATAAGCCAAATAACTATATTTGTAAGATTTAAATGTGCCGTTGCTCACAAGTAAAATGTGAAATAATCAGCAGCTTGTTCTTATTTAAATATTTATTTCCCATAATAAGTTCAACAGGGTAGATGTACTTAAGGAACATGAGACTTTTTCAGATAAATAAAGGCAAATATTGCAAACTACACAAAACCAGCCGCTAAAGCGTTTAAGTTTCAAAATAGAACAAACGAAACAGACTACTAAATTGTCAATTCCACTTAGAAACAAAATATTAATTCTAAAAATAAATCTTAGTTTGTTTTACAGAAGATCAGACAAAATTGACTAACTTTTGTCAATATCAAATAAACTGAGAACCAAAAGGAAATTCTCAATATCTCCTTGTTGTATAGCTGAGCTTTTCAAACAGTTTTAAGTTACTTTAGTCTGACAAAAGCCGAATGACGAATTAGCGCTTCCAGTCAGAGATTGAGCTGCACCGCTTTATTGTATTTCCAGACTTGCTTTCGGCACAATTTAAAGTGCGCGCTACTCTGTTTTTTGTCAGACTTGAAATTGTCGAAATACCTTCACACTACAGAACTTCTATGGCTCTTCTGTTCGACAATCTCTCCGGCATTGGAACCATCATCTGTTTTCTCTTCGGTAACCTTCGGTCACGCTCGGTTAATTTTTCTCTAGTCGGCACACTCATTTCCTCCATTACCGCTGGCTGCTTCCCAAACAAATACACATGTACGGCACGTAACAAGTCACGTGACGTGACGCTACGGCTGTGATTGGTTCGGCTCTGCGCTACTTAATTTGGATTGGCTGTTTTTGTTAAGAGGACAAGAGAGATGAGGCCTATCGCAATAGTTTAACTTTTCTATCGAGGAAAAGTTATTTCGCAATACATATCGTTATCATTCTATCGCCCAACTCTACCATGGCATAATAATGCATCTTGCAGTGTAACATCACTTTAAGATGTTACACTGCAGAAACACAGGAGGTTTAGTGAAAACTAATGTAAATACAAACTTTGTTTCCATTAAAGCTCCAAAGGTTTGAAGAGTAGTACTTGCACAGCGTGTTTTTCATTAAAGTGCATGTGTCTTTTTGTTTGGTCTCACAGTAACAGAATGGGGTGATGATGTGCGGCCGATCTCCGAGGAAGAAGCCATGGTCATCGTCAACCACCAATCAACAGGAGATGTGTGCACACTCATGATGTGCCTGCAAGACAAGGGAACGGTAAGAAAGGACAGGGATGTGTTGCTTTCTTGTCACCTCCCCTTGGGGGAAAGTGTGTAACACTGTTAAGGATGCACTGTCAACATCTTTACACAAAAAGCAGTGCGGACGTTTGGACCTGCGGGCTGTTCCTGTGAGAACAAACATCACCCTGAAAATCCTTTTGGCTAAAATTATGTTAATTTGGAAACATAATTCTTGTCTCAATTCATCCTTAAGCATTTCACATTAATGTGGCTGTTGACTTTGTGCATCATGCCAGTTTTGAACGTTTCACCTCTGTTGTAGTAACTGAGGAAAGCGAGGACACACAGTGGTGTGCAGTGGGACACCACTTTAATAAACAAATAAATAAAAAACATGTTCTATTTATTAATTTATTCATTCATTGAAATGATTGCTGTGAGTCTGATTCGAACACAAATACAGGAGTCGGCCACTTTGAACAGCCCTTTTGATTACTGCATTAGAGAACTCCAGCTGTGAAGTGATCAAAATGACATTATATGAACACATAAAACAGCTAAAGTTGGATTTTTAAAAAAATATTGTTAAAATGAATGCTGCAGGAAGCTCATACTATACACTCATGCTGCCTGCTTAAGGCTTTCTTTGTGACTTCGTGAAATAATAATAGTAAGTAAGTTACTCCACGCTCACCTTTACCTGACATGTTTTACCGTAGCAAGCCAAAGTTGGTTTAATAGATTTATATGAGGAAAAACAAATGCCAGTTACCGGTAGTTGCATCATTTCGATTCCGCCAGGTAACAGGATATCTTCCCTTTTTTTCTCCCCTCCCTCAATGTTTTCCCTTCTTTGCTTATGTTGAGGCTGCTGGCTTGTGGCAAGGTGGATGGTTAGTTTTATTTTTAGGCACTTTTCCTCTGTTAGCATCTTTAAAATGTGTTTGTTAAGTTGGGTGAAAGTGATTGTAACAATAAATCTAATCTGATAGTTCAGTCATTTTTGTTGTGAATCCCCCTGCGATTTAATTTTGGAACTTTGTGTTTTAACTCGCTGTGAGGAGCATCCATGATAACATGATTTGGTATGTGGCTGTGAGGTGCGCAGTCAACAACTGCTGCCAGAATGGCATAAATTATGGCACCAAGATGTGAACTCTCCTAACCCTGCAACTATTTACTTGTTTGTGTGTTGCGCATGTGTCAAACAGACCAGTGGACATGCTTGAGGCTAACCAGCTGGTCACCGATCAGAACAGAGGATGCTGAAAATGAGTTGATGTTGCTTGACTTGTAAATTAGTCATCAGGAACACCCCCAATTTTACCCGTCTAGTCCGCTGCTAACTTCACAATAAAAATTGTTTTTGACCGCTACAGGAAATTTTCCCTATGAATTTTTAGTGATGTTTAGTGAATTCCAGCGTTAAGTGTTTTCAAACTACTGTTGTACTGTGTTAATAGATTCATGCTTTGAGTTTTCATAGCACCAAGGGGAATGTGTTTATTATCTCCTTGAGAAAGAGCAATAGTGATGGGAGTGTGCAGATGCTGGCTCTCTTGCATTTTTCCACACCGATCACTGTAAACATACAGGGAAGTGTAATGTCAGTGCACATGCACACCTATTCCTCCAGGAGTGATAACTAACCTCAGTCAACATGTGTTTAGTTAAATGTATGTCATGCCTGCGTTCTTATAGGACTCCTGTTAATTGGCTAGCACTATAAAAATCAATGTAGAGGGCAGTGTTGTTGTTTTCCCTTTTTTATTTTTTTTTGCCGAGAGCTGGCATTGGATCGGGGCAGCCGAGCTACACTGCACAAACATGATGACATGATTCGCCTCAACAACCGCATCCCGGCCCACTTTATCCTCTTAGCACTGAAAGGACAGTAAGCCAAAGCCACATGGGTGCAGGTCACGAGGGCAGAAATACTCAGAGGGGCAGCATCAGTTTGTGCTGTTCACGTAAACTCTGCTTATTTAATTTCTTTTTTTGTTTTTTATTTAAATGATTATTGAATTTTTTCTTTCTTGCAGGTGGTACGAAAAATGATGTGGCTGATGGACCACGTGTTTAAATACACCAACTTTGGCCTAGTGTCCTTGATCCATGGGGACTTCTTCATTAGACAGGTAAGTAGCCCAAAATCTGGAGGTCTTACTTTTATCTTTACTTTTGACTTTAATATGTTTTTTTCTTTTCTTTGGTTGTCAGCATTAACACAGTCTGCTTCACATTCTTAGCCTATTTTTTTTTTAAATTGGCATATTAGCCTCAAAGCTTGCAGAAACACTTTTTTGCCAAAGGATAAAAGTCTATTTTTCCACACTTGTCAACACCTTGTTTTCTTCCCCTGAAGTTCTGAGAGTTCAAACCACAGAGCTTTGAAGTCGCAACCCATCTCATTAAACCCCAGTTACTAGAAGCCTGTTATTTCTGCGCTGTCCACAAGTGAAGCTGCTATCCATCTGCTTGTTCCAGCTGGACAGCAGATATGTTAGCAGGCTTTCCTGCAGCCATGGTGTCCCGAGAAGGGGAAAATGTCAGCAGAGAGTGGTGTGGGAGGCCTGCTGAGCCCCTCTGGGTCAGACTGGGCTCTTTTGTTGTGGGGGCAGCTGAAGCAGAGCTCTGACAGGACTACACACACATCCTACAGGGCTCTGACTGGCCAGGGAATTCTTGGAATATCATGCAAGTTTGAGAGGTTAATTTTAGGCAAGATTTGTGCTAAACTCATTAGTGTCAGTGATACACTTACACAAAACCAAGGGGACATCTATTAGATATCAACTACAACAGCACAGCACATCTATATTGTGGCAATTTCCAAGTTTTACCAAAAAATGGGACGTGAGCATCTTGATATCACAATGATGAAAACCACAAGAGAGGACGGGCTACACAAATGCAAAAGCTTAAGTACACACAGAGAGGCAAGCGACAGCAAAGAAGAAGGGGCAAGACAACAAAATAATCGCAAATATAAAAAGAGGTGTACATCTAGTGAATGTAGATTAGTCATGAAACATAATGTAGTGATCTGCAATAGTATTATTTAGTTGCATTATTTCTGACTAAAAATAAGCTTTTAAAAAGGTTTTTCTAAAGACAAAGCAGATTTTTCATGATAGGCATTCAGTCATGAAATTGAAGCCATATATTCATATTCATCACCCAGACTATCGTACCCCTGTGTCCCAGAGTACACAGGATGTAATAAACATTTATCGGGTTACATAAACATTTGTTGCCTTGGATGTTAGAAATCAGCACGTTTAACTTCACTGAGTAAATAAAGCCGGTGAACCTAAACGGCACTAGCTTCCAACTGGACAAAATCTCGGAGGTCATGACTTAATATTAAACAGAAGCGCTGCTGAGGGGCTGTCTGTGTTGATCCACATTTGTTTTGTTGAATGAGAAGGCTCCCACGCTCCTCACGCTTATCATGCTGTTGTTGCACTTTCTGAGCTGAGCAGAAATGCCCTGACAAGAGGGAATTAAATTTTTTAGGTCATGGAAATGCATTGCCGTGGAATTTCACATCAGCCACCGTGCCGAGGGTGAAGCAACCCGAGCCTGCTAACAGCCAGCTGGACAGGCCGTAGTAGGAAGTCTGAGCGGGCTCAGTCATTTCTGCCGCCCTCATCTCTCTCTGAAGTCCCCTCTGGCATTCCTGCGCGTGCATTCTTGACATCCTTCCTCAGAATCTTTCACACATCCACACAGTGCAGCAAGCAGCTGCCCCGGCCACCCTGAGCATCTGCTGTCCACCCAGGCTGCCAGACGTGTCTCAGACATTGTTATGCAAAACACAATCCACCATTCCTTAAAGTAGGGGTGGGCGATATAAACGATATACGATAGAAACGATATAAATTTGGCCAACGATAGAGATTTTGACTATATCGCTCTATTGCGATAGCGCATGTTGACGATGTCATCAAGCTGCGCCTGTCTTGGTCGAAAGCATCGCAGCGGTTACAACCGTTATCATCTGCAAATTATGGCGGGCGACAGTCACAGCAAAGAGATGAAGCACTTTTGAAATATGGGGAAAGCCAAAAACTGTGCTTCCTCCACTTCCGTAACATCGATTCATTAGTGTTGAATTCTCTTGCAGCTGTTCTTGTCCCGTGTTGTTGCAGTATATTAATAACTAACCTCGTATTGTGGATG
>NW_024582408.1:1756650-1760304 GCF_018398535.1 Haplochromis burtoni | reverse complement strand
TTCTTTCTAGTGTTGTAATGAATGTGTTTTAAAACATTTTTGTTGTTGTAAGTGTAATAGGCAATAATAATATATTTTTAATCAAATGTTCAAAAAAAAGTTCAGATGTCTGTTCACAGTGGTCATGGTGTGATACACATTTGTAAATTAATACTTTATATCTTTGGCAGTTGTAAAACCGGACAGTTGATGACTTTTTGCATATTATTTGCTTATTAAATTAAGCACCTATTTTTAGTTCTTTGACTACAATAATTACTCCTTGGACTATAAACTGTATGGTGGTAATAAGAACTTATCTAGTCTAGCGCAATGGCTCCTCAATTAAGCCAGTTTTAACCCTTATGAAGATGGTGTCATTTAGAGCTGTTGTTGAAATTGAACTTCATGGTCATTTTAAATGCTGCTGTCATTGAAGAGCATTGCCTTCACCACCTTGCATTTCTTCCTCTCTAGTGGAAAAACATTTGTTAGCTCATAAAAAAAACAACCTCCAGCCTCCTAAGTGAAAGAAACCTCCATTCACCTTTAACCTTTATATTAGGATTTATTGCAGCACTATTGTTTGCTTTAGTTTATCTCAGTGGACCCGATAAACTAGCAAGTGAGTAAATACTTGACTAAAGCCTGTGGGAGGGTAGCTAAAACAAAGCTGAGACAGGTGGAGTACATTAGTTTCATTTATAAATTCAGCTGCTGAATATTGAGTCACATCAAACCCCAAATCTAAATGTAATATTATCCTGTAATAATTTAGTTTTATTTATTTAGCAGTAGTTCACAACACCAGCCATCTCAGGTTGCTTTGTAAGGTACGCACCGTATTAGAGAGATAGGGAGAATGAGCCTATGACCCCTGTGAGCAACGCCCTTGGTGACAGGGAAACCAAAGAACGCCCTTTTAACAGGAAGAGTAGGGAGGGGGAGAGAAGCATAGAGAGATGAGAAATGTGTTGTAAATATGAATGTAGCCAACATGAGGTCACATATTGGATTTGAGCTCCATAAATTGAAGCCTCAACTTTAGCATTTTTGCCACCACAATGTTGGTTTCTTGGAGCTAGAAGTGACCTTGAATAGGAAAGTAGTGTTAGTTTATCAGTAAATGCTATCATCTCTGTTAAAAAGCAGCTTCCATAAACTGTACAGGTGCAGTGCATAGATGACCAAGATCCTAGAACTTTATTCATCAGAACTGAAGCACAAACATTTAGGCAGGCTGCAATCCGTATCTCACAGCGAGCCATTTTATTAGTCAGTAAATTAAATCAAAATGCCAAAAGGCTTCAGCAGCTTGGGTGTGATTTGATCTGCCGTGCATGTGCATACAGTCTGTCCTGTCCTAAAGGCTAAAGAAATCAAAAAGATTAAAATTAAAAGCTCCAGTAGAAGCCAACAGCACAAACTTGGTGGTCAAGTTCAGTAACTAGCAAACAGCAATTCATGCTATCGAAGTTGGGACACTTGTGCCAAATGGTCGTATCCCTAATTCTGGCATTATTAAAATAAATAAATCCCCTATAGAGTTATGAAGGGGTAATTATCCATAGAAGCAAAAAATATTTTCTGTATCTTGAAGTTAATGTGTTTTTAATAGCCCATCAGCCTTTCTCTGAACATCTTCAAGTTTAACTTGAAGCAAAAATGCCAGATAGCACAGCAACTGACAGACGTATTTATTTACTGCTGCCAGAATGGCATAAATTATGGCATAAATTATGGCACCAAGACATGAATTCTCCTAACCCTGCCTTACTGGGGAAATCCTCGCTTCTCCACAGAAACCCTGACTGTCAGTAGCAGCCCCTTTTTAACTCTAGGAATGGTTTACCTGACATTGGAACTTGGCCAACTGTAGTGTTATGGCACAACAATAATGTGACACATTGATACTACCAGAACCTTTCTGGTCCTACACTGTCAAGTCACAAAATGTACAATGAACAATTTCTTGTTCTTCACCTTTTAGCTGCAATATTTACCCATCCAGGTCGAAAATAGGTCCATATTTAGGCCATATAGGTCCAGGTCCATATTTTGAAAACTTTTATTTTGAGCACATTGTCCACTTGTCAATGGGTTAGAGCAGCGGTCCCCAACCTTTTTTGCACCACGGACCGGTTTATGCCCGACAATATTTTCACGGACCGGCCTTTAAGGTGTCGCAGATAAATACAACAAAATAAAACTAGTACCGGTACCGAAAAAATAAGATTTATTCATAAGGCACGTGAAAAGACCCAGGAGAACCAAGTTAACGATAAAATCAATAACAAAATAATCCTGAAAACCATACATTTCACACCTGAGCCTCAACTCTTGCGGCCTGGTACCAAACGACTCACGGACCGGTACCGGTCCGAGGCCCAGGGGTTGCGGACCCCAGGGTTAGAGGTTTTGATCCCAAAGTGTTCTTGGGCAAGATTTAACCAAAGATTGGTTCCAGTAATAGACCGGCACCTTGCACGTGTGTTTCTCTTTAAATTGGAAAAACCTGAGTAAGTGCTTTGTGAGAAAGCTGCTGTATGCTTGCAGATCATTCCCTTTGCCCACTGCACCGTAACTCTAAAAGCAACATCGTGGACTATACTCTTCATTTTCATGTGGCTCTTGTAGCTGCTGTTAAACTACATCAACGGTATCAAGGTCATTTTTGAGCTTGTGATGTGTGGAGTCTCCTAATGCCTTTCTACCTCTGGAAATCAGCATTTGTAGCTGCCGCTAAGAATAAATCTTGAAATGACCTTCTTGGCTGAATACTCGGCTGTAGCTGTTGTGATGCAGCAGTTGTAGTAGGCACAGCTGCTTAAATAAACACATGTGCTCACAGAGAGCAGCTTGCTGTCCTAATGCATTTAAAATGAACTTTGACCAGGCCTAACATAAAAATCAATCCCGGTCCTCCTCATCCTGTTCCTGCTAATGCTCTTAATGTTGTCAAGGCCATCATGTTTGCATCCATTTCGGTGGTGCCGTTAATGCGGCTCGGGGAGTTACTGCACCTAACTTGTGATTTGTGTGTGTTTGAATTCATTTGCTTAGTCGGTTCTGCTCTGTCGAAAATGCTTTCTATCTTATCAAGTTAATGAGCCCCAAATTTTTTGTATCCTTGGGGCAACTAGTGAAGAGAACTGCTTATTTTAAATGCGGTCAGCCCATTTTAAGTTGAATTTTTAGGTTGAAAAATAGACCTGAAACCTCTTTTGAAAATAAATGCTTATTTTCTGTGTTTCTTCAGGGTAAAGCTCACCGAGACAAGCAGCTGGTTTACCTGAAAGAGCACCTAGATAAATACTACCACAGCCGTGACAGGAAGTGGATAGTGCTGTTTCCTGAGGGCGGCTTTCTTCGCAAGAGGCGGGAAACGAGCCAGTTGTTCGCCAAGAAGCACTCGCTCCCCCATCTGACCCACGTCACGTTGCCTCGTCTCGGGGCCAGCCACGTCATACTGAAAACTCTGGGAGCCCAGCAGGAGAACGGCAGTGTGGGCGGCGACACCAGCATGCTGAACACGACAGGTAACTAAAACACACACATGGGAAAAGCCTTTGGTTTAAAGTGAGACAAACTGATATAGAAACTGTTAGTTTAGACTTGGTGCCAAGGCTGAAGGTGTTCTTTGAAAGTGCAGGATTTTATCTCAGGAAGTTTTCT
>NW_024582408.1:1720354-1755685 GCF_018398535.1 Haplochromis burtoni | reverse complement strand
CCTTTATATCGATATAGTCTATGTTACGTTATAATTATACTTGTGGAGCCGCAAGTTTGCCTCTCTTTCGTCCACTTTTGTCTTTACGCAACGTTACTCGGCCTCGCCTCTCCTTCAAATATTGTCACATCTTATATCTCGTATAAAAATATATCGATATTTTTTAAAAACTCGATATATCGCCCAGCTCTAACCACCAATGAAGGAAAGGACTGACACGCACTGAGGTGCCAGAAATTGCATCAGTATCCCTGAAAACCCCAGCCGTGATTTGCAGGGGAGTAATTTTTCTGTCTAGAGACCAGCCCTAAATACAGCCAATGAAGAGGATGATAATGCAGCAATTAACAAGCTTTGAGGGTGAAAATTTATTTATTTTTAACTTTGTTAAAATTTGTAACAAATTTTATTTGTCAAGCGTAACTTTATTCTGTTTTCCCAGTGGCTCCTATGGGCCACAATAAGCTAATGTTGATTGTTTTACATACTGCTGGGTAAGCTGACCTGGAGTATTATAGCACGTATGGTCATTTCATCTCAAATCAAGCAATTTGTGGAACATCTATCCCAAAAATCGGATGCAATATTTGAAAGTGGATCAAAAGACAGTTTAACAAAATACAATAACAGTAAAAAAAAAAAAATGTTAAAGGATTCGTATATGAAGCTACAATTTCACAGCATTGTTCAGACTTTGCATCATGAAATTTTTATGCATATCAGAAACGGTTTAGCAGAAGGCTTGGTTAAATTCAGATGGAGTGACCCTATATAAAGAGTTGAACTTTCACCTGACATGTGAAAGTTCCTAAATTGATACCAGCAGGAGAGACAAATTGCTGGGAGCTTTGTGTCTGTTATTTATTTATTTATTTATTTATTTTAACGTTTTAAAAATGTGATAAATATGCTGATCCACCTGCTGTGGTGACCACAATTACAGCCACAGTAGTTTATTATTACTTTGATGTGAATACTATAAATGTGTATTTCTAATTGGTAACTAAATCTGTAAAATAAATGTAGCAGAGTAAGTGCTGTGCAGTTTTTAACCTATGCTAGCTGTGGGTATCATGACGTGAACATGGGATGGCTGCTGTGGGCTGCTGCAGATTTAAAGGTCACAGCAAACTAAACAAGTAGTTTGTGTGCATATACAGTTTGTGTTTTTGCTTTGTGGATGGGAGCAGCTGAAAAAAAATCACTTTTCTTCATATTTAAGCTTTTTGAACCTTCGAAATTGGATAAGCAGGGAAGTTAGATGGGTTTAATATTTAACTCTTGTTGTCTTTTACTTGCAAATTTTTGAACTACATTTAACAAGCATCGTATATTGTAGAAAAACATGATCTGGGTCCATTGTTTCTGTATGGACACACTGCAGCTCCACCATAAACTACGCCTCTGGTCATCTTTACTGTTGTAATGTTATTAACTTTTATGTTGAGAAATAATTTTTAGTTGAGAAGGGAGTGAAACCGTCATGCTGTTGAATCCTGTTTCCCCCCCCCTAGTGGCTCCTTCCTACTGTGGCTTCCATGATAAATTTAATCTGGTTACTTTTAGTGGCCTTTAAGTTTTCCTTTAATGTGTCACTCACCTACCTTTTTGTACCTATGGATATATGCAGATCACAGTGTGACTGTGTGACATTTTTGGAGTGCAGGAAATGAATTTGTCTATCTTTTCTAGAAGAAATATCTTTCATATTACAGTTAAGATATTAGTTTGATCATTACAGATACCACCACTACAGTGTCCACTAGGGATGGGTATCGTTTAGGTTTTATCCGATACCGGTGCCAAATCGGTACTTTTGAAACGGTGCCGGTGCTTAAACGGTGCTCAAACCGGTGCTTAAAGAATGGAGAACACAAACTTTGTCCAAAAACCTCTCATGTTCAGCTGTTTTTGTTTGTAAAAAGATAACAATGTTAGCCTTTTCTGCAGCTATGGGGCATATATGGCATCACTCTTGGCTGGAAGCAGTGCTTAAACAATGGAAAAAACACAAACTTTGTCCAAAAACCTCTCATGTTTAGCTGTTTCCCACTTTTTCTTTGGTCATTTTAGCCTTTTTGGCCAGGGTGAAGGGAGCATCTGCCATCAAACAAGAAGACAGCCGCATGTAGCTATGATGATGTTTGCTAGTTCACCTTACATGCATTAATGTAATAACGTGGTTAGCCTACTCAACGTAAATTACACACGAACAACATTAAGCTACTCACGCAGAGAAGAACGGCTGCTGCTGCATCATCATCCTCATCATTTCTGCTACACTGGCAGGGCTAGGGGCCAGGACTCTATTCTTCGGGTTTTTG
Organism: Haplochromis burtoni; assembly: GCF_018398535.1. Taxonomy (NCBI): domain Eukaryota; kingdom Metazoa; phylum Chordata; class Actinopteri; order Cichliformes; family Cichlidae; genus Haplochromis; species Haplochromis burtoni. The sequence goes on along the minus strand of NW_024582408.1, from coordinate 1,753,361 downwards.
GGGGATGTTGCTCCGGTCCGATAACTGGCAACCCACCCGACGTGCACAGTGTGAGGTCTCGCAGCAAGCTATCAAATACGGCGCATTTCTCGGCTTTTAAAAAAAACGCTATGCGTCGCCAGGTGTTTCATCGGATTCGAGGTGTTACCTCCTTTGACAGTATCACAGTATCAGCTTAAAGCACTTGTTGCTGCTGAGTTTGCATCTTTTACTGTGAAGTACAGCCAGACTTTTGACCGCTTCGCCTTGGACATTTTTAATCTGTAGCTCTGCTCTAACTGAACGTACGTACCTGGCCCCGCCTACTATCCTGGGAAACGTAAAATGATTGGCTAGAAGTGTATCACAGCTCAGGAAAAAAAAGCACCGAAATAAAGCACCGAAATGTGCGCTGCTTTTCGGTTTGGTTACTACCGTTTATGTCAGACACCGGTACCCATCCCTAGTGTCCACCCATTGTACAAATCTAGGAGGTTCCAGTTTTTCCAGATGTGCAGGTAACTTCTTACTGCCATCAAAGTACTTCTAAAAGAAAGAAGCCATATTTGGTTTGCTGGGACAAAGCACTGCAATGTCTGACCTGTCAGTTTTTCTATACAGCAATTTTGCTTAAAAAAAACAACCCATAAATGAATTGATATAGAATGTATCAATTAGGCTCCTCCCACCAGCTTCCAGTGGAGGCTGTGCTATTGCTCAAGTATAACCAAGAAACAGTGGATCATCATTACAATAACAGGGAGGGAAACATGCCTGCAACTACATGCAGAAATTGTTGTAAAACTCTAGTGTGGACTTGCATCAATGCAACTACACGATTTGCTCACATTTCCTGTTCAGTTGTTGATGGGCTCTTTGGGGTGAGGGGTGTGACAGGTGTCATCTTTGCTACTGCTGACTTCTCCCATAGATTTCCTTTTTTGATTTGTTGAGGGTCTTGTCTCTCTCCTGTAATGTTTTTACTACCAATTCCACCTCAATCAGTCCAAGACGCAACCTCATACTGCCCTCAGGGATCAATCCTCTAACATGTACCCATAATAAACTCTTATAATTAAATACATATTCTCCCAACATTTCCTTAACACATGACCAAGAAATATGAGGATAAATTAAATAATTGATATATTTATGTATGTATGTATGTATTTATTATTATTATTATATTTATAATTCATGAAATCTAGTCTTACCAATCCTTTCTCAATTTGGGCCCTATTTCAGGAGGACCCACTTAAATCTGCTCTGTGGACTAATATTGGAATACATGTTTTGTTTTTTACTCAGCAAATTTATCCAGATAACTCAGTAAATCTGCTGCTTGGAGCAGTCCTCAGCAAAAAGAAGGCATTAAAACAGCGATAAATGTAAAGCTTCAACGAGTCCCGTGTCCCCCCCCCCCCCAAATGCCTGTGTACGCTGCACACTCAGTGTCGACCCAGCGGACTCTTCTTGGCTTTCGTTCAGAATCCATTTACTGGGGTTTGGTGTTAATAGCAAATTGGAGGGACTTTGAGCCAGCATTATTGAGAATGTGGCCCAGACTTTAGCCTTCCTCAAGTTTGCTAGTGCAGCTCTGTGTCCTACAGCCTCAGCACTAACAGCAAGATGCTGTCTGATTACTCCTCTGCAGGACAGACACTCAGACTGAAGATGAGGTGTCTCTTGATTGGCCACTGTAAAATTTAAATGAGTACAGCAGCTTTATTTACATACTGACGGTGCTAAATGTGCATTTTTTTTAATGCACCGGTCTGATTAAGTTCAAAATATTTACTGCGTTAACAAACGTAGGTGTGTGCAGAGGTTTTTGTGTTTATAATCTCCATCAAGGCAAACTATTACGAACGTTTTTTAAGCATTTTAGGCACGTCAGTCTTATTCATGTGTAATCGTGCATTATAATTTGACCTTGCTGTACATCCAGTTCATATCCTCGTTCATGTTATGTCCTTTCCTCCGTTCCAGCAGCTCAGGAGGAGGGGAAGCTGGTTGTTGCAGCAGGGCTTGTCCTTCCACTTAAATCTAGCTAATGGCATTAAAACATAGGGCAAGAAAATACACATGCCCAAAGGAGCATTGTGTCCCTCACTACCCTGTGCTCTTCATTTGTGTATGTGTGTGTGGCTGTCTGATGAAAGACACAGTTCTGTCTCCCTCTGACCCTCACTGATGCTCTGCAGAGGTACCCAGAGCTCGCTGACTCACTCGGAAACAACCGGGCCACTTGGAGAAAATGGGATTTGATGCAGCCATGCAATGTCACCCGGGCTGAAAATGCCACTCGGTGCAAACACAAAGATTAGCACAGCTCTGTGGAAAGGGCTGTCCCTTGGACCAGTAAGGTGTGTGTCATAAAACTGTATTTACAGTTGCCAGGAAACAAAGTTCGCCATTGTGAGTCATTTAGGGTGAGTCATTAGGGAGCTCCTAATCACCCAAAAGTCAACATGTTCGATAACACCAAAAGTGGTTAAATCCACTTTTCAGTCAGTAGGATAGACAGACAGTTGTAGGCTTAAAGTGCAGCAATTTGGCCTGAGGAGTGGCCTCAAAGAGAGACAGTGTTTCCTTCCTCAAATTGTTTACCAAAGGATGGGGCCTATCTGTTGTCATTTTAAATTACCGTGGCCGGTGCTGTTACACTATTGTGTGCCACAGCATATAGGGTGCCAACAATACTTTGGCTCAGGGCCCCATTCTTTGACCAGCCATTCACGGGAGACTGATAGAGAAGGGATCCAGTTACCCACACAGGGATAACTGACGTTAGCTATTTCCATTAATACCAAGGATGCCTGTCAAGTCACTAATATTGGTATGAATCAGTCGACTTGCTCCTCAGCTGCTGCTTTCTGTCTTCTGTCTGGTGTTGAAACTATAGAAACAGAGGTGTGTACTCTTAAAGGTCAAGCTTTCTACGCACTCGTCTCTTATCTAGATTCATAGAAGTGTAGACAACCTTTGTAATCAGTTATATTGTCCCAGCTGCCCAGAAGAAATCCAGTAACCCCCACCGACGGGCCCGCGCATATATATCCTCCACAGTTTACAGGTTCCCTGCAGGTCACTGATGTCTGCAGATTAGGGGTTGATAAATTAAATTAATTACCAACATGAATAGGTGACACCTTCACATTTAAAAAAAGGTTACTTAACAAACACAACAGAATGTTTCTCGACTCCGTGTGGATGACATGTATATAATTAGACAGTTGTTTCAATAAATATTAGAAAGCAGTACCCAAGCCTTGCTTCATCACATCTCACTTTACATTAATAGTGACTTTACACCATAATGCGGTGCATCATCTTCGTCCTTTTCTCACCCCACATGCCACTGCCTGTTCACAGCCTTGTTACTTCCCGGATCGACTACTGCAACTCTCTTCTTTTTGGTCTTACTCAAAAATCCATCCACAAGCTCCAACGCGTCCAGAACTCTGCTGCTCGTATTATCACCAGGACCCCTTCTGTCCATCACATCACGCCTATCCTGCAGCAGCTTCATTGGCTCCTGGTCAAATATCACATCAATTTCAAAATACTGTTGTTCACATTTAAGACTATTCATCATCTCTCCCCTCCATACCTCCATCCCATCTCGGTGTCTGAGACCTTCTTCTCTTTCTCTCTCTGTCCCGTCTCCCCATCTTGCCACCATGGGGAGCATTTGTTTTATGTCTTATGCTTTTATGATTGTGTAAACGGCTTTCTTTTATGTTGCTTTTATTATTCTGCTGTGTACAGTTTCCTTGAGTGCTTTGAAAGGCGCTTTAAAATAAAATTTATTATTATTATTATTATTATTATTATTATTATTATTAATAAAGTTCACCAGAATGCAGACAATTAAAAGCTCAACATTCAAAATGCCAAAAACTCTAACATCAACTTTGACACAGGTTACTTCTTCAGCTCTGCAGTGTTTATAATGGTCTTTACTCTGCCAAGCCTCAGTGGCAGTAGAAATACCATTGTAAAATTGCATTTATTATTATTATTATTATTTATTTATTTTTTTTAAAAAGACCTTTATTTCCTGTTACAGTTTACATGGTACACATCATTTGAATGACTGTTACTGAAACTGAAGCATATCTGGATGCCTTTTATCTGGGTAACCCATTCAATCCTGTTAGTGTTTTACCACTTTGTGCTGATCATTCATACTTCTCACACCCGAACAACAGGAGCAGTTAAACTTTTGGACACTGTGATGTTTTTGTTTTGTTTTTTCATCATGTCAGATTTTTGCTGGTATTTTATTAAATCCATTTTTTCCCCTTTTAGCCTTGAAATGCTTCCCGAGCCTTTGCCTGCAACACAAGCCCAAACTAATGCACCCCTATATTTAACAGTTGAGGAGGGCTATTCTCTTCATAAAATTCTTCTTTCCTGAATATTTGTTTCCTCATAGTCACTGCAAAAAATATATATTTTTCCACTTCAGTCTTGTTTCGAAGTGGGAATGCCTCTTCCGTGACGCTGATTTGTGCCGATGGCGTAGTGTTGTAAAATGGTACAATCTTTCTGGTAGTATTCTGCAGTCAAACAGGAGTACACCCTAGAAGAAACACTGGCTTGATTGTCTCTGGGGGCAGCCAAACTTTTGATGTGTGATAATTAAACTTTTTGCAGTTCACAAGGAAAATTAAACATAGATGTTTAAATTTTACATGCCTTTTTTTTTTTTTTTTTTTTTTTTTTTTTTTTTTTTGCCTGTCCCGTTGGCTCTTTTGCCATCAGAATTGTTGTCTAAAGCAAAGAAAGATGCCCAACGGATTTACAAATGACCATAGCCTTGCTAATGGTCCATTTGATTCAGTTTGTAGAATTTGCCAACATATCTAGAGTAACGGGTCAACATAACCTGTTCCTGTCAACATAACCTTATTGATTTGTACTGACCTGACAGGTCACCTAAACAAGAGCAACACGTGAAGTGTAACTGTCTGTACTCCACTTGATAACGTCTCTGCTGCTCTTTTTAACTCCCTTTCCCTGCTTTTCTCTGCATTTTGTTCCCATCATTTATAACTAGTTTGCATTATTTCCCTTTTTTCTAACTGCTGTAGTCAGTCATCTGTAAAATTTAGCTCCAGTTTGTGACACGGCATATTTACTTCCTATAAAGACGCCAGTGTGTTCTGAGGGGGAAGTGCTTGCTGCACAGTAACAGCAGACAGGACTGCGACCTTAGCAGTCAAATATGCTGCACTGCTCCACGTCAGCTTTGCTTTACAGCTCAGACTGCTGGTCTCCTCTGTTTTACATTTGACAAGCCTGTTCCGAGTATTAGCTTAAGGGAAAGCACTTTTTCACACCATCATCTTATGTTTTGCAGTCCCGTTAACTTAATTTGATTCCCTGTGTCAGTTGTTGTTTTCAACTTCTTCGTTGTGTAGTGATGGAAGAAGCAGGTTGAGGACATGTTGAGACTGGCTTGTGTTTTGCTCTCTCTGCTTTTTTTTTTTTTTTTTTTTTTTTTTTTCCCTAGAAGGAACACAGGTTGGAAGGCTTCACATCGCTGTAATGTTAGAGTCATATCCAAACCTGTAATAACAAGAAGCAGGAAGTTGAGTGTAGGTTCGAAAAATTGGCCTTACACACATCACTTAATTTATTTTATTGTCTTTGTGATTATGAGCAGGTGAGCACAGACTTGACCCTGCTTAATGCAACTAAATACTCACCCACATGCACCCTGCAGCTGACTCCCAAATTTAATCGCATATCTGGCATTCCCTCCCCCATCTGTCGTCCCCCGCTTTCCCGTCTATTTTTTTTCCTCTTGCCTTTTCCATTAGAACTAAAAGTAACAACAACAGTAAGAGTTCGCTGATAGAAAAACATGTTATGAAAGATTAGCTGTAGAGGTGAAAATGTTTCCTTTGCTATGACTCACAAACATAGCTGCCAGCCAAGTTCTGTCAAACAGGGACTTCAGCTGGTACTCCACCAGTCATTTTGGCAGGTAACCAGCCCTAATTTGCATGCTTTGGTATTTTATTTAGGAAACCTTCTGATTACAGATACGGTCTTAAAGCAGAAAAATCAGGATGATCTCAGCTATTGAAGTGTCAGTGAACGTTTTTGGATGACTGATTTTATCCAGTTCTTCTCACTTTCTGCGTTTGTGTTTCTTCCCTGGCAGCTAATAAACGTAAAGGCTTGCAGTGGGTTATAGACATGACCATAGCGTACCCCAAAGCAAGACCGATGGACATCCAGACCTGGATCTTTGGCTACAGGCCTCCTACAGTCACACATGTACATTACAGGTAAGAATTAAATGTTGGATCGTTAAACTCTCCATTTACCTTTAGCATTTTCACATGAGATGCAGGGAACAGTAAACTAATCTGTCACATTCACAGGAGGGAAAACAGAACCACAATGCAAATGTACTTTGCAGCACGCGTGCAGCAAAGACTTTGTCGCATGAAAATCACATTACATCACAAAATCAGACAGCGCAATGTAGGGAGAGGCCCATGTTGCTGAATCTTGAACATGTTAGTTGTTAATTGAAGTGCTGTTGTCATATGCACACCGCACAGTTGTTACACTATTTTGTCAGTCTCCCTTCTGCCAGTGCAGTTATAAAAATCCTCATATGCATATTAACACTAAAATAAATACAAAGTTACGTCTGTGTCGGCAGAGAGAGTTGATCAGCCACAGTGTTACTGTGCTTGTTGTGTTTTCAGGTCATTATTTAAGGTCAGTTCTGTCATTCAGTTCACATAGGCCGCCTCCTTATGTCTTCCCAGCAAACAAAAGTTGTTGTTTTTTCTTTTTTAACAAAATAAAAATAAGCTTGAAATCAAGTCACTTAAGCTATAAACGCACTGGTATCAGACATTTAATGTCTATCTTAAGATGTTCAGGGATTTTTATTTATTTCCCTAAAGCTATTAAATTTGCTGATTTATCTCATCAGGCTGCTGTTCACATTTCTGTTTGAGTTTTTTTTTTTTTGTGTTGTTTTGTTTTTAAAGTGTGAAAGGGTTCGGAAACTTTAAAAAATAAAACCTTAAAACTAACAGCCAGAAGAATGTTAGCATTCAGATCCAGTTGTACCTGTTCAGCTGTTATCCATCCACTTGTGATTGTAAATTTGAGAGCACTGAATTTCACATTGTTTTTTTTGTGTGTATTGGAAGTTGTGTATTTTGTAATACTCTTTACTCTTCACTTTGGGTAAAGAGTATTACGTATTTACTCCCTGTAGAAAGTAGTTTGTTGCACCACCTTTGTATTACTTTTGTATTATTCTGTATTAGCACCTTCAGAATTAACAGTTGCAATCGTGTACATTAACTTTTTATATGCACACACATCATGCAAATCCCCAATTTAGTAAAGAAAACTGTTGTCAGTGTTTCCACTGTAGAAACAAGTACAGGTGCTAATGTACACCTGTTCATGTTTGCATTTGCTGCCTGATGGAAGTCAGCCTGCCTGTCTGGTTTGGGTCAGATGCTGCCCTTTATCATCACTCTGAACCTGAGGCCTCGCTGCTAGCATGGTCTTTGCAGGTGCTTGCATAGCTTTGATGTAGCATTGGCAGCGGAGCATGTTTTGCTCTTTACTGTCACATTCTTGACCCTTCGTTCTTTACTTCTCATCATTCTTTGAGTGTTGTAGCTGGTGCTCTTATTTTAGTCCCGACTCCCACATAAATTTATGTCAAGCAAGTGTTTTGAGAGGTTTATTTCTTTCTCTTTATTCCCTTTTTTTTTGAGGGAGGGTCCAGCCATCGTACAGATAATAATGAACTTAAGCTGGTTGCATATGTATGTTCAACTCTGTTTGGATTGGCAGATGGCTTGTGCTGATTTCTTTTCCTACTAAAGATAGGAAATCAACTCTTTGGTGTCTTTTTACACCGAATTATGCTCACTGTTCTCACTTTAAAGAAGTGCAGTATGCACCAAAAGTGACATCACAGCTACTGGTACACATACCACTTGTGCGTCTTTTCGACTGGTTGTTCACATTTCAATTTTGAGCTCGTCCTGATGAAAGACGGCTCAGCTTAAACCACATCGAGGAGTCGACCTGTCCACAATGCACAAATGAAACTTGCACACAATTGCCACCTGATAGATCTTCGCCCAAATTGTGCTCGAGGTTAAATTTGTCATTTAATGTGCAATAACCTGTGAAATGTGATGAATTGAGAGCTGGATGAAGTACTACGTCGTTCTGGTTGTAAATTGGAAAACATGTCTTAGTTGGAGGCACGAGTGTGCGATCGAGTTGGTCTTTATTGCCACTTAAATGTCATTTTAGTACAGAAGCTCAGAGATTGTCAAATTACAGGGAGGGGGGAATACTGCAGAAAAGGTGAGAGGTTCTGGAAAAAGATGTGAGAGAGACAAAAGCAGTCTCTTTGGTTTCTGTTTAGACTTTATCTGTTTCTGTGCCGCTGCTGATGCGTAAGCGTTTTTTCTGAGAGGTGGCACTCATCAATCAGGAGAAGACTGCAGGGAGTCTGCTGCACCTCAAGCGACAGGATAAATGGTTACAGGGCTGTGGCGAAATCACAGGTGGCACACGCAACCACCAATGTGGTGACTATAAACTTGAATTTACTCTTTTCTTCAGCAGCAACAAAGCAGCTGCAGCTGCACCAACCCAACTTTGCCTTTCCGTTTTTACCTCACAGTATGCTAATAGTGATGCCTTTAGCAAATGTTAATATTGTAATATTAGTGAGATAATATTTTAGCAAAGTGTCAGGAATAGTCTGGCCATCCTAACACACACCTGTAGACATAGGACACTGAGCATTAGTATTCACTGGACATGCTCTGCCAATGTAAACAGGAAGCAGGAGGTTGGTTGCTTAGACAAAACAGGAAGAAGAGCAATGAGTACAAGACTAGTGATTACTTTGCTTGGACCACCAATTAAGTGGAGCCTATATGCAAAGGCAGTCATGTTGGCAGAAAACCTGTTAACGTTGGGAATCATTGCAAAGCAAATATGGTGACACACTAGTGCAGTATGAGCAGCATTATGGGATCATTATGGGAAAGCAGCACACACAAGTGGGATGAATTCACAGATGGTATGTGAGCCTTGATATAATAATGTTTTGGCTTAATTTGTGTGACTGATAAGATCTAATCAGGAAATGAATGTGGGTGTGTGCTTCATAGTTTCCAAAAGTCCCCAGTTCTGCCCTTTTGAGACTAAATTATAATTCAAATTATAGCTGAAACTGGGTCAGCAGCATTTTTTTAAAAGTCTCAGTTTTAGGGTTCCTAAAACCCCCACTAGTGTGGACATTGGGTTTAATACTACTGTGGATGTGTCTCATGAATTTTAAATATTCTTGGGATTAGCGGAAGTAGTTTTCCCTTGCGAGGCAGGTTCAACCACTGCTGTAAAATTCTGACATTAAAGAATTAAAAGATGCCTTCAGTTTTCACCCTTCATACCTGTCTCATTTGGCTTCTGGCTGAACCTTATCTAGCAGCATAAAAACAAACAAAAAACAGATCAGACTTTATATGTTTGCTGTTTAACGACTGCCCCCTTTGGAGTAAACATGTGCCAGTACCTGTCTATGATAGGCTTTAGTATATGTGAAATATTGAGAAAATCAGGATCCGATGTCCGGGTGTTTTTAAAAAAAAAAAAAAAAAAAAAAAAAAAAAATACATCTGGAAAAACAAAATGTAGAAATAAGCTACAGTATATGGCTGCCATCTTAAGAATATTCCTCTTCGTATGAAAAGCAAATGCAGGTGTCACTCCACGTTGTCCTGCTCTCTTTGCCCTTCAGATTCTCCTCTCTATTGCTTTTCTACCCACTTGAGGATAAAGTGAAGGTGGGCCAGGATTAGATTTTCTGTAGACTGTGTTCAAGATGAATATAATCCCCTAGGGTAGATCAGAAAAGATGTATCCAGGCATCAAAGCAGTAGTCATCAGGTAGAAGTCACAGTGAGCCTAAATGTTGCCTTGAACAACTTCCTCAAACAGCTCAGGTGTGTGTCTACACCTTGGTGTGATAGAGGTTGATTTATGAACCCTGGCCCATCGCCCCCTCTCTAGAGAGGCCCCTCTGCCCACTTTGTCTGCGACTAAGAATTCATCAGCTCTGTAATTAGAGGGGATGCTGGATTCTCTTCCCCACCTCCGAGACTCTCTAATCAGCCATCGATACAATCAGCTTCCCCTGTTCTGTCAGCATCTCTGCAGCCAGGGGATGGACAAGAAGCCACCCGACTACAGTTGTTACAAGCGTGCGCACTCAGTTCCATGCCGTGCAGACAGTGCTGATCATAGACAACTTAGACCCATGCTGGTACAGGTGCAGAGTCAACAAGAGGATTAATCTCCTTGCTGATCAAGGGAGCACTGTAGGGGAGTGAGCAATGCGATGCACTTTGGTGATGCGAATAGGAGACGCGGGTGGACAAGTGCCACCCTACAGCGGTGTTTCTGCTGGGTCAGTTAAGGGGAATTTTTATTGTGAGAGTAGCATTTAATCACTGTCATGGCTACAAATAATTCAGAATAAGGAATGCCGTGAAAGATTGCCGTTTTTCAGGCAGTTTTTATTTTTTGTAATTCTTGGCTCTGGAATATTCCACTGAGAGCAGATATCCCTAAAATGGTCATCTTGGGCACAAAACTCAGAGGAGCTACGCCAAGTCCAAGTATAAGATATAAAAGGATTATTTTTAAACTTTGATGGTAGCTTTGCATGATTCAGAGTACAAAAACAAAATATGGTGCTGGAAATAAGCCCATCTCCACTTGATACTCAGGATGCAGGATTCTAGAGGGATTACATGGACTGATGAGTATTTTCCCTCCATAACACTAAACACCTTGAGTCATATTTTAACAAGGATAGTCAAAATCAAAGCTAGTAGTACAGTTGAACTAAAATAAATGAAGAAATGTAGTTTACTTAATGCTTACTCAATGGAGCTAGTAGTTAACACAATGGGGTTCCTTTTTTTGTATCGAAAAAAACATCGAACCGTGACACCAAAGTATCGAACCGAACCGTGAATTTTGTGTACCCTTGCACACCTAGTTAACACCTGGGGTGATGATAAGTTTTGTATGAAATAACAATACAACTTTAGCAATGTTTATTTCCAAGGCAACTGGTATTTTTTAAATGTACGTATGTAGATGCGTGCAAGTGAATGCACCTTCACTGTAAATGCCTTGGAAACAACATTCATAAGATGTTTGCTAGCCCTGAAAGATGTCAACTTAAATTAAGAAAACAAACAGTAATGCAGAAGTCAGTGGTGAAGCTGTGTGTTTTGTTTGTGGATAGCTGATTGCTGAGTTTAAGGCTTATAATTTGAATCATCATTACAAGAGCTTGACTGATGCAGAGCCGGAAGGGGCATCTGAACCTCTGCTAGCAAAGCCGCATCATGTTTATAATTGTACCATCTACTCTTACCAGTAGTAGTTTATAACACTAATACTGAACAGACTTGAGTTCGTTGTATGGTGCGGTCTTCCACAGTTTCTAATGTGGCCCCCTTTGGGAAAATTAGTTGCCCACCGTTGCTGTGCTATTATGCTGCCTTGTGAATTGCTCATTTTATCCCAAAAGATGATCCATAGACATCACATACAGAGTAAGCGGCTGTGACACCAAGTTGAAAGTCATCTGTAGGATTATCATGATTCAGCAGGGAGACTGTTTGAGAGAGAGATTTCTGACTGTCCACTCAGCTTAGTAAAAGAGTGATTTCACCCATTTAGCGGGTTGTGTTATGTTTTTTTTGCATACACCCCCATCCCACAAGCAAAAAACCCATTAACTCAATACCACAGCAGCATAAAAATGGTTTGTTGTTTGTCTCTCTTTTTGAGATGCTGGGTATTTTTAGTTTTCCTCTAGTTATTTCCAGCTTTCTGAGCGCGAGATATGTATGTCAGCTAGATGTTTGCTGTAGTTTGGGTGCATTCAGGTCCAGCGGTTACAGAAGGCAGGTCGTGTTGATGCGTCGGGGATCCTGCAGTTAACTGCTTCAGCCTGACTGTTTCTGTGTTAACTGAGCTTCATTATAAGCTGCTGTCTTCCTCCCGTGTTATCGCTTTAAGGGGGCTCCAAAGGTGCTGGCTACCCTCTGAGCTTCAGCTACACAACGGGCAGCTGAATTTTGGGTAATGATGTAGATGGATCCATGTTGAACACCTCTGCTTCACTATTCCAGTCCTCATCCCTCAACTCCACCCTCCCTCGCTGTGTCTCCTGCCCTCTCTCCGTATAATCTCAGCCTCCCAGATTGCGGCATCATAAGCTCTCTGTGAATGGCAGATGGGAGAGCTAGGTGGGTGTACAGAGTCCGAACGAGGGCAGTGGTGGGTGTTAAATATGGTGAAATCCTTCTTTCTAAATGTACCTTGTCCTCCTTTTTTTTTTTTTTTTTTTTTTGCGCTGCTGTGTACATTTCTGAAAGCTGCTGTTTAGAAAATATCTGAAAGGTGACATGATTTACGGATTCGGGAGTCTGCCTGGTCATCACATGGGTGCTTTTGAGCCACACACCTGGCTTTCCAGACTCACATAGAAGTGTTGAGCTTGCAAACTGCACATATAGCTTTGTTAAAATATATAACACATTCCCCCCTCTGAGCCCTTACATAGTACATACACGTAGAGCTGGGCGATATATCGAGTTTTTAAAACATATCGATATATTTTTATACGAGATATAAGATGTGACAATATCCTTTATATCGATATAGTCTATGTTACGTTATAATTATAGTTGTGGAGCCGCAAGTTTGCCTCTTTTGTCCACTTTTGTCTCTACGCAACGTTACTCCGCCTCGCCTTCACTGAAGACAACTCCCCCTCCTCCCCCATCACTTCACGTGCAGGCAGCGACAAGATGGACACGGCAAATCTCCGTTAACGAGTTACTGCGCATCGCCCCATGCGTGGGGCTGGACGGCGTCAACGTGTTAATGAGCTAAACATGCTAACGAGCTAACCGCGCTAACGAGCTAACCGCGCTAACCCTAAAATCCTTTCATTTTCTCAAAAGTTGACAGCTCGCCTTATGTATGAATTCTGCTTGTGCTTGATGGCCGCGAACCGATTTTATGTGGAACACGGCGCTCAGCAATCTGTCAAAAATGTTTGAGTACGACTTTGGTAAGCTACGGAGCTGCACCGCTTGATAGATTGTCGGCGTATTACGGCTACCGAAGAGCCTCGCGGAGTGATACATACTGTGCTTCAACGTAATATTACCGTATTGTGTGTGTATAAGGACCATAAATGTAAGAGACGTGGTTATGAAGCGGATTTCAAACTCCAGGCTGTCAGTCACACAGTAAAACTTGGGAACAGAGCAGCTGAGAAATCTGTCTTTGTTATTACGCTCAGCGTCTTTTAGTTTACATTTTGACTGCACAATTGTGAGCTCTTTGTTTAGCACAAAAACAACCTTGTTTTCTTTTATTTATGGAGCATTATTATTTAATGAATGCTCATTAATTTTGAGTAATTTTTCACGTACATCTGTGCTGTATGTTAATAAAAGTGCCTGTGTGACATCTGGGACACAGCTTTGACTAAGAACTCTCTTTTTGTTCTTACTTTATGGCTTTAAAAAATATATCGAGATATATATCTTATATCGCCATCCAGCTAAAAAATATCGAGATATGGATTTTGGGTCATATCGTCCAGCCCTACATACACGCTGTGTGCTAATTAATGTCCCAACATTACTCTCAGGATCAGTACGTCTCATGTGTCTTACCTGTAACAGTATGAGTGTTTTTGTGATTATAGATTGCATGTTGCAATAAAAAAAAAAAAAAAACAGGAGCAGAAGGCATAGTTTTATTTCCTAAAGCTTAGGGTCTTCAAAGGGCTGGTGTTGCTATAGAAACCCATTAAAGGAAGCATCCCCCACCCGTGTTTGCTCCACTCGATAGTGAACCCTCGTCCAGAGGCTCATTAGCAGAGTAGTCAGATATTTCGGTAGAATTAGCAGTGCCTCAATGGAAAAGTCCTGCATTTGTTAACATCTAAAGCTTCTCTTCTTCTTCATGCGTATCAGCTTCTCACCAGTGCTTCTCATGTTTTTGGCTGAAAGTTGTTCTGTTACCAGTGATTTAGACACGCAATATTACTTGACTGGTTGGTCATTGTGCAAAATTGAGACGTCACCACTGCTGTATGAACATTGATAATTGTGCTTCAGGCTGCACTGGACTAGCTGCTTTCATCTCATGAAGAAGAATGTACCTCTGAGATTAGAGAGGTGGCGAGGGGTTTTTTGTTTTTATTTTTTTCCCCCTCTTTCCAGCCAGTTTCTATTAACCCTTCTTCACTTCACGGCCTTTTTTTGAAGCTTTAAATGAAATTAAATCCAGTGAGTTTTAAGTATTGTAAATTTAAAATTAGAAAAGGGAAACACTGGGATTTTATCAGCACTCATTATTGACAGACAGAGTTGAGGTGTCTGATGCAAATATGCAGCTTGGAGCATTGCCACATTTAGATTTTTATTTTATTTTTTATTTGTTTTTTTTATAAATAACAGTTTTTGTGTTTCATGTCGCTCTGACAGTTGCTGGGAATATTTTGATGTGTGAATAATGTAGTGGATTAAAAAGGCCTATATTTACCTCAGATACCTGAATATCTACGTCATGCAGTATATAATATGAACTACAGAAGTAGTTCATATTAGGAAACCTTAAAGGAACTTAAGTGCTTTATTTTACTGTGTGTGTGTGGGTGTGGGTGTGTGTGTGTGTGTGTGTGTGTGTGTGTGTGTGTCCTAGTTAAAATGACCTTTATGAATCCGTGTAAATAACAGGATGCTCTGACATCTGTGTTGTGACCGTTAAGTTAGTTCAGGACTGGTGCCATGTCTACGTTTGACAGTGGTTTTAATGCCCTTACTCTTAACCTCTGCAGTGATAACAGGTCGATGCTCCCCTGATGGCCCTTAATCTCTGCAAGACAAGAGCAGTAGTCTGTCGAGGGGGGGTGTGTGTGGTCACTTTAACAAGGTGAAACTTTGATCTTTTGCATCCACGTGGCAAGATCAAAGTTGAGACAAAAACATGACAGTGCTTGTTGTTAACTGTTTAACATGCTTGGGTTAAGGAAATAAAAATTTGGGCCTCAAGTTGATGTTTCTGTTCGTACAGTTTCAGCTGCTATGGGGAAATCATGCTGCTACTGAGGCTTGATACTGAAGACGTGGTGCGTCTTTGTGTACTGAATCGGAAAACAACTTTACAAAATAAGTGGTCAGTCGTGGCACATTGCTGCCCCTCTCTGAGCCTGGCTCTGCCAGAGCTCTCTTCCTGTTAAAAGAGAGTTTTTCCATCCTACTGTGACCAAGTGTTTGTTCATAGGAGGTCGTCTGATTGTTGTATTATCGTACGGTCTTTACCGTACAGTTTAAAGCGCCTCGAGGCGACTGTCGTTATGATTTGGTGCTATATGAATAAAGCTCAACTGAATTGAACTGAGTTAAAAGTATTGTGAATTAGTTTTATATAGGGCTGCTCGATTATGGCAAAAATGATAATCACGATTATTTTCACTGAAATTGAGATCTCGATTATTTGACGATATTTATTTAACCCTTTAAGACCTACTATAGAACCAAGTCCGCCAGAGCTTATATTATTTTTTTACATGTTGTAGTGCCATTTGTGGGAGCATTTCAAGTTGCTATACAACTGTTATAGCCCATATTTTAATAATATGTATGCATTAAGTCCATAGTAACTACATTAATTGCAAAAAAGTGCAATAAACTACAAAAAAATTGAAAATCGTTTTTGTTTTTTTTACATATATTTCTACTTGGAGAAATTTAAGAGGTTTATCCCTCAAAACTTTAAATACAAAAAAGTTGCAAAAAATAGTTTACAACAACAGGAAATTTATTTTGAGTGTCTTCATAGTTTTATTTTGGAGATACAGCAATTTTTATATACTGCAGGAAAAACAAAAAAACAATCCTATGATGCAAATTTGCAAAGAAAACAGCAGTGCATCAAAATAAACTATTTCCAGCAGTGCAATTCGAGTTCTAAGCATCCCAGAAACTATTCAGAAAAGTCAAACATGACTTATAAAAACACCAGTATAGGCTTTTAAGGCCTACAAGTAAAAAACTACATTTTCCGCGAAAATGACGTCACTTCCGGTTTCGGGCAGGAAATGGCGGACATGCGATAGTTCGCGCTGACGTCTGTTTCACTGTGGGAAGTGTTACGAACAGCTGATCGGATCGGCAAAGCGTGTTTCTGGAATATTATGTTTTTGTTCCTGCAAGCGCTTTTTATGCAATTTTTGCAAAGCTATATGTGGAAGGAAACCGTGACCGAGGACAAGCTGATGGCATAAGATGTAAGTACAACTCCTCCGGTTTCATATGCAAAACAAAATTATTGCGCTAGCTTACACGGTTCAGGTTCTACAGGGATTTAAAAATAGTTACACAAAACGGAGCGTGCAGCTAGCTGCTTACACCCGCTTTAAATGGGTTAGAGGCAATAACAACGATATTGAATAATGAAACTTTAGGAAAACTAATAAATATAAAATAGGATGCAACGGAACCATTCTGAAAGTTGTTTTTAATACCTCTACTCTTCAACCAACGGCATGTCAACTCTCCCTCTCCATAATAACTTAGCTGCTTAGCATTTCCGAGTCTTCCCGGTCGGGTCCTTGCTTAATCAGCGGTCTCCAACCTTTTGCGCACGAGAGCCGGTTTATGCCGGACCAATATTAAATTCACGGAGCCGCCTTTAAGTGTCGGCGAGATAAATGAGGGAGGGGCTAATAATCGGCTCAGTCATTTTTAATGATCGTTGAAAGCCCAGATCGTAATCGTGATTAAAATTCGATTAATTGAGCAGCCCTAGTTTCATATGTGAAGGGAAAAGTACCATTCCTCCCTCTGCCTGTGGTCTTTTTATATCTGTTTTGGTCGTGCCTCTTGATGCCAGCATCAAACCATTTCCTCCAGTACAGACAGTCTTGAGACGGAGAGGAAGCAGATTAAAGACTAAATGGAGCAATTAACGAGCACACTCCTACCATCCCTCAACTTCTCTCTGATTGCAGATAAGGGCTTCTTGGTGTTTCACAAGCAGCGACCCTTAGGATTCTCAGAGAGCATGCGTGTGGTTTGCTTTGGGATTGGCACTGACCTCGAGGAAATCACATGACCGCTGTTGTGGTGTGTTGTTGTAGCATAGTAGAAATAAAACACTTGTTGTTGTTTCATCTTGTGCAGTGTACCTTCACTCTTCAGGAAGATTGATAGTTTAAAATCAAGGTTCTCAAGGTTCTTTATTATTTGTCACATGCATAGTTATACAACTATAACACACAGTGAAATGAAAATCAGAGGCGGCAGGTTTTTTGCATGCTGTTGAAAACATTTATCTATATGAGAAAGATACAGGAAGAGGAACAGGAGGCTTTTTTTCCCTCTTTTTGTCCCTGAGCTACGCTGGCCAGTAATCTTAATATTCACCTTCTGCACCATTGTGTCCAAGTGCAGATCTCCCAGACATAGTCTTTATTTCCCGAGATTTCACAGCCGGAGATTTAGGACCTTATAGAGTCCCCAAACAATGACTGGCTTCGCTCCAAAGAGTCTTGTCGAGTGGACAGGCTTTTACAGCCACTGTCCAAATTTAATTAGCTTCCTACGCCGGTTCAGAGTGGAAACAGTATCTCAAGAATAAGAGCTGTACAGAAGCTAAATGACTCAATCAAGACTGTAAATATGAAGGCCTTAAAGCTTCTTATTTACTCTGTTTATTACCCTGATTTGTTTTCCTGGTGAATAAACACGTGCACATCAATCCAAGAAAATGATGCTATTAAAATTGGTCATTTATTCACCGAAGTCCTGAAAATGACTGCAGTAGTTTGTACATCACATGTCAGTGAGGATCTATGTCCTCTGCTGCCCGTAGCGCAGGTCAGCACGCTGTAAAAGCCTGACGTTGAAGGTTATTGACAGGAGAAACTGCTGCTCTCCCCCAGCTGTCTGTCCGTTCGCCAGAGTTTCAGGTTAACAAGCGAGTCGGTGCCAAGTGGGTTAGGGTGGAAATGAGAGCGCAGCCGTGGCCCCGCGCCAACGCATCACCGCCGGTTCTTTGCTTCCGCTGCCACCGTTGTTGTACGCTGTAACACGTGGTGCTGAAACTGTGCACACAGCAGATACAAACACCACCATACTCTGTTTCTCTCTCAGCACAACATTGGCACAGCAGAGCAGCGTTTCATTTTTCACACCACTGCAAACGCAGCGGAGCATTGTTAGAGAGCGCTCGGCTCGTCCTCCGGCAGCCACTGTAATGATGCGACCCGTAGGTGCAGCGATGCACTGATTGACCGGTCTATTTGTTTCCTGTGAGTGAGACCATGATGATGATGTTCACAACTTTAAAACATCAGCAGCCAGCAGAGTCGTGGCCCTCATCGCTAACCTAAAAATTTCTTCTTACCTAAAATTTAAATCCTTAACTTTTAGAGATTTTATATTTTTCAGTGTCACATGCTCTTGGATTCTTGCTAATTTACCAGCTATTAAAAATGAAAGAAAAAAAAAAGTGTTTGGAGTGATATCCTTATACATACATCCAGCAGAGCTTTGTTTGTGTGTAGTGACACCAGAAAGAAATTTTAAGAGATTTAAAGTGAAGGCAGTCAATAATTATGTCATAGTAACTTGTGCAGATGCAATAGGACATATAATCCTTTATATTTTTCTTAAATACTCTGTAAAGATGGATTTAGAGTATAGACCAAATGCTCCATACTGTGCATGCGATAGTTATAGAGGTTTTTTTAAATGTTCACTTTTAGAGGACATTTTCTGAAAAGACGTATAAAGTTTTCTAGTATTTTCCCCACAACTTTAACGTGGGCGGGTACCCAGGTCTATTTGACCTCATTTCACCTTTTTAAATAATTATTATTATTATTATTATTATTATTATTATTAGTTTTGTGTCTGTCAGGGAGAATAATGTGTCAGATCAGGTTACTAGTAGCAAATCCCCCGTTTTCTGAAGTCCTGCTTTGAAGCCTCAGGTTAGGCCAGTGGTTCCCAAACTTTTTTTAGCTAACACCCAAACTTTGCTTTACAGAGTCGTTATAAGAAGTGTTTGTGAACTAAAAATCAAGAATGTGGGATTCTGTTTGTCCGTGATTTGGAGAGCCCAGCGCCTGCTCCTGACGCAGGGAAAACCAATTATGCACTTGTGCAGGTGAAGCCAAAGGGAATATTTGCTTCACCATATTTTTTAGTCTTTGGCTTAGAATGAAGATGGTTTGGAAACATATTTGGCGATGCTTCATCTCCTGCTTTGCGTTTGTGTGGGAGCCAAAGACCTTCTTGGTCTGAGGTGATGGTGCTACCCACTGTGCCACTGTACTGTTGGAGAAAGAAAAAGCTGCTTAACCTGAAAGATAAATGATCATGATGGTTACTTAGAGCTGTAATTAGAAAATATTCTTGCAGCTGGTGTGAGATGCAAATGAAGCGTCAGTTGGTTTCTGAGCAGGAAATGAAACCAGTGAACATCCGATAAACTGAGTGATTTGGTTTGTCAGTGGTTTATCTGGAGCCACTTCTGCAGATGTGGTTATGGCCATTGTTCGCCAAACAAACCAGGCTGATAAAGCAGAGAAAGCAGCTGATACGGGCGAGTGTGTTCTATCTATGCGTGTTGGGTTTTGTTTTGTTGTTTTTTTTGGGGGGGTTTTTTTGTTTGTTTTGTTTTTTTTGGTGGGGTTTTTTGTTTGTGGGCCCGAACCAGCATCACCGCCTTCAACCTCAGCTCCTGCAGCTGCTCTGAACACCAACAAGATCCTGATTTGTGCATGAATATTTCAGCTGCAGGAAACCACTGTGGCAGCCACCTGCTACCCAACGCCCTAAACGTTCCAACCCTCTTGATAAGTGGCCCGAGTCGGTTTTTGTTTCCCTCTGCCACAGTTACAGCACTATTGGTTTACATTTTGGAGCATGAGAGCCCTTCAAAGGCATCCTATAGTGGAGCAGGTGTGAAAGACTCTCAAGCCTTGCATGGCTTTGCAAATCATAAATTAATTAATTCATTCGCTTTTATTTAATGATGCCACATTGATGATCATTACTGCAAAAAGGCAGTCAATTATCTGAAGATTTGTGCTTTTAATAGACGCTATTTATGCACCCAAAGTCAAAAATGGCCAACCATAAACTAAACTAGAAGCACTTAGTGGCTTTTGTTGTTATGGTGGTAACTCGCTTGATTTCTGTACTGTTATTAAAAGATAATAATGTTCCTATTGCGTTCAGTCTCTTAGTTTCTCTTTTCTTAGTGCTCAGACAAAGCCTCAGTGCTGTTGGCTCCTATGACACATCAGTAACAAGGAGGAGACCTGATACCTGCAAACACAGGAGGAGAAGCTTCGAGGAACGTCTTGCTTTGGCCTCTAATCACCCGATCAGGTTTCCACAGCAGTTCTGGGCAGGCTGAGCCGTTCAGGGGGCCCAATGTAGCTGTTGGTCAAAAGCTGTTTTATCTTCAAAAGTTCAGCTCTGTTAGAGCCTTTAACGGATGAAAGTGGTTGACTTGAGTCAGCTTTAACTTGAATTTTAACAGGCGTTTCTTGCTGGCAGGGACATAAAAGTTGGTCTGCTTAGACAGGATCTTGTTCAGAGCAACACCCACACCGTGAACTGCTGGATAATGAGCAGGAGTGTCTATAGACATGCGCTTGAAGTATATAAACCAGACGAGGGAGCTTGTGCACAATCACCAGCTCCTGTCCTCCTCGTTTGTGGGGCAAGCAGGCCGAGCCTTTCCCTCATTTGGTCATACTGACGGTTTCAGTTCAAAGATCAAGTCTTTACTGCAGCGACTCTCCATCTTTGCATCAGTCCCTTTACACTGAGCCTTTTTAACCCATTACATTAAAAAAGAGACAAAAAATGCTCTGTGATAAGCATTTGTTTCAAATTAAAAAAAAATTTCAACATTTTTTTTTTTTAATGTATTTATTTATGCAAGTTTCAAAATTTTTTTACACATTCACAAACAGCAGGACAGAAGAACACAGACAATAAAGACAATAACAACCAAAAAAAAACAAACAAACAAAAAAAAACAGAGCAACAAACCACACAACAGGGTACAAGGCCAGCACTTATTAAAAACAGCAGAGAAGCAAACAAAGCAACTGGTATACATGTCAAACAACTCACAATCTAGTGAGTCCAATCCACAAGATCAAATCCAAAGATCGCTAGGAGGAGCTGATAACAATCATGCAAAAACAGTTATGGGCAACAGCTCAGAATGAAAGCAGTTAAAACAATGTGGTCAGGACCCAGGGCGTGGACTGTCCTTCTTAATGTGGTCTATAAAGGGCCCCCATATCTTCCTGAACTTCTCCATGGAATCAGACGTAGAGAACCGAATTTCTTCCAGGTATAGACAGGAGACCATCTCCTCGAGCCACCTCTTGAAGCAGGGAGGGGAGGCAGATTTCCACTCCCCCAGAATCAAACGTTTGGCAATCACCATACCAAACATGAGGGCCTGTTGAACAGCAAAGGGAAGTGCCAAGGAGTCGCCGGAGCAGCCCAGGATCACCATAAGACAGTCAGGATGCAGTTTCAACATTTTAAACTTGGAAATGGAAGGTTTCATGTGACTGTTTGCTCTGGTTATTAAAAAGTCATAATTTCATTTAGAGTATCTTCTTATTCATTTTGTTGAGTAAGTCTGCAAGTAAAGATTATTTTATCAATTCGATCCCTTATTTCATGTTTTGCTTGGTTGATTTTAATAAATTCATCCAACTGGGGGCAACTAATTGATTCCTTTTGGCTTGATAACTAATAGATTAAACATTATCCAGGCTATTACTCGTCATTTTTCATTGTTTCTTTAATATTTATAATTGTATTCAGAGCCTCATGTGAATACTGATTCATTTAGTTGCACAGGTAATCGTCATGGCAATCATGTCTGCAGCAGGCCTTTTAGAAACGTGCCTCTTCTCTTCAGTTACATTTAAACGATGAACCCACAGGTCACATTTTAAATGATCGTTTTAGCATCATACTCGTTACTTGCTATTCCTTTCGTAAGATGCTTTTCTCAATGGCGCGGATGTACTTTTACTGCAAACATTATCCGGTCAGGAATATTGAGCGCAGAGGAAATGCTTTGTCTAAGGGAGGAGACTGTAACCTCTATTTGAAGGTGACCAGAGGCAGGCTGTGTGGGAGTGCAGCCTGTTGGAGACCCCTTCTGGCTAGAGACGAGATTTCATCGGCACTTTTTATGCTGTTTAACAGTGACCGTTTTTATCAGCCACCTACAGTTTGTGCAACGTCAGCCACCAAATCAGTCATTCAGTTTGTTCAGACACAGATTTCTCATCCAAAATTGAGTTTGAGCCATCTAGAAGTGATGAATTTATTAACGAAAAATGCTATTTTTTTTTTTTTTGTGATGTCTTCTTAAATGGGAATATTTTCTAGTTTTCTTCGTCTTCTAGGTTGTCACGTTTTTAGAGTGTTTAAGAGCTGCTTAAACACTTACAGGGAGGTTTTAATTAGTTTTAGTCCAGATCCATTCAGGTCTTCTTTAGTACATCTTTATTCTTCAGACACTTTTCCTATCATACCTTCATCAAGTCAGTTTTTGAGGTACAGAAACAGTTAATTTCAGTTTGAATTCAAAATGATGTGTAAGCAATATATCGAAGGCTTTGCTGATCTTACAAGATGAACTTTTTGTTTTGCTAACATTCAACTTGGATCCTTCTTTATTGTGAGTGAGCGAATGAGGGGGAGGGTGCCAGTGAAAGTCTGAGAACCACTACGTGAAGTTTTACAAAGGGAATGCTTGAATATAAATATTCATGACCACTGAAAACATCTCATAAAGCACAAGTGATTCAGTGATTTGAGTCATTTCAAGGCAAAAATGTATCAAATCTCTACCAGACTCTGCTCTCCTAATGTGAGAAATGGCTGTTTTCTTTGTTTTACATGATCATAAAATTAAAAGCATTTATCAAAAGAAGCATAAAGTGCGTCATGCAGACACATTTAAACATAATAAAGCATTAGAATGTGAATTTTGAAATTAGCTGTACAAGACTCAAGTGCAAGTACATGAGAAATATAACTGTGTAAAGCTCAGTAGTCTAAAATAAATAAGTGCTTGATCACCTTTTTGTCAATACCTAAGGACCTCAGGCCGAGGCCTGGCGGGTAACAAATGCTGGCACCGTAACTATAAGTCCCTAGCATCTATATGCAAAGTTATAAATGAAGAAACTACCAGATGATTAAAAAGTAACTGCAGTTTGCAGCTTTACTAGTTCCTCTGTATGACTATAGATGAGTTGGAAGCTGAATTTCCAGGATTTAATAGTGTGGCTTCTCTGTGACTTACAAATGTAGCTTCTATGTTTGTTGAGAGCTGCACTGATCTAACTTTGTCAGTTTGAGGGGAAAAAAGGAACAGAGAGAAAATCTGACTTTCTCCTCCCACTCACTTTTGAGCGAGCTCAGTGTGAGTGGTCTGTCTGCTGTCGGGGGCTCCCTCAGCACTTCTGTCTCTCTGTGACACTCTGATGAGCTGGCCAGCTAATGAGTCCCCCAAACAAGCTGAAGCTACAGCAAACACAGGCTGCTGTAATAGACGCCAGGTTGAAATGGACTGCTGTGCACAGGGTCCACAGCTGACTCCCTGGGATTTTGGACTGCAGCTTGCACGACAGATCAATCCAGACAATTTTTGCTGAGTGAGACTCCAGAACCCCTTTGCTGTGTTTCATCTTTGTCTCTCCCTGACTGCCCGGCTCTTTTTTTTTTCTTTTTTTTTTCCTCAGGATGTACCCGATAAAAGAGGTTCCTGTGGAGGCTGAGGCCCTGACTGACTGGCTATATCAGAGGTTTGTGGAGAAAGAAGATCTACTGGCCCATTTCTACGACACAGGTATGTTACTGTGGTAAAATCAAACTGAAGAACTATGGTACTAGGGATGAACTGGTTCAGCTTTATCCAATACCATTGCTTTGACTTCAATTTATTGGCAGTGGTCTCATTTCAGCTAAATATTCTGTCTTTACTGCACTTTGCTGTGGTTTGAGGCTATGCTGCTTTCTCCTTTACCCTGCTCTAAATGTCAGGGTGTAAAGTGGATGATGCTGATAGTATTGATCAAGAATGGAGAACCTGTGCAGTTGAATGTTAAATACACCTGCCTGAGCACTTCACATTTGTTCCCTGAGCGTGCACAAGCCAGAAATAGATGACAAAAGTGCTCCTAATAACAAGAGCACAGTTTGAGTTAACTATACTCAGTCTAACAGTGAATAGTGTGCAGCAGCCTAGCTTAACACAGTTAAAACAGGCAAAAAGTTGGAGCTAGTTTCAGGCTCTGAAAAGTGGAGCCAATGTTCATTTGCATTGAACCTGCATTCATTTTAAAAGCCACCAGTTGGCAATGTGTGTGGTTGCAAATAGACTTCTTGTCCTACTAAAATATATGGGATAGTGAACCACTATATATATTTTACTAATGAATTTCAGTGTCAGTCACCCTTATTGGGTCATGCTGGATAAAATATCGAGTCCATTTTGTAAAATTTGGTCGTTCTTAAAGTTAGAAGAGATGATTATCCAGCATATATCTAAAATTGATGAGTTGGTAATCAATGAAGGTGCACTTTCACAGTCCGATCCACCCGCTTGCATCAAATGCAGTTTGAGGATACCAAAGTGACAAAGCCAAAAAAGATTATTGCAAGATGTCAGAAAGGGATTTCAGAGGTCTGTGTGTGATGTCACTGTAGCTGTCCATCTTTTATACCGATGGTGTCAAACATGAGGACCACGGGCCAAAATCGACCTAGCAATGTCTTCACTTTGGAAAATGTGAAGGAGGGCATAAAGTTTGGATATTATAAACATATACATTACATAAAACTTAATGTGTTTTTTACCAACTTCTATAGAAATCTTCATTTTTATTATGGGTTCACCGTAATAAATGAATCCGTTAATTCACAGAAAATGCTGATTTTTTTTTTTTAATTATTTATTTATTTAAATTAACAAAACCTTTTGTTTCATAACTACAGAGCAGTCTGGCCAATAAGCTGCTAGACCCTTTTCTGCAATTTTGCACTTTTATTTCTTTAAATTTAAGCCCAAACGATCGTGCTGACACATTTGTCACGTACTACAGCAGCATTTCTATATTTTGTAGAAAAACCGAGACATGCTCTCGCATACAAAATCTCTATAATGTTGGACTCCAGCAGTGTAGGCGAGGTACCTGGTGCATTTGGTGGGCATCTTCTTCTGCACAATTTATCCATCCTACTTCCTCACCAAAAGCACCGACTTTTCCAGCAGTGTACAAGCAATTCCCTTAAAAAAACATTCCATCCTAATCCCCTCCGAAATTGTCCAATGTTTATGTGAAAATGTCTTAACTGTGCAACCTTACACAACAGGTGCAGTAAGAATCAATATAAGGTACCTTCATCTGTCAATGGAAATATTACCTGACATTGCCACACTGATGGAAAATGCAAACCTGTTACCAGATTCATCTATAAAGTAATGAGGCTGATGAGCTGCTTACTGGTAGAAATTTCAAAATAAATCTTAATGTTTTTACTCTATATTGGGGATGTTTGTCACTAGTCAGCTAGACACTAGATGTTGGGGCAAGTGAATAAGCACACAGGTCTATAGACCAGTCAGCGACCGCCTGGCACCCATCTGTCGCTAGGGACAACATGTATTTTCCAACTTGGTGGCAAAAACTAACTAGCAATGTTATTCACAATGCACTAGGTAACATTTAAAATACAGTTTCATTAGTGAAGCATGTTATTGACTCTTTCAAATTCTCTTAAATATAAACACAAAGTTTGCCTTCCTAGTGTTTCGTACATGAAAGTTGCTTCACTGACTTTTGCCTACAGTTTATTACTGAGTTTTTTTTCCTACTTTTATGCTAATTAGTTGACTAGTAAAACTATTAGCTAGCACTTGGCAACTGTGGGAGGGAAAAACTCCCCGCAGCCTTCTGCAGCCCCCATTCTACTTTTCAATAGCCTAGGAACAACAAGTAAGTAAATAAGTTACCAGGAGCACCCAGACTTATGACCAAAATAGGGGGTGCTTTGCCTGAACCTCTGTTGGTAGTTACAATTTATCATAACCAAATAAGCACAAAACCCAAGAGAAAGCACATAAGAGCATCCTGGTGATGAGTCTGCATTTATTCGTCCCCCAACAGGATCATTCCCTCCTCCAGAAGGACAGAAGGAGGCGGTTTCCCGGCAGATGACCCTCGACCCCGTGTGGCTGTGCCTGATCCAGTCGTTTGCTTTCGCCTCAGGCTACATGTGGTACAGCGTCCTCCAGTACATCTACTGCTGTTTATTCTGAGTGCGCTGATGAGACGGGAGTCTTTATTGGACCACTGGGAGAGCCTCAGGATTGGATGGTGTGTGGCCCAAGTGTCATACATAACCCCCCTCCCCCCATACGATGGATGAATGTACAATTTTCAGAGGCGAGACTTGACAGGAAAACATATGAAGACAAAGTACAAAAACACGCAGATTACACACAAACCCCATACGATATGAAACTGGTTACAGGCATAGTTAACTAACTTTAACACAACCCTAACACCCCACACACACACACACACACACACACACGAGAGAGGCGGCCTAGCAGAATAATCTCACTTGTCACGACCCACATTTTGATGTTTACACGTCCTCATACATGTAGACACTCACACGTACATGACTTTTGTTTCAAAGGTAACGATATGAGGCTCAGGACTCCTCCAGAAGATGCTCTGGACTGGACTCTTCCCCCCTCTCCCCCCTCCCAGGCTTTCGCCGCAGTAGTTTTACAGAGTAAAGTGTGAATGGATGCGAATGCGTGTGCAGGAATATGTGTGACCAGAAGCATCATGTCTGCCCTTATTCTTCCTTCTGGCGAGAGTCGACGAAGCCCACCGGACATCTTTCGGTCCGCTGATGAGTCAGCTGGCTACATTTTGCAGAGCGAGCGGCCGTACGAACGCTGAGGCCGAGCAGCCGGCCGCTCCTCTGACCGTCATTGCACTAAGGATCCATACTGCCCTAACTGCTCCCTGCTCCAGGAAAACCTCCTGAACGGTAGCTGTCGGTGTTTTCTTCTTTTTTTTTTCTCCTCCCTTAGCCCGCATATCTTCACAACAACGGCCACTGTATTTGTTGTTGATGTCTTTTTTTTTTTTTTTTCTTCTAAAGTGTTCTTTGTTTTTTCTCTCTCTTGTCTGGACTCTTTTTTTCCGTGTCCGTGAGTTTGCTGAGAAACGGGGGGATCGTGTTTACACTGGTGGCTTGACTGAAAACGCTAAAAGGGACGATGGCTATAATGTGGCACTTGATTAAGGGATTGGATTTTCTTTTTCTTTTTTCCCTCCCTTGGTGAGATTTGATGTAACACTTATTTCAAATGAAACAAAAAGAAAAGTACTGGCAAGATTTTGGATTTGAAAAAAGTAACCCTACTTTCTCTGCTTTCCAAAATAAATACCAATACAGCAGCGGATCGCTTCAGCAAGACTGAGAAGGCAGAGACACTGTTCCCCCATCGGACTACGTAGTTTTACAAATATTTAAGCCATATGCTTATTGTTGTCGGGGTGGGGAAAAAGACACGGAAAATAAACATGATTTTTATAGAAAGATACCCTAATGCATTCTACAATAGAAATTTTGGCTTACAGAACTATAGGTGTCATCATTACTGTAAATTTACAGCATAACCTGCCTAAGTGAGTGTGTGGTCGTCTTTATTTCTCCCCCACACCCCCATCCAACCATTGTTGATATATGATTCAAGTTGTATTGCTCTGTGTTGTCAGAGTGTGGCTGCGGTTTCAAATTTTTAGTTTCTTTTTAAATTACTTGAACTGCTCTGTCCTCATGTCCCAGTATGTTTAAATCTTGTATATAACAAAGCTGAGGAAATGTGTGAAATGACTGAAGCCTGTCTCTCTTTTCTTTGTTTCTTTTTGGTTCGTGAACATTTCAAAACAATTTATTTCAAGATATGAATGTTTTTTAAAAAAATAGGAAGAAAGCAAGGATTTTATCCCCTCCCCCTCTTCACTTATCAGTGTTATCCCGTATTGTTTTGACCAGGAAGTTGACGTGTGATCCGTTTCTGTGAGGTTATAGCTGCTGTAGGTCCATGTGAAAAGCGACACACGGTCCCAGTTTTGTGGGAAAAACTATTAACGCCTTACCAGATGTTCTGGTTGACCACAGTCCTCTGAATAATGCTGTTCCCTCGCTTTAAACGCTCGACAAACGTTGCCGTGAGGAAAGATTTTGGGGTGTCCAGGTAAAACTGGTCCAGTGAGGGAGAAATCTCTGATGAGGGGGAAACTCCACCAGGGCCCCTGCGAAGATGCAGATGTTCTCTCTCGAATGTACTCATGTTGTGGTTTTGCTTAGCCTGCTTTAATATGAAAATGATTGAGGAGCAGTGATTATTATTGTTGTAAAAAAAATGCCCAAAAGGTGCATTTCTAGTAGCTGCTGCCCTCCCTCTGTGCCACTGTTGATTTAAATAAAAAATAAAAATAAAAAAATGTGTGAAATGCAAAAAAAAAAAAAAGGGCTACCTGGCTAGTTAGGTAGGTGAAAACATGTAAAATCAGGCTGTAATGGTGTTTCATCCTTTGACCCTTTCAGATTCCCCTCCATTGTGAGCGTGACTTAAACTGCAGCATTTTTTAAAATCTTTTTCCCCCTCTTTTTTCAATTTGTTGACCATGTTTCCAAAGAAGGCAGGGAAATCATGTTTTCCTAGATGTGGTTTTAGGACATAAACACAATAGGGATTTAAACAAATTATACTAGAACTGTCTGTAATTTTCCATTTTGTACTTCTCCTTTAATTCCTAGCTACACAGCCATTTTACAACACAAACAAACTTGTGCTGGAATAAAACATAAAGATCCTAACGGTGTGCTTCTCGTCAATGTATTCTTGCACTCTAAAAAAAAAAAAAAAAAGTCGTATTGGGTTAGAGCCCTTTTTGCTTTTATTCATGGCTTCAACAAGGTGCATGACACGGTTTTTGGAGATTTATCATATGTGGCACCCAGTGTGGTCTTCTGCTTCAAGGTTTCAAACTAGGGCTGTTCGATATAACAATGTATATCGGATGACGATATAAAAACGTCTAGTTTCATTTTACGCTATCGTTTGTTTCGTGGTGTCGCAAAATAAACTGTTTACGGCAATATTTTTTTTTCATTGTTTTGATGGTCACTGTAGTGGCTATATTAATTTCTCAAAGTTCTTTCTTTCTCTTATATTTAATCTAACCACACTACGGTCGGACAAGCGCCTGTTTTATGCTTTATGGTTAGCAACAACGACGGTAACACCATCGCGTGTCCGCTTGGTTATTTTCCACAAACTTTTCACAATAAAGCTCAAGATCCTGTTGAGACTTTTCAAAATAAACTGAATTACGTGAAAGAGCAGATTATTTACGGATGAGAAGTAAAAAAGCCGCCAGGTGCTAAAAAATAAAAACGGCCGTTACAACTTATGTCTAGAAATATATAGTTTCATACATCGGTTAAAACACTCGACTCAAGCTACATGACGCGCAGCTGGAAACACTTCCCGCAAGTCGAGCTGCCCGAGATTCACATAATTTACAGAAAATCTTACATTTTTGTGATTTATATCGTTATCAAGACGATAGAATTCTTATATCGGGATATGAGACTTTGGTCATATCGCATAACCCTATTTCAAACACTGTGCCTTCAGAGATGCTCTTCTGCATACCTTGGTTGTAAGGAGGGGTTATTGTTTTCTGTTTTCTTCCTATCAGCTTAAAGCAATTGGGCTCAAACCATTCTCTATAAACCTTAAAGATGGTTATGTAGGAAAATCCTAGTAGATCAATAGATCGATTTAAAGGAGAAAAAAAAAGTAAAGCTACCAACGGCTAAAAATAGATAAATTCAAAACTTGGGGTGGGGTGCATGTTTTAACTGAATGTTAGAAACGCAGATCGAGCCATTTTCTTTTCAGTTGGAAGTTTGTCATTCACACATGCACTGGAAATGACAAACTAATGTACCCAAAGGAGTCTAAAAAAAGATCCGAGTGGAGATGAATGTGCAGAATTAATCTCCTAAATCGTGCTGTGAAAATCGTCAGTTCCTGCTGATTTTTAATTCTGGTCGTCTAGGAAGGGTTCCTCTCTTCTGCCAGCAAATGTTCCCGTCTTGTTTTCAGTGAGGTAACAAACTATCAGAGGTCCTGGGGTAACCGAAGGCCTGTATTTGCTCAGTATTGTACCCTTTGTTTAACCGTGGCATCGATGTCTGGCTGTTGAAAGTAACTGGGTTCTGTTACAGAGCTCTGATTTCAGACACTACGAGGCCTCTCGGCAGCAGACGGAGATGATCTTACGTTGGTGAGAGGGCCACAGATGCATCAATCACAGATTAACATTGGTATAAAAATATCATGAGACCCGACACGTCAAGACGTAACATCACGCAGTTCTGAAGCATACTGCGTTTCCCCATCAGTGCGTGTTTATCATCATCTATTAAATAAGGCTGGTCCAACTCTAACAGGGTGTCTAAGTTTGTTTGCTCTCTCAGTCTGACCTTCATGCCCCAGAAGCCTTGCCTGTTTGAGGTTTTTATAATTGGTTATTTGGCTCTGTCACCTTTCTATGGAGTGTTTGCATATGCTCCCTGTGCCTGTATGGGTCTTCTCAAGCTTCCTACCATAGTCCATTTGCATGTTAGGTTAACTGGTGATTCTGAATTGACCAAAGTGTCGATGCAAACTGAGGTAAGAAAAATGATCTATAAATGCAGCCCCATTTCATACTGAAAAATAAAATGCCTGCAATGCAAATCTTTTATTTAAACCAGGAAGATAACGCAAGATCAGGGTAATCGTCACGCTTTCATCAACTTCTTTTCATCATGTTTTAGTGGTTCGCAGATGTGTCATTTACAGTGTAACCTGTCATTTGTCATTTTGAACATGTGGTTGCTAAAAGTCTTGTCCTCATGAGCCTGTTGTTCATCACATGAGCAAAAGTGGCTAAAAATAAAATTGTACAAGGGGGAACCTTTGACCTGTGTTCTGCATGGAGAATGTGGACTTGTATATTTTTCTAACAGTTTAACAAACAAAATAATAGAAAGTTGAATTATTTGACACAATAATGCCACCTTGAAATGGCACTGAATAGCAGGAATGACTCAGCAACTTCTGACCGCATCGGCTAGGGTTAAATAACTTGTTGCCAGCTGCACTGATTATCCAGTGGAAACCTGCTACCTATTTGCTTAGTAAAATCCCAGTGGTGGCCAGGCAGTGCACTTGGTACTTTAAACCACTTGGTCAACAAACACTGTTATATTCCCAAATCAGATGCACTGACAGAAATCCAAATGCCACCTTTCCTGTTTTGCCAATTTGCCCTAAAATTATTGGCTTTGCAGACTAAACAGAAACTAAGGCCAGCGTGACATTTCTGCAGCAGCTGGAGTGAAATTTGACGGGTCACAGCTCCGGGATGCCACACGCCAATGGGAAAAAGGTAGGAAGTGAGCTGGAAAATGGGATTACGCATGCACCGAGCTTCACCAACATACCAAAGGGCTAAGAGTGAGGAGCAACGGTGGCTGTTGCTCACTGTGGTGATCAGATGGAGGGAGGAGCATCATCACTCTCCTGCTCCTCAGCAGAACTCTTCCCAAGGTCGGCCGCATTACACAGAAACATTAGTCTCTAGAGGAACTTTACTGTCCTCTGCAGAAGCACCAGCATTCCTCCTCGGACACCTGCAATGAGCTATTTCACGGGCACTGCTCCCCAAGGTCCTCAATGTCACGCCTTGATGGCTGCTCCCTCGTGAATGCTCAGGTGATGGCGGTGTCCCTTGAGTCAGCAAGCACTAAAACATCCAGCTGTGGAGAGAAGGCTTGAATGTCATTGCAACAGCCATGGGCATCAGAGTCCTCACCCTCTCTTTTCCTCCCTGTCATGCTGGTTGAACCCTCTGTGCTCATATCTCATGTGCAAATACTTGTCAACAGATCCTGCTGCAACTCATCAGCAGTCAGAAAAATGAAATTAATTAGAAAAATAAAACCTCGCACTGCTGGTGTGATTGTTATTGTTTGGTCATAGCATCTTAAAATAATAATTAAAAGTAATAAACTTGCAGAATAAAGCAGCCAGGTGTAGGTGTGTGTGATGCATAAGTGATTATCCTGGCTACCTGTGGATGATTAAGTGTAGAGAGGTCTTCTGCTATTCATGCACACCATTGTACTGAAACAGTACTGTGAAAAAGCAATTACCCATTTCATTTATTATTTTCATTTGTCTGTAATGATGGACAAAATGCAATTTTTAAATAGCTTCATCCAACCTACCTGGAGCTGTGTGACCTCTGACCTTAACTGAGTCTAGTGAGACCTGCAGGTCTTTACTCTTGGAGTAACTTTGGTTGGGCTGATACTCCTGGGAAGCTTCACCACTGTTCCTGTGGTGTGCGTAATTATTCAGCCCCCTGAGTCAATACTTTGTAGAACCACCTTTTGCTGCAATTACAGCTGCCAGTCTTTTAGGGTATGTCTCTACCAGCTTTGCACATCTACAGACTGAAATCCTTACCCATTCTTCTTTGCAAAACAGCTCCAGCTCAGTCAGATTAGATGGACAGCGTTTGTGAACAGCAGTTTTCAGATCTCCCCACAGATTCTCGATTGTATTTAGATCTGGACTTTGACTGGGCCATTCTAACACATGGATATGTTTTGTTTTAAACCATTTCATCGTTGCCCTGACTTTATGTTTAGGGTCGTTGTCCTGCTGGAAGGTGAACCTC
>NW_024582408.1:1474439-1698357 GCF_018398535.1 Haplochromis burtoni | reverse complement strand
TTATAAACTAACAGCTTACATTTTCAAAATTTCTGTAACGCTACAGGCAGGTAGCTACTTGTTAGCGGTTTGAAATAAAGTTTATTGAGGTGGGGGGAGGGAAAAAAAACATGACTGCGACAATATTGCCTCGCGGACTCACGGACAGCAGGTGAGTTTAACCCACAGGTATGCGGGAAGTGTGTTTTACTCACCTTTCTGTCAGCTTTTCTCTTTATTTTCTGGCACCTTCCATATGAACCGGAGCCTATAGTGTGCAGCACCTCGTAGTCCTCCACCCGGGACGGCATGCTGATTTGTAACCGATTCTAACGTTCAAAACTTACCGGACTGGCGTCACCGTCAGCTAACGGCAACGTAAATATAAACCGGAAGTAGTGTCCTTCAACACAGGCTCTCAGTTTAATCCTAAACCGCCTTTTATGTCTATGTATATGTTTAAATGGTCATTTCCTTATATTTCTTTCCTCTATCGTGTACTCGTGTGTTAACTACCAAAACAGGAAGTGATTACTCTCTGTTTAAATTGGTGCCGAAATCCTTGATTGTGATTGGCCTTGCTCGCGCAGCTGATTGGCAGCCGATTGGTCAGCGCAGAGACGCAACTTGTGAGGTTGAAGCGTGTGGACCTTAAAAATGAGCAGCGTTAGATTAAAAAGGTCAGTTATTAATGACTTAATATTTTATGTTAATTTTTATATTGATATTAGATATTGATGTTTTACTATTTTATTTTACTGACTTCATCTTTTTTTTTTTTTTAACGTTTGTTGTTGTTGGTAACTTAATTATTCCAATGAAGGAAATTCCTTTCTTTGGGTCAAGGGTTACTTTGAAAATACATCAGCTCTCAATGGGGAGATAAACATGTTGGATATCTACACTCATATAGACTGGGTAATGCATTAGCAATAAAATGATGCCAGATCCTTTGACAAAAGTGAAAATTATTAAATGATTTACCTTTGGAGGGCTTAATTTAAAGACCCTGAAACTCAAAGTAAAAAATAATGTGTAGATTTTGCCAAAATGTACCCAGTAGTTTGAATGGCAGGAGGAACCCAGGATTTCATCCCAATACCTAATGGCAGTCCCTTCATGGATATACCTACACAGACCCTTACTCACCCAGCACCACACTGGTCATGCTGAATGATGTTACAGACAGCACAAGTTCTCCAAGGCTTCTCAGACAGTGAGCACAGGGCCCAGATCAATATCCCACAAGAGTATACTGGTGCCGAAATCCTTGATTGTGATTGGCCTTGCTATATAGTCACCCCCCCAGAGGCCCTTTTTATTAAGGTCTGTATTGTGTAAATTCCTGTATTTACCTAATACTCTTCCTGCTGTGCTGTAATCAGTTATTATTTACGTTTGTGTCTGACAGTAAAGCCTGTTTTTCTGGTTTTATAGCCATTGGCAACAGTGACATGTGTTTAAATGCCGTCCCTATTTTAAGGAGCATTTCATAACTCAATTCATAACATAATACATTTGATTGTACATTAAGACATTGTATGCAGTTTATCCTTCTCTGCCTCCTGACATCTGACCCACATTAAACTCATGGACTGAACATACACACACCCACAATGGACAACTGTACCCTCAAACACACAATAATAACATGGACTGAACCACCACTCACAACCACTAGCACTTTATATAGCCTCTCTAGAAACTATCTACACCCTCACTTATCTTAACTGCACTACTGTATAGCTCTGTGTAAATAATCATTCTGTACATTCGATAATCTTTAATCCTACAACTGTTTACAACTTGCATAGTTCCCATTTCTGTATAGCTGTATATCTCAGATTTCTGTAAAGTTATTTATTTCATATTCTGTATAGTTTTTCATATTTATATCCTGTTCATAGCCTGTACATAGCTTGTACTCACTACAGCCTGTACATACTTATAGTTATACAATATTCACAACATACTTCATACCGTGTACATTATAACATACCATAATAGACCCATTTCTGTAATATACTCACATCTATATTATTGCTAATATATATTGTAATATATCTATATCACTAAAGCACTTCTGGATGGATGCAAACTGCATTTCGTTGCCCTGTGCATGTGCAATGACAATAAAGTTGAATTCTATTCTATTCTATTCTTCTAGGGCAGGAGTTGGGAACTCAAGCCTCAAGGGCTGGTGTTCTGCAGGTTTTAGATATCACCCTGGATCAACACACCTGAATCAAATGATTAGTTCATTACCAGGCCTCTGGAGAACTTGGAGACATGTTGATGAGGTCATTTAGCCATTTGAATCAGCTGTGTTGGATCAAGGACACATCTAAAACCTGCAGGACACCAGCCCTTGAGGCCTAGCATTCCCCCCACCCGTGTTCTAGAATAAAGACAAGTTGCCCGAGTTAGCTTTACTTTTCCATAGCTTCCACTTGTCTTCTTACGACACTGGCCTTTATGGAAAGACATTCTCTGATCTCTGATTCAGATAACCACGGTTCTTTGACTTTTATGTCTGTAATTCTGGTTAATTCAAAGCTGGTTTGTATCGTAGATCCTGGTGTGGAAGGAGCTGGATTATGGCACCATGGCAGAGGGTGAGAAGCAGATGCTGGTGTCAGAGGTGAACCTGCTGAGGGAGCTCAAACACCCAAATATAGTGAGGTACTACGACCGCATCATAGACCGGACAAACACCACTCTGTACATTGTCATGGAGTACTGCGAAGGCGGCGACCTGTCCAGTCTCATCAGCCGCTGCATCAAGGAGAGGTGGGGTTGAATGCTAAATGATACTGACGGTTGCATGCTGGTGAGTCCTTTCCCTTCATCGGTGTATGCATGTGTTTTTTTTTTACCTTGACAGGCGCTATTTGGAGGAGCAGTTCATCCTGCGAGTCATGGCCCAGCTCACGTTGGCCCTGAAGGAGTGTCACAGGCGGAGTGACGGCAGGGCCACAGTCCTTCATCGGGACCTGAAACCAGCCAACATCTTCCTCGACATCAAGCAGAATGTCAAACTGGGCGACTTTGGCCTGGCGAGGATCCTGAACCATGACACCAGCTTTGCAAAGACGTTTGTCGGGACGCCGTACTACATGTCTCCAGTGAGTGGCTT
Organism: Haplochromis burtoni; assembly: GCF_018398535.1. Classification (NCBI taxonomy): domain Eukaryota; kingdom Metazoa; phylum Chordata; class Actinopteri; order Cichliformes; family Cichlidae; genus Haplochromis; species Haplochromis burtoni. The sequence goes on along the minus strand of NW_024582408.1, from coordinate 1,695,242 downwards.
CATGCTGCTGGAGTTTGAAGTGTTTAATCTGAGCTTACAACTTTCCTTGCCTGAACTTTTGATTTTATTCTTGTTTGTTAATCTTTGTTTTACTTCATGATTAAAAAAAAATGAGGACAAATATAATCTCTTTTTTTTTTTTTCTGTCAGGAACAAATAAACCGGATGTCATACAACGAGAAGTCCGATATTTGGTCTCTGGGATGTCTGCTCTACGAACTCTGTGCCTTATCGTAAGTTTTCCAGCTGTTCCACTTTAGCTGATTTCCCCACTGCAAACTGTTAGGCAGCAGATCTTGCAGTTTTTCCTGCATTTTTCTTTTTCCTCTCCAGGCCTCCTTTTACTGCTTACAACCAAAAAGAGCTGGCAGAAAAGATCAGAGAGGGCAAATTCAGAAGGATCCCGTACCGGTACTCTGAGGAGCTGAACACTCTGCTCGGCAAAATGCTCAACTTAAAGGTTGGAATTGAATTTATTTTTAAAATTTACATGATATGGTGCCTGAGCTATCTGATTATTTTAGATGGTATAAAAGATGGACCACGTGTCCACATCTGGAAGAGGGGAAGTCTGTGCAGAAATACTTCAAACCTTGCATTCTTTCTAACAGCCTGCAGGGGGCAACTGCTCTAGTTTTAGTGCCTTCCATGGCAAACTGGCCCTCAGTAACTACTTTCCCATGACTTTATGGACTCAAGTGCTAGTTTTAGGTCACTGAATAAAACGTGAAGAATTTTGTAAATTCTAGTTAAATGAGCACTCTAAGCACTTTTTACCACCACCCACATTCACCCATTCTCACACACATTCATACGGTGCCTTTAGGTGCTTTTTCTAACTTTCTCACGCTTGCTCACTCTTCGGTAGATCCTGAACTGGGCCAATTTGTTGTTCAGTATCTTGTCCAAGGACACTTGACATGTGGATTGGGATGTCATGGTGGCTACATCCATCTTTTATGCGGTCTAAGGTTTTGCACCGACGTGATGCTGGCGTCTGATCTGGAATGGGTTCGGGGCATTTCCACCCTTAAAGTGCCAACAGATATTACCCTAGCCTCTGCTAGCAGCATTACATAATAACTGGACCTCAAACTTGTGGAAATGGGAACTAGTTCTCAAAATGAAACCACTGGCAGCGACACTAGCACCACATTGGCAGGAACAAAAAAGGCTATTTATGTTTCATTTATGGGCCCCTTCTCTTGGCAGGACTATTTGAGACCTTCTGTAGAATCTATTCTCCAGAGCAGCCTGCTGAGCGAGGCGGTTGCTGAGGAGCAGAGGAAGGTACAGTCGCGACTCCAAAGGAGATCAGCTGATTCTGATGTTCCTCTCCACAAACCGGCAGAGACGGCGCACGCCTCGGCCACGGAGATCAGACTGAAGGAGCAGGCGCTGCGGGACCGAGAACAAGCACTGAAAGAACGTGAGGAGCAGCTGGAGAGTAAGACCTGTTTAAGCCCTGCTTTTAGCCGCACATACCTCAAGCATATGTCTGTCAGTGTTGCTGTAGTCTGGCCTAGATTTTGGGAGAAATTAGAAAAACTGTATTGTATTTTTAGTAGAGAAATATTTGATTTACATCAGTTTGAAGAGGCTACTCCTAACAGGAACATCCTCTTCTGCAAAGAGGACTCATCAGTATTATCTCATGTTTATGGACTTGTTTTCACATTGGCAGCAATAAGTAAAGTTGAGTAATACCATAGAAAGTACTAGGTACATCTTGCTAAGAGGGTGGAAGTGTAGTTCAAGAAACCTGTGTGGATGGAACAGGTTTCTTCATGTTGCTTGGGGTGTCGCAACCAAACGATGACCTACTTCTACACCTACAGCTCCTACATGTGTGTGTGTGTGTGTGTGTGTGTGTGTGTGTGTGTGTGTGTCCAGAAATATGTGGAAATAAGAGATTGTTAGTCACACACAGCTATGATAAAATAAAATGCCTCCTCTTTTCATTCTAAGATTTTACATGTGCAGACATAATGAAACCTTTTAAATATTACCTGATTTTTAAGACCCTCTGAGGGATGTCCTGGTGTTTAGACTTGAAAGAGGGTGTACTTTCTTGAAAAGTGAGGGATAAATTCCCAAACTGAAACTGTCCATTTTTGTCTTTTAATTACAGGAAGAGAGCAGGAGCTGTGTGTTCGTGAACGACTTGCAAATGAGAAGCTCGTGCGGTAAAAAAAACTTTTAAGATAGAAATGATTTAAGTAATTCATTTATTTTCATTCTAACCATTCTTTGGCAGTCTTTCCAGCTGATTTTAATTTTTTTTTCCCTTTATGTTGAATCAACCGCTTCAGAGTGGAGAGTTTGCTGAAGAATTACAGCCACCTACAGCACCACAGGGACACGACACCGATCTATGACAAAGACATAGGTATGGGAATCCAGCAAAGACTTCTGAACTTACTGAACCAAGACCAGAGCTGAGCAGTTTACTTTTAACGTGTGTTTTAACGCATGTGTCGACAATGTGAATGACTTTGGATCAAATGTATTTTTTTTTTTTTATACAACAATAAAGAAATTATTTTTAAAAAGTTGCAGTTCTAAAAGCTCACACGACACACCTCAGAATCACAGCTGTTGAGATTGTGATTTGTTAACAAGTTTACGTGACTGCTTTGGTCTAGATGCGGAGAACCTCTCTCCGGGTAAGAAGAAGGTCCACTTTGCTGGCGAGAGCAAAGAGAACCAGCGGCCCGATGCTCTGCAGAGAGCGCCGTCCCAGGAGCTGGTGCTGCTGAGGAGGCTGCAGGCAGCGGCCCAGCGGAGCCAAGCTCTGAGTGAAATGGAGAAGATGTGCCAGCTCAAGAGCAGGCAAATCCTCGGCCTGCGCTGATCGCACAGGTGTGACCGTGAAAGCTTCTGAAGGCCTGGAGTCATAACAACTGGATGAAAATGTTCATGTGTAGCTGTGTGTGTGTGTGTGTGTGTGTGTGTTACTGTCTTATTTTTATGTAGCCTGATGAGTGAGTGTGTTATCTCGGGCAGCTAATGCGATTATCAATGTACTGTGTATAGTTTTTTGCTGTATTTATGGCTGTAGACCTTCTTTAGAGACATCTCTAGAAGAAGGGAGACTATGTGGAATGACATGATCCTGTGATGTCAATAAACAAAGTGATTATATTCATTAATACATTAAATTAGGCATGATGCGATGATAAATACTTGTTCTATACCATTTGGGTTTGTTTTTTATTTTTAATTTTTATTTTATATAGCAGTTGAAATGATGTAATAATTTTAGTATCTGCCAAACAGATATGCTGTATTATAGAAGGAAAGAGGATGTGGTCTGAGAGGTGTTCTGGTGTCAGTGGAGCTGAATCCTTCAGTTAGAGAAGATGTTCTGCTGCCTGTACAGTAAGTGGTGTAGAGGGTCTAGATCACAGGTGTTGAACTCTAGGCCTTGAGGGCCAGTGTCCTGTAGGTGTTAGATATGTCCTTAATCCAACACAGCTGATTTAAGTGGCCAAATTACTTCCTTAACATGTCTCGAAGTTCCCCAGAGGCCTGGTAATGAATTAATCATTTGATTCAGGTGTGATGACCCAGGGTGAGAAACCTGCAGGACACCAGCTCTTGAGGCCTGGAGTTCCCCACCCCTGCTCTAAAATGTGTATACTTGATATATCAACAAGCAAACATGACTGATAAATGAGGAATTCTTACTCCACTCAGTTTGTGGGGAAATGTGTGCTTCTCTTGTTTGTTGCCTAGAGACATTACAGCTGTCTATGTTACTTTAACAGGGATAAATCTGTTTGCCCGGCCACAAAAAAAGAATCTGCCCTGGGGTCTATCACAGGGCTGTTATGCAATATGCTATATTTCATATGTATACAGACTGTAGTGGGTCTAAGTTGGGCCAAAACTAGTTTCTCCTGTGGTTTTTCACACTAGTGTAGCAATAGATGTATATGAAAAAGAGATAAGTTACAGGCTGGGCTGATCATTTTCATAGTAATGGAATTGTTTTTATATAATACTAGCTCCCACAAGGGGTCATCACTTTTCCATGAAAAGATATTAAAATGCAATTTGCAATCAAGCCTTTGCTTTGAGTAAGTAGCAGAATAGATGTAACTTATTGTTACATCTGTCTTTATTTCCATTGAAGCTGGTAGCTTACTGGCTTGATTACTGAGTTTTTTTGTGTTTGCTTGTTTGGTTGGTTTTTTCTTGGAGGGGGGGGCAACTTGTATTTAACTTAATGTAAAATTAAATCATTTTACAGCGTAAGTATACGGACATTTGGAAAATAAAATATAAAATAAAGGAAGCAATTATAGTGTGTAGTTGGAACATCAGTAAATTTATTTAGGGATTTTTCCTTGATTAAAAGCTGAGTAAAGACCACTGATTGTATAAAAAAGTGTTTTTACTGGCAAGGGCTCAGTTTCTGTGATTCTTCGCAGTCACCTGGTTTCAGCTGAAACGCCAAGATTTACGAATCAGTTACGGACCTCATCGCGATATTACAATTGCCATTAGCGTGCGTAGCAACCACCGTTGTTTGGCTTCTTTGCGCCGCCTACTTGCAAGAGTTGCAGAACGTGACCAATTACGTTCCTCCCTGTAGCTCGTCGACCAACGGAAATCGTAGTAGGCGTGTCCCACTATGTGCCGTGTTCCGTGTGGAAAGTTTACCGGCTCGGGTGCAAAGTTTCAGCCGTCTGCAAAGCGGAGCTCGTCGGCAAAACGAGCGAGGAAGGTGCTGGTATTTATACGGTTGCTGAATCATTTTTAATCGCCAATTGATTCGGTGTGTGTTTGTCCTCAGATATAGCCGAGTGTTGCTGCCGTCGCCGAATAAGAGTGTTTTACGCGGATGATATTACCAGCGATCGTATTGTCTCAGGGAGCCAAGCTAGCTTAACGTAGCCCGGAGTTAAACGGGAAAGCCAACCAGCGGATGTCGTGGGGATTTCTTGGGCTTTCTCAAACCTGCTGATTTCTTCAACGCTAACTTATCAACGCTAACTTAAACTTGAATCGACTGTGAGGAAGGAAAAATGGCTTGCGAACCCAATCGTGCCCGGCTGCTGTGCATGCTATCATTGACTTTTGGGTTTTTCATCGTGGAAGTGGTGGTCAGTCGGATGACCTCGTCCCTGTCAATGCTGTCGGACTCCTTCCATATGCTGTCGGATGTCATCGCACTCGTCGTGGCTCTAGTGGCGGTTCGGTTCGCGGAAAAAACCCAGGCGACCAACAAGAACACCTTCGGCTGGATCCGAGCGGAGGTGATGGGGGCTCTGGTCAATGCCGTCTTTCTCACGGCGCTGTGCTTCACCATCGTCCTGGAGGCGGTCGAGCGTTTCACCGAGCCCCACGAGATCGAGTCTCCAGTGGTGGTGGCCGGGGTCGGTGCCGCGGGGCTTCTGGTTAACCTGCTGGGGCTCTGCTTGTTCCACGGCCACGCGGGCGGAGGCCACGGACACTCTCACGGAGGGCACTCTCATGGGAGTAAGAATAAGCGGGGCAAAACGAGCAAGAACTCGAAGGCTGGAAACGGGTCTTCGGGAGAGGAGACCAACAACTTGGTGGGAAATCACAACAGCCCAGGCGATGGGAGACCAAGAAATGGTGAGCAATGAGTTGTTGGTGCTTTAGTTTTGAAATGGACAGTCCACCCTCACTATCTCACCATTAATCTGGATACATGTGCCAGTCTTTATCTTCACTGTTAGCACTCCAGATTGTGTAACAGTGCATCAGCCTGCCCTGAGAACTGCCCAAGTGACTAATCCGTATTGGGGGTTTTTCTTGACATATGTGTTTGGCGTCTCATATTTGTTGGGTTATTCTATCCTTGGAAACATGGTCTCCGTGTTGGTGACATTCCTGGGTAAAGCCTCAGGTTTCACTCTGGCTTCTAAATAATGATAACGAGAAGTTTCTGACTGACACAGTTGAGTCAAACTGAACTCGATTTTAAGTTTTTACCTGAATTTCCACACTGACTGTAGCTTGGGCCAGTATTTAAAACTTATAGTGGGATCCTTGTAAAGTCTCCTGACCCCCTGAAGAGCTTAGTGAGTTACCTTATCTGCTAAATAATTAGTAACTAAAGCTTAAAAATAAATGCAGTGAAGTAGGTGCCCACCCTTTACACTCTCCTGGCTGTCAGCTATCAGCAAGGAATCAGAAGCAAAACAAACTCATCTGCATACAGGCAGCTTTTATTTTAGCTTCTTCTTAATTTAATTGTGCTTCTACAAGGTATTGAGTGGAAGAAAAACCGGACAAAGGCCAAAGTGGGGCAGCAGCTGGCCAATCAGCTTGTCCACCATACATTTTTGTTACATTAAACGCTTCTTACCAGACAAGTTGATTGTACTGATAACCTCATGTTGGTGTCTGCATGTCAGTTAAAAAGTTTCACAGCAGCACTGGAGAGCTTCCGTGGCCCTTTCTGCTGGTCAGTCTAACTGAAGGGTTAAACATACAGAAACTCATTTATTCTTCCCCCCGCACTGTTAGACCCTGCCAGTTTCAATAAATGGGGGTTATATCCCCCGCCCCTCCATGCACTGATTGCTGTTACTGGGCCATACATCAGTGTAGCTGTGGAGTCGACAGCCCCAGACACACCATTAGCCACTGATGAATAGACCAGCTTGGTCCCTGGGATGGAAGCGAGCCATTGTTGCTCAGGTGCCGTTGCCCCAGCTTAGAGTGTGTTGCCTGCCATTACTAACTGAATTTGCCTAATGTGAATTACTGAGCAGCATTTTGCTGCGTTTAGGTTTTTTTCTTTGGTCATCTGGCATGTTGTTTTCCTGAGTGTGGCCTTGGGCAGTTATATAGCACAGATTCAGTCACAAGATGAAGTCTTCAGCAGTGAAATCTGCAACATTGTTATGTAGTTTCACATGAACTTTTCCCCTTTCGCTCTTAATAATGGCATTGTATTTAACAGCTGGCTGCCATTTGATGGCATCCAGAGTTTTTACCAGGAGAAAAACAAAACCGAGTAGGGTTCACTGGGAGTTTTTGACGGTGTTGGAAAGTGGGGTTTAATTTTATTCAAAACTGAATACATGTTTTCTTATCACATGACCAAAAACAACAGGACAATTCACTGAATTCTGTTGTCAGGTGACATGATTTCTCCCCCCCCCCCCCCCCATCTTAACTATATGATTAACAATCGTTCAGTGTGCTTAGTCCCCATGCTCAAAATGGGCCCTGGGTGGGGTGGGGGGTACAGTCAGTCTAGACAAACGGACTGTGTTACCTTAGTCCTTGCAATTTCTTACAATTTGATAACCTAAACTGTGTTATTATGGTTTAGTATATTAAATACTAACAAACCTGTTAGCCCCAGATAAAATCTTCTTTCAGGGTGTGTGGGAAACACATGCTTCTTTATGTAGGATAAACCCTGGTCTGTATAATTTGTGTGAAACCTGTGTGTCAAAGTCCATTTGATTATTTAACTGTTCCAAACTAATCTCTGTTTTCCCTTTTTAATCTTTAGAAATCAGCTGTAAAGGCAGCACAGAGGTGCAGATGAATGGAAACACCCACTATGAGGAGATGGATCCCGACCACGACTCGTCGTCGCAGCTCAACATGCGCGGGGTCTTCCTGCATGTGCTGGGCGACGCCCTGGGCTCCGTCATCGTAGTGGTCAACGCTGTAATATTCACCTTTGTGTGGCAGCCCTGCATCAAAGGTGAGAAGTGCGTGAATCCGTGCGTCAACAGCCACTCCGCTGACCATTACCATGACAACAACACCTTTGTCGATCTGCACGTGGGTCCAACTGTGCCGACCATGAAGTTCGCCGGCCCCTGCTGGGTTCTTTACCTTGATCCCACGCTGTGCATCATCATGGTGAGCATCCTGCTGTACACTACCTACCCTCTCCTCAAAGAGTCGGCCCTCATCCTGCTGCAGACCGTGCCCAAGCAGATCAACATGCACCGGCTCAACGAGCGTCTGCTGAGCCTGGACGGCGTCCTGGCCATCCACGAGCTGCACATCTGGCAGCTGGCCGGAAGCCGCATCATCGCCACGGCACACATCAAATGCCACGACCCCACATCTTACATGGAGGTGGCCAAACGCATCAAGGACTTATTCCACAACGAGGGCATCCACGCCACCACCATCCAGCCCGAGTTTGTCACGTTCAGCTCAGAGTCTCGAGACTCCCTGTGCGAGCTCTCCTGTCGGACTCAGTGCGCTCCCAAGCTATGCTGCGGCGCCGCGGACAAACAGAACACCGGCTCTGACAAGAAGGCTGCAGTCGCTTCAAACCTGGAGGTGATCAGTGAGACTTCAGAGGCGGCGGGGGTCGTAGTTCAGGTGTGCCCTGGGTCTGAGGCTGAGGTCAGGATTGCCAGAGAAGTGGAGTCATCTCTGTGAGATGAAGGGTGTGGAGAAGAGCAGAGGAGAAGCAAGAAAACCTCTACTTTGAGCAAAAACATCATCATCATTTGCAGGAAGCTGTACTATTTGTGGCTTAATCATTTCCCCCGATAGGTCCTTTTATTTTCGATTATTGCCCATCTACACGCCTGAACCCCTTTCACTCCCTCCCATGTTCATACATTGAGCATTAGTTCAACCCCCCCCAAGCCTCTCCTCCGCCACTCAGTCCCTCCCTTGTTGTCTGTGGCTCTGGCAGTATGGGGGTATGGTTGCGATGCATGTTGGGTTGCACTGACCTCATCTCCACTAGAACTGGATCAAGGCCTGCATGAGCGTCATTAGCACCGTGTTGTGATGTCTCATCTCGTCTCATGGTGTTTCTGTGCCAAAGCTTCTCAGTGGACCGAAGGGATCAGAGGGACATTCCCTCCTCCAAATGGACACACAGCACACACATCACTAGGTTATTTATTTAGCCTATGGACCTGCTGGAAAAGAGTCTACCTTCCTGTTTTTTTGTGTAGGCTTCAAGCAGACCTATTTTCTTTACCCTCTGGCCTCCAGATGGAATAGTATTGTATTGCATAATAATTTATGTACCTAAGTTATTAGAAATGATCTATTCTCTGTAGATGCTGTTTGTAATGTTTAGTTTGGATGATAAACATTTATTTTTTCTCTTTTCTCTCTTCTTGAAATCTTTTGACAGACCATCTATGATGAATTCAGTTTTTTTTTCCAGGTGTGATGTTTTTATAATGATTTTGTTTCTCAGACGTTTTCGTCTGGCCTTGACTCGGATTTAATTGCAGTCGTTAGCTGGATACAAAAGCCGTACCAACACCTCTCTCACCTTGCCTTTTAATTAAAGAAAACTGTTGCGATATGGCACTAACATAGTCGACTCTGTGTAACAGGACTTCTCGCAGTGGCACAGTCACCTAATTAATTAAATAAACGTTTATTCTTAAATTTCGATGCCTCACAAGCCAGAGAGTTGCAAAGAAACGAGCACTGTTCGCCATTTAGTGAAACCTCCGTCTGAATTTGTACCGGAAAGCTTTCTGTTGGCCTGTTGGGTTTTAAAAACCCTCATGAATGTGTTCGGCACCTTGTCACAATCCATGCTGAGGGAGGTTTTTTTTTTTTTTTTTTTTTTAATTTTAAATATATATATATCCAGGACCTTCTGTGTTGTCTGCATGACCAAACTGAGACCTGGTGTTCGACTTTTTAACAGCTCCACTAAGAGCTCTAGTTGCTGCTTACCAGCGTCTGCTGGTATCCTACTATATTACTCATGACAGTGTGTGGGGGAATGACTCATCATATAGCTCTGTGTGTCCTCTGCTGTGGACAGCTGAGGCGAGCTGGTTGTTTGCTGAACTGAAGTCCATACAGTGGCCTTTGAATTTGTTTCGACTTTTCCCCTCATCAGCACAGATACCGTGTGAAGTTGACCTGTTGATGAGTTTTGGATTTCCACTCTTTGATTTATTTTGCATTATAGAAATGTGTTCTGGGATATGTATTTTTTTTCCATTTGTAATGTTTGGTCACTTTTACTCTTTTATGACTTGAGCTCTATGTGCAAATCGAAAACAAGTGTGTGTGTGTGTGTGTGTGTGTGTGCGTGTGGTGGGGTTGTGTGTTTTTTTTTTTTTTTTTTTTAAATTTTAGATTAATCAGCTGATGTGTTTTTGAACTGTATGGTGGCATGCAAAAGTTTGTCCACTGCTGCACTGCTGGTCAACATGACTTACTGTGACTAGTTAATAAACAATTACCTTATTTCCAAAAGGCAAATAATGGTTAATGGACTTATTTTTAAAGTGTGTAAATAATAGGTTTACCCTCTGCATGGTCACTTTTTTCTGTTGGTTGACTGTGAGGGTCTTGGAAAACTGTCAGAAGTCTGCTCTTCATCTTCAGATCTTTTTGTCCAGTGTTTGCCGGTATTTAAATCAATCCACTCTTCTTTTCACCAGTGAATGCAGGACTCGCTGCAGCACAGCATGGTCAAAGCCATCCCCATGCTTAACAGTTGAACAAGTATTCTTCTAATGAAAGTCCTTATCCATTTTTTTTCCCCAAGCATACCTTTGCTTATTTGGCCTGATGAGTTTCGTCTGCTGACTCTCCAATGAGTCATATTTGCACGTTTCACGGCGCAGGAGGTCGGTGCACAACGTCTCCAGCCTCTGATAAATCTTCCCAAAGGTCAAAGTTTTCCTTGTCTTTCGCACCTGAGCTGCATTTCCAGTATACCTTAAATTCTTTGCAGACTTCAGGATCAACTATCTGAAAATGCTTTGCTCTCTCCTCCTGAGTGGGCACCACTTGTTTTAATCTCCAGACTGCTATGGAGCGCCTTAGAGGAGCAATATCAGAGTGTATAAAGCTTTAAAATATGAAACTCACAACTTTTCCCAGTTATTGCGAATAAGCCATAGACCTAAAAGCAAATTAAGGTCTGAGACTTTAGTAAAAATTATTTGTGAGGTCAAATCTTGTGTAAAATGTTAAAAATCTATAATTTTCTGCCTTCTGGAGATCAATCCATCCTCTGTTTGCTTAGCTGTTCACAGTAACCTAAACTATTTTGCAAATTATCCAAACTTCTGCATGCCACTGTATTGACATATATACCTAAAGTACCTGTCCAGTGTGTTATTGTGAAATTAAAGCAAAACATGTTCGTTAAAGCTGAAGAACCCGAGTTAGTCTCATTCTTACTTTCTCCAGCTTTTCAAATGTACATTTTTACATAGAGCACCACTTTTTAAAAAGTTAGTAAATTACAGAAGGTGGAAGGTGGTAATGGCAAAAGCCAGAGCATCTTTCAGCTTTTCCCTGCTGCAGAGAAGGACCAAAGGAGTACCCAGGGGTGCCTTTGCTGCCCTAGATAATCCTACCTCAGTCAGGAAATTGTCCAGTAACCCTGGATCAGCTCCAAGTTAACTTAACATGTCAATCAAACAAACACAAACGGAAAACAAGCACGAAGTGAAGCAAACCTGCGAAAGAAGACTGAAATGACCACAGAAAAAGACTTGTGAGAACTTTCAAATGCACAAAACACCCACAAAGAAGCACAAGGTGAAACAAGTGGTGCATGTGGGTTTGCTGCCGAGGTTAAGGGAAAAAAAAAAGGTAAAAAGCTGTCACTCAAAAAGAATCTCAGTGAGGATATAGAAAAGAGTTTTAAGCAACAATTACGAATTTTCTAAACTTGTGCTTTGAAATCTAAATCTTTCTGTGTCACAGCCATCAGTTAAAGTCAAATTAACACAGAAAGAAACATTTACAAGCCCGCTGTGTGTAAAGACCCGTGCACGTTCATGTGGCTTGTAAGGCCAAGTGGATATTTGTGGCTTATGTCCTCTATCCAGCTCCAGAAACCTCAACTACCTAAACAGTGATAACGGTTAGCCGTAAATCTCTCTGAGTGACTTGTGCAGTTACATAAGTCCATAATTGCAGTGTTTCACAACTCTTCTCCACGGTTCGCAGCAGGGAATCCTGGCCTCCGTCTGCAACTGGGTTTCTATGGAAGTCTGGAGAGGCTGCTGACTGAATATGTGGCTGCCGCCGGCCCGAGAGGCCTTATGTAAGAGACCCAGGGGCATTCCAAGGGCAACAAGCATGAGGCTCTCACTGGATCCTTTCACATGGACAGAAAGGGGCTCGTGCTGTGGTTGTCTCTCATTATGTACTCTTGGGTTTAAGTCAGGTGTTCTCCTGCAGCCCCCTGAATACAACAATCCTCTACTCTGTGGCTTGTGTGTGTTTCCATCTCATCCGTATCACTGAGATAAGCAACGGAAATCTGTGAAAAACACAGAGGCTCATTTAACAGCAGTTTAAAGCTGTTGTGTTGTGATGTTTTTTTCTTAAGGCTGCTTAAGAATATAAGAACATCTGGATTTAAAGAAATATTCTGTTTACTACTTTGGTTCTGTGATGCAAAAGTCCTTTTACTAAAAGAAAGGTTTGTCTCAAAATATTATCAACCAACACTAGAAAGCAAAGTGCAAAGTATATATATCAGCCACCCACAGAGGTCACTGACACAAAGTCACTGCAATCAGCTGATGAAGCAATTGATTTTTCTTTACAGACAATAGCAACACGTGCTATATGATATTCATTTGTGTAATGGTGTAGAGTACTAAGATGTCAGAGTAAATTATGGAATAATTTAGGGAAGGTTATTACTATGTGTGTAGTAATATCAGTATATACACTGGAATAGCAGCTAACAATGTAACATAGAGCTTAAATCCAGCACAAGCAGTTAATGTTGTGACTCTATGGAAGCTCGTTTCAGCCACGGAGAAATATATTTCTCGCCTGAGTTATTATCTCAAATAAAAACTAAGCATCTTTCTGCTAATTTCCATTTAAATTGTGACACCATATAAGGACAATAAGTTTACAACAAAAAACAATACAGTCATAGTTTCACAAAAACAGTAATTATAAGGGTCAGAAATGAAAAACAAAATCTCAGGATCTAAAGATGTAAAAGAAGCATTTCTGCATTTTTAAATGCACTTATTTCAATAATGAAGGCTGGTTCTTATTAACCCACATAGCAGTCGGTTAATTTAGCTTAGCATAACGGCTGGAAACTAGGGAAGAAAACAAGCAGCCTGGCTCTATCCAGTGACTGGTTATTGCTACATAAATGTCCTGTCCTTTTTTTTTTTTTTAATCAAAATGAAAGGAGCTATTATTTAAGGCTTGAGGCTTAAGTATAACTTAAGTATAGCTTAGGCCTGCAGCTACCAAATTATTTTGGTGACTAAAGTGTTAAAGGTTTAAATGTTAACCTCGAGGCTTCTTCACTAGTAAATCTTACTATTCTAGGTCCGTTAGCCGTGGTTCACTACAAAACAAAACAATGTAGTGATTAGAAGCCAGTGGGCAAATAAATCGGGCAAATAAATTCATGTTAGGAAACATTTTTAACTTTAAAACTATTGCTGCACATACAGCTGAGCTGATAAATGACCCTGCTCAGTCAGCCGTATCAGTAAAACCAGTGACAGGTGAGTTGAATAACATCAGGTTACAGCAGCACCTGTTCAAGGCTGGATGGCTATTAGCCAGCAAGTCATCAGTCAGGTCTTGCAGTTGATGCTTTGTAAGCAGAAGAATGGGAAAGCGACTTCGACAGGAGGCCAAAACCACAGAGACTCCACCTGTTGTCCAAGCTCAGGTCAGAAACGATTCCCCTCCGGGCCTGCTGATGTTTTGAGCCTCTTTGGGGTGTTTTTAAACTGAAACCCGAACAGCAGCAATGCATTATTTTGGTTCAAGTCATTCAGCAGACTGATACAACAGACTGCCAGAGTAACAGCACACTTGTGGCATGGGTTCCTTTCAGATATTATGAACTGAAACCCGGATTTTTGGTGAAAAAAGCAGAACTTTGATTACTGAGGGAGTCTGTTTTGAGTAAATGTGACAGATCAGGGTGGTTTTGGGTGTGTTACTAGGCTGTAAATATGAGATGATGACTTAAAAAGAAATTGATTTACAGTTCTGTGATAAAGAAAATCTCTGCAGGAGTATGTGCAGCCTGGTGAGAAAAAAAACTACATACCATGATTCAGCAGCTTGTACAGCCACCTTTAGCATAAATAACTTGAAATAATTTTTCTGCCTCTCATATTGTTGTAGATGAATTTTACTTCACTCTTTGAATGTGAATTATGTGCAAATTATACAATATGTGCATTATATTGTATCTATGCTTATTAGGTTTGAAAATGGACACATGATATATGACTTATGAACTGCAGACCAAATCTACCAGTGGGTTCAGATAATGTAAACTAAACTGAACCCGAGACCATTTCCCAGCTGTGCTTGTGCATAGCACAAGTTTATGCCCTTATTTGAATTGCTGATTTTGACATTTCTATCTATACAATGTTAAAAAAAAAATGAAAGCAAAGAAAGGAAAGCAATGCAGTGCATACCGAACAAACCAGTTCATCAGTGCCCACGCTTCCGGGGATTCATCAGAGTGAGTCAGAGACCTCCCAGGTAGAAAATGAACATGACATGAGATCCAAACCTATTGCTCAGGCAGTGAAAGCAAGGGAATCACTTAGAAATCTCCCTGGATTTCACCACTAGAATGTCCTCTCTCACGCTTCTCTCTTTAATCACATGGCAGGCCTGTAGCCACAAAGGGCCTGTCCATCTTAGAGAGATTAGCAGTGCAGGAATGTTACTCAGATGATGATCCTGAGACGAAGAAAACCCCAAACTGATCTTTGTGAGTAAAATGGAACCACCACAATGGTCCAATTTCCCATTAAAAGGTAAAAAGAAATTGAATAAATATTATATAAATTAGAATATACTGTTAAAAGACAACAAATAACATCTACAATGTAACCATTTACATGCCTGTGGCCTCAAAGTAAGGCACCACAATCTAACTGTGGCTGTGTGCTGTCAGGTTACCGCCTGCAGCCAGCAAATCTGTGCTCTAGAAAATATCTGTCCTCAGTCAACATGCACCGAAGAGACACGAGAGGCATATTCTGCTCCTTCAGGGCAACTCTCAAATGAGTGGAAAATGACTCTAATGAAGAAGAAAGAAAAAAAACCCCCAACTTCTGTCGACAACAAGCCTCTCAGAGTGGTCCAGGAACAAGTGTGGGGTATAAACAGGGCATAAAAGGAGTTTTCAACACACAAAGATCACACAAGTTTAATGAAATCAGCTGATATGTTGCTGACAAACAACTGTGAGGGATAAGCCGAAGAACTGCTGGATCTTGACACCACAGAGGCAAAGCCAAAAATTACAAAGAGGAGATACACAAGGGTGATGAAGGGTTTAATACCCCTTGAATTAAACAGAATCTTTGTTACATCTGAAATTACGATGTAATCATATTTACCTACACATATTTACTGATCAAAGTTAAAATAGCTTTCAGCTTTTTAAAATCATTTCTTCTTTTCTTGTTTCCTCTCCTTAAAGAAGTGCTAAGTCATTCATCAAAAGAGGCATTTGTGTAAAAGAGGTAACATTTTCCTTGTCAACCTAAAGTGGAACGTGCACTTCATCTAAACCTCACGAAAGACACTTTCACAAATAACAAAGTAAGACAAAGTGCAGATTTTTAGTGGCATTTAAAAACAAATCTTCCCTGTCTTAAAAAAGTTGAAGCAAAAGTAGAATAAAACACATAATGAGACCATAATGACAGCTAACTACTAAAAGAAGGAATCCCTCTATGTGTGTCTTTTCCCAGTGACATCAGAAGTTAAGCATGGACTCTGACATTAATATAAAGGTGAGAAACAGGGACAAAGCACTCAGTTATATAACATCATAAACAGGTCTGCACCACAGCAGGAGTGCATGCCTGCAGTGCAGTGCACAGGTTGAAAGTAATGTCACAACTACAGGGAGGAGACAAGGAAGTTATAATGACGAAATTGAAACAGTATCCTCATGTCTGAAAATAGGACATATGAAATACAGCTGTTGCAGCTGTGTGTTAACAGCGGTGATATAGTTTTAAAATCATGTGACTGTATTAGTCTGCAGAAAGAATCTAACAAGAGGAGTGCTTTGATTTTCTTCTTTTTGGTCAAGCAGCAAATTCAAAGGTCAAAAATCGATTTCTCGTGGAAGTTATCTCCAGTTTATCGTGCTGACACGTAGACTGAAAAGTTTTATCAGCGCTGCTGAAATGCTGATGTTGTGGAGATGTGGACAACGGAAAAAAGGTCAAGACATGCTGTTTCATCAAAGCACAGATGCATTTATACTTTTTTACTGTGTTTTTATTCTATCGATTTTGGATTGTGTACCCAGTTTCAGATCTTGTGAAACAATTGAAAAACTGAAAGTGGAGAAAGTAGCAAATTGAATCTTGGATTGTTCTCACGGCTGTTGAAGAAAGATGTAGGGAAAACACTCGGTTAATGTTTCACTGACGCTCGCACTGTACGGCCTCACTGGCCAGCCTCTCAGACTTTGATCGCAGAGTTGATCGGGTTCAACCCAGCGTTAAATAATTCCTCACTGATAAACAGCATGATAGGAAGAGAAGAGAGCAAACACTCACTGTCTCCCCGTCCTCTATCATGCAATCTGCATAAAGGGAAGATTCCTCTTTTAATGTCTTATGCTCATAGACTCATGTAACGGCTGCTCAGCATTTCAGCATGTGGACACTGCAACAGCTTATCATCTCTATAAGATCTGAGGACACAGGACAGTTAAATATTAGCTACTTTCATTTGAGTTAAAATCATAATCCCATCATTTTAATGCAAAATCCTGTTATCCTACTACTGCACTAAGTTGACCTGATTGAAGTTACAGTCGTGTTTTAATAAAGGTGGTTCTCTGTTTCTATATTTGTGTTAGTTTTATTACCATCTCTTTTTACTAAACTGTTGTCAGCCTCATGAACCGTCACCTATTATGCAGCTTTATTCAGCTAGGCTTTAAGTGTGAAGTTCCCAAGGACCAGAAAATCTCAAAAACTGAGCAAGAATGGATAGATTAAATGTAATCGTGTCCCAGTTTTTTTGCAGCACGGTGGCACGGTGGTTAGCACTGTTGCCGCACAGCAAGAAGGTCCTGAGTTCAATTCCTCCATCAGGCCGGGGTCTTTCTGTGTGGAGTTTGCATGTTCTCCCCGTGTTTGCGTGGGTTCTCTCCGGGTACTCCGGCTTCCTCCCACCGTCCAAAGACATGCAGCTTGTGGGGATAGGTTAATTGATTAATCTAAATTGTCACTAGGTATGAATGTGAGTGTGAATGGTTGTCTGTCCCTATGTGTTAGCCCTGCGACAGACTGGCGACCTGTCCAGGGTGTACCCCGCCTTTCGCCCTATGACAGCTGGGATAGGCTCCAGCGCCCCCCGCGACCCTGAAAAAGGATAAGCGGAAGCGAATGGATGGATGGATGGTGTCCCAGTTTGATTTTGTAAAAAGAATTAATAGACTATACACACTATTAACAACAGCAAAATCCAAACTTTAATACGGTTACATGGATTTTTTTTTAACTTAAACTAATTTAATTTGATTGAAAGTCAACTCCTTTATATTGTATTGAATATATCATAAAGTCAGTGACATAAAAGACAATAAAATGTTATTAATAGGCTATTTCCATTTATAAACGGCATATAAACTGAACATGGAAAGTCATTCTCAGCCAGCAATCTAGTCAAGATCAGCCGATCTCAGTGTCCGCCCACATCAGCTGACTGCTCAGCACTCTTCTACATGTGTTGTTGGCAAATCTCATATGGGCTGTGCTGTTTAAATTGCTTCAGCTTGACTCTGCAAGCTGCTTTGTAACCCCCCCTCCACTCTGGCACTTCCTTTTTATGTGAGTTAATCAGTCACGTCAGAGAAACCTGACCTATTCAGTGGGGAGGCCCCAAGCTATGACTGCAGAAGCAATGACCAGCTAGTTTCCCCAGCTTGCCTGTCACTGATCAATAAAGTTGTTTTTAATCATGTAACTGTTTGGTGATGATTAAATCAGGCTAGAACATTTACTCCTCTGCATTTTGTCGCACGTCACGATGAAGCTGCAAACAGACTTTTGCTGTTACGCAATCTTAGCCGCGCTTCCTTTTCTCCTGACGTTCTCCGCCTCCAGCTCACAGATTTGTGATGATTCACAAACATTATCTTTGGAAACAAACACACAGGTATGAGCTGCTGTTGGACACCGCGTACCTCCCTCCTCCCCCGACTTACACACGCGCAAGCTATCATCACCGTGTGTGAGAACCAGCAAGCTCACGACGGAAGGACTATCCCTGACTGAAGAGGCTTTAATATGCTCCCCTCCTACACACACACACACACACACACACACACACACACACACACACACACAGATTCAGTGAATTCCACATTTTGCTATATTTCAAACCCAGTTTAAAATTGACTTTGCTCAATATTCGACGGCAACACAGAAAAACAATCAAAGATGAGACCTGGTACATGGATAAAAACCTCTCCATGTACCAGCGCTCCGGCATATTATAGTCTTGTACATCTCATTTATTCTTGAAGGACATTAAGTCTTTTAAATTATTTATGATGAAAGGCATTCTGGAGGGAAAACGACTGCAGTGTCCTCCATTTGGAGAAGTTACTGCAGATCTGGACTTGAACACTTTTATGGTAAGGATAAATTAAAAGCTGAACTACCAATGACAACAGAGTACACCCTTTTACCCTCGAATTTGTATTGAAGGGTTGTTCTCTTTGTTGGTATTTTTATCTATGCTGGGTTAGCTGTGAGCAATGATAACCAATTATTGTTAAAGTATTCAATCATTTAATCAGTAATAACCAAATTTATTGGATTTGGTTACACAGAAGAAGATTAGAACCAACCACAGTCTAGCTCAGTGTGGCTGGGGTCAGACCCAGTGGTCTCTATGAGTAACATCAGAACAGTCACCTCAAGGTGCTTTATATTGTGAGATAAAGAGCCTACAATATTAGAAAAAAAATCCCACCAATCAGCCGACCTCCTTTAAGCAAGCACTTGGTGACAGGGGGAAGGAAAATCTCCCATTTTAACAGGAAGAACCCTCTATCAGATGGAGGGGCAGCCGTCTGCTGTGACTGATTGGACGTAACATACTCCACCAGTCTGACTTCTAAAGGTACCTGACAGCCAATGGGGAGTTAGCCAAAAGGTGCCGAGGACCTTTGGTTGGGCTGAAGGTTTAGAACAAGTTTTTCTATCAGGAAATCTGGGAGTAGTCTAGTCAGAGTCTGAATCTGATCCCAACAGATCCCTGAGGAGGCCTAAAAATTGAAGTTCACCAGCACTCTCCATCCAGCCTGAGGGAGCTTGTTTCTTTTTGACTGCACAATAAAGACACCAAAGTCAGTTCACTGAACATTGATGCTAAAGACATTATTTCCAACAAACCTGCAGTGTATCTTTGACTGCTTAGAAAGTAACCATCAGTACTTTCAGACTAGAAACAGTATTTATTCAAAGCACCAGGTACAAGTTCTTTGTGTTTTTCAGTGCTAAGCTGGAATTAGCTGGTATTATTCGTTGATCAGAGTTATAGTGAATTGTAGTAGTTATAGTAACAGAAATGTTCCCTCTCATTTTCCACATTTTGTGCAACAATGTTCGCTCAGTTGTGAAAGTAAATAAACCACAACAGAGGAAAGTGACAAAGGGTAAAAGCTATATAATAATAATTTAATTTATGGATGTTATTGTCAATCAAATGTAGATACATTTATTGTGCACTATTGCTTTTCTGAAAACAAATGCTTTCCCCTAGACTTAGACTTTGAATATAGACTAAATCAATTAGCCAGTAATTTGCCAACACCCAGGCTTAAGAGAGATCATTCTGCACAGAAGGTGAACTCTAGTTTTCATGGAGGATTTTATTCTTTCGTTTCATTACATTTCTACCCATCTGCCATTGCAATATGGCCGTGACAGCCAGCAAATCACGCCTCAGGGTGGCCATGCCAAGCTGACTAGCCGACTGTAAGCTGGCAGGCAGATCTCAGTGCAGACCGGTGAACAGGGAACGCTGGGATTTGTTTTACATAACATGTTTTTGTAAAGTAATTCATCACTAGTCTTGCTCGTGTTTTTTCGGACATGTTGTTGACAGAGCTGCTTTGAGAGCTAGATGTAGATGGTTAAAGGTGTCGCTTTCAGCACACCCACATCTCTGCGGTTCCCCTCAGCTGTAACCAAATGTTTTGACACTTTGTTTTTCAGCCCACTTTAGTGCTTTTCACGCACAGCTTTTTTTTTTTTTACGTCACAGATTCAAACAGCAGTTTGACAGTCTACAAGTCCCTGGTGCGCAAAAAAAGGATAATGGAGCCAGATGTTTCTCTAAAGAGATGATGAGGAAAAGAAAAATGAGGAAAGAAACATGATTATTTTGATTGAATGTGGATGGAAAAGTGATGTGTGATGTATAGGTGTCTAGTGTATGTTTTACCATGTTAAACTTTGTACTGTCTTGTCAGTCAATACAGGTTTAAGTAGTTTAGCACTTACAGGTATCAGTGGGTCTGGCAAGAAGCTGTGTTTGTACCTTTGTAGTATTTTTAATAAAGTTACCTGACAAGCGTTGCTTCCTGTGCGGTTACTTGTCCTAACAGACCACCTAAAACATCAGTCCTCAAGTTTAAGTAAGTGAAATTTTATTTTTTCTTACTTGGCACTAGTTAGCAGGTTCATTTGTCTGTGACAGTAATGTCACAGACAAATGAACAAAACAAAAGACAAAACAAAACAGCATGGCGGTGGCCGTAGTACTAAAATTAAGGTTTCAAAGCCAAGTTTCACAAACCTACAGGTGATTTCATTGTAGGTATTTCCATCTTTTATATACAGTACTGTGCAAAATCATGAGCCATCCCTCAATTCTTTATATTTTGCTAAGAAAATGGGAACGATTTATTGAAACACGCAAACATGCACCCAAAATTCAAGTAATTAAGATACAAAACAGAAAGAGCTTGAAATGAAAGTCAAAATTTGATATTACCTCCTTCAACGCAGTCAGTCTTGTCTTTTTTTCAGCAGTCTTCAGGAATAATTCTCTTCTTTGGATGTCGGCTGCCTTTTGTTCCATTTTTCTCAAGATGATCTGACTCTGCTCTGAGGAGGCCGATCCATGACTGATTCCCATTTTTTCCTTGTCCAGGTTTCTTATTTTTTTAATTTATTTATTTTGAGACACTGAACATAATGCGGAGATCCCAAATATCTGTCCAAAAGCTCACTGAGAATCACCTTGTTGTACAAAAGTATAGTTTTATGCCTGTCAAACTTGACACTTTTCATAGATTCTAAGAAATGGTAACAAATGATGCGACACAGAGATGCTTAGTGACAAAGTGCATAACGATAATATTTAATATTCGTTCTTTTGCTAAGCAATCAATCATGTATAGACACAACAGTGGTTCATCCCTTAAGTTAGATGCCTTTTTTAAAACCGTTTTTTAGGCAGAAGACTTTTGCACAATGGTGTTAAAGAGCTGTACAGTTAAAGTTAAGAAATGTTTCATGAAGGTTACCATAAATGCAAAGGACTGGTGTTATACCATCAGTTCAAGTAATCCCCTGAACGTGTAATTTTGCACTGGAATATGAATAAAAAAATATTTCATTAAATACTTGTGTGATGTATCTTCTACCTGTAAACGGTTTAATTTTTTTTTTTTTTGCTTGATTTTAAAGTTTCTTTATGGGTTCTTTTCCACCTCCTCTGACTGTGATGATCTATGAGAACATTCACGTCGCAGCACAGATTCACTGACCTTAGTACACACTCCACAATCCACACACCCCACAGAGGCTTTTCTAGTAAAATGGGCCGCTGGACAAAGGCCAATGAAAATGGGGATGTCAGCATTTTGGAGGTTTTTTTTCCCTAAGTCTCCGCTCTCATGTGATCTGCCCTGCATTTCCTTCCCCATTGTCACAGCAGAGGGCAGTTTGGGACATTGCTGTCAGGCCAATTTCACTTCCAGGCAGAAGTCTGATAACATGTCCTTTCTTCCAGGGCTGTAGGGTTACAAAATAATCAAAAGTTTGCGTCATACAATGAAGAAGGTGGATTGAATAAAAGAAACAATGAAACGCCATGATAGCAGGACCAAGGCCCTCTGATAAGTGGATTTTTCTGCATCGCAGTTCTTCATTACTTTTCTTGCCTTTGGTTTACAGAAACCCTTACCAAGTCCTCCATTCACAGTGAAGAACCTGCTTTTAAAATTTGCAACAAAAATATGCCTCAAAATATCAAAAAAGGGAACAACAGATGCTGCCATCCTGATGATGTCTTCTTTAATGAGATGCCTTGTTTACTTTAAGTGAGTGTCGCGAAATCAATCAATGCCGAGCAGTGAAACAAACCACGGAGGCCCCAGAAAAGTGCAATCAAACGATGAGTTTATTAACACACAGGAGAAAACATCAGCATATGTCTTCTGACAAAAATACATGTTGTGAACACTTTAAAAACAGTGAGGTATCCGCCCCTCCAAGGCAAAAATAGGTTAAAGACGTTAGTTACAGTAAATGGTACACCTTAGATGGCTATAAACAGACATAAAACTTCTCATTTCTATAACACCTTCCAAACAAGGTAATAACTTCAAGCCTTCAAGGTGTCTGAGGGCTGGTTATTGACTCCGATCATCTGTTACCAAGTAGACTAAAATGCAGTTAGAAGCTAAATGAGTTAAGGCCTCAGGCCTGGCATATTTCTAGATTATATGTGTATTGTAAGCATGTATTGCAGTTATCTTTCTATGCTCTAGTCTTTAACACAATACATTGTGAAGACTCGCGCTTCACAAAGCTTAAGACCCTCTGTAGATTTAAGCAACAACTCTGAATGAGCACAAATAATATGCAATGTGTATGACCTACTTCTGGCCGTACCTGTAATAAAAGTTAACATAATGGAAGGATCCTTAAATGAACATCTTCAATAAACAACTTTAATGCAATATCAATCCTTTGAGAAATATTATTGAATGGAATAATGCTGTAAAGAATGTTATTAATGCAATTGTAATGAAGCAGGTTATATGGCAGCAATAAAAGAATTTCTGTATCTCCACATTTCCCTCTTTTGACATTCCAAAAAGGAATGTCACCACACCTTGTGTTGTATCACTCCCTGCCCCACTCTATGGGTTCTAAGTTCACAATAACCAAAAAGATTCAGCATGTACGTTCATTCATTCAGCATAAAGTCATGAATATTTGCAATGATGCAGGTCCTGCGTTGTTGAGAGCTGAAATCCAACATAAATGGAAATGGAAACTTCTAGACGATGCCTTCTTTCTTCCTTTTTAAGTATTTTTTTTTTTCAAACTGTTGTTTAACCTGGAGAATAAAATATCAATTTTAAATTCTTTGTCCAAGAAAGACATCAGTTCAGTCAGAAGTGACAAAAATACACACAAATATACAAAATAAATCAAGACTGAGATTCAAAAGCTTCCAGCTTATAGCACTTCATTGGTTGATTAAGTTAAGTTGCATTTTTATCAGCTTGACACAATCTGGTCATTTTCTTCTGGTCTCTGACAGACAGAAGAAGGTACAAACTGGTTTTTACTCCTCTGATTTAAGGGTGTGTTTTAGGGTAGAATTCTTGGGACGACAGCTTCCCATACTTTTCTGACAGATGCAGGTCAGTAAGTAAGATGGCCTTATTAGTACGAATATGATTATATGAAGTCTTTAGAAGGACAAAGTAGACCGACAGAGGTGAGAAGGGCTTTAAAATTCACAAATGATGAACCAAAGATGTGTATGACATGTTTGTGAGCACTGTGGATGCTACAGGTGGATTTTGTCATCTGTGGACAGAGCCAGGGTTACTGTCTCAAACATATATTTAACTATTCCTTTTAATAGTCGAAAATGTCTTTAAAAGGTTTTATCCACTAAACCTTTGCTGAAGTTAGAGTTTGGGGGCATTTTCACACCAGTAAATAAAAGTCAGGGCTCAAGGTCAGATTATGACACCAGAGTTTAGATTGTCACTTGGGAGATAATACAAGACTGTGGCGAGATCAAACCGTTTTGGGAAATCACAAGCTGGATATTTATCACGGAACAGAGAAAATATCTGAAAAAAAAAGACAAAAAGTCAGTGTCAGAGGAACGGACCTCTGACGTCAGTGCCAGTGTTTTGTGCTCGGCTCATCATGTGACTCTTACTCAGTTGACTTCAGTGTGGAGCGCACAAAGCCCGACGCGTGTGGAAAAGAGGCTGACAATGAAACAAAGCTCACGTTCAGCACCGTGTCTGACCATGACACTTCACTTTAATGCGCAACGAGCTCTGAAGGTTAGTGTGACATTTCTGCACACGTCCCTCCGTTAACAGATAACAAGTCCTCCTCGCCCCTTTCATTTGTGTTGATAGTTCAGGAATGCGTTCATGCATGTGGAATAATGTTTGTTCAGCAGGTGAGGCTGCCTGTTGTTTGTTTGGTCCAACTTTTCAGGCTTTTCATCTCAAGAATGTCAAGCAGGAGTTCTCAAAACAAAACAGCTTGCTCCATCTGCTCCCGTTTCTCTCCACCCAAAACCTGTGGTGACTATTTTACAAGCAAACCCCACGTTCTTGCAGAGATAAAGATATAAACGAGCTTATGCGGGGTGTATATGAAGCCTCTAGGCAGCTAACGTGGTCAGCTTCTTCCCCCTTGTGGTGGGTTTGGGTATTGCAAAAGCATGAGGCTCTAAGAGGAACTTAATCATCTGGTTTCATTGTGATTATAAGTAGACTGCTAAAATGCTTCAGTATAAAATCACTTTAGATGCAGGCCACTTTAGCACAAAGGAAGTTCAAAGCATTACAAAGTATTTAAATGCAGATTTTAACATGGATAAAACTGAGTGAGAACTTGAGTGGATTTATGCAAATCCCAGTATATACATGAAAATGACCAGAGTGCGACCAGCTGCCTCACTGGAGCATGATGTCCTTCTCAGTATTGTTTTCCAGGCTTCCTGCAATCAATCCCCTGCTTGAGTCACTCTGACTCACTGTCTACATTTGCCGTGTCCTGTTCACCTCACGGAGCTTAAGAGGTTTATTTATCACGGTCAGCTGTAGAATGAAACCACCTTGTTCACTCTTAGTAATCAAAGCAAATTTACTAGAACAGCAAAAATAGATTTTTGATGCTTGATGCCGAGCTGTTTGCCACCTGTTGAAATAATAACACAACAGAGCATGAACAGGAAATTTACAAGGAACAGTTTAGGCCTGAAAAATGATCTGTGTAAAAACGGGAAACACCAAGAAAAGGCTTTTTGGTTTGTCTGTTTTTTAGGATGGATGAAGGGGTTAGCATCGTTAGGTCCCGGATTTGAATCTGAGTGAAGTTTACATATTTTCCCCATGTCTGTGCGGGTTCAAACTGGACTTCCTCCCACAGTTCAAAAGCATGTCGGTTAAGTTAGCTGTTGATTCCAAATAGACTATGAGTGTGAATGGTTGTGTTTCTTGGCCCTGAAATGGACTGGCAACCTGTCAAGGGTATAACCTACTTCTGGCCCTATGACAGCTAAAATAAAGACTAACAAACAACCCTCAGCATTTGATGTTTTTCACTGTTTTTTCACTGTTTCACTTTACCAAAGAGCTTCCTTATATTATTGTGACCAGTAGCAGCACAGTAAACAAGAGTAGCCCACATATTTAGGCCACATATTTAAAACAACAACAATATTATTTGTGTAGCACTTTAAAAAAAAAACACTCAGTTACAAAGTGCTTCACAGTTTAGATAAAACAACACATTAAAATAAGCCTGCAAAGCTCTCATTAGGACCTCATAGCTACCAGCACAGTACCAGTCTTCATGCTAAAATAAGCATGATGAATGAATTGTGCAAAATGTGGAATGATTTCTTTTTAAATGCACATCCTGACTGGTTTTGATGGAATCTTTCTGATCATTTAGTGCAAAACATGCTCGGGCAGTCACGGAAACCCATTCAAGAGCCTATTTTCCCAGAAAAACACCACGCTGTCCCACTGCAGCAATTTTCACCCGCCTGGTAATTGTTTGCGACTAGGTGCAAATGCAGACAGTGTGAGTCTAACCAGTTTGCTACCCAGAAGTGAGATGCGTCAGATCACACATCAAATCTGCCAAACCATCCAAATGAACTCCGTGCCGGTGACGCACTGTCCGAGCCCTGCCGCCGCTCACTCTGAGTTTAACATGGGGCGGATGGAGGGAATCACTTTAGAGGATTAAAACTGTCATCTGGTTGGATTACAGCGAGAGCTTACCTGCCCATCTGTCACCTTCAAACTGTGGCAGAGAGACTACCTTTGGATAGTGGAGGCCTCAATCCAGCCAGACAGACTGAAACCATGACACAATTGTGTTGGATGTTTGGAAGTATTCAGTGCCTTCATCCTGTGTTATATTACATCTTCTATTTGCAAAGAAGTGCCCGAAAACTCAGTGCATGTGCAGCTTTTGATTGAAAACCCACCTTAGATTCATGTTTTAATAAAAACTCAAGGGAAATTAGGCAGTATAGAGACTTTGACTGATCAATATCACTTAATCATGAGCTGTAGGTGACACAGGATCTTTAGGTTGTAGTTTACTATTATTAAACAGATTAGACTCATGTACAAAAAGAAAATGGTCAGAGTGCCCACTTGACTTAAGAGCTACATTAAAAACACTTTTAGGTAATTGGAAACTCTTAATTGCTCATAGTTGTGAATGTGAGTGCGAATAGCTGTCTGTGTCTATGTGTTAACCCTGCGACAGACTGGCGACCTGTCCAGGGTGTACCCTGCCTCTTGCCCCAAGACAGCTGGGATAGGCTCCAGCTTCCCCGCGACCCTGAAAAGGATAACCCGCAGAGAATGGATGGATGGAATAAGGGGGTAACAAGTCAGGTTTGTTACCCCTTTACCTCCAAGCCCTGAAAGGTACAGTGTGCTAACAATGTAAGGTGGGAAAATATTGGTTGTTTTTCTGTGAAATGACTGTGTACTTAAAATTACTTACATTATAATTTGTCCACTTCTTCTGCACAATACCCAGAATTTAGGCATTACTTAAAGTTATGCGATACTTACATTTACTTACAATTACAATTAAGTATGAAGAACGTTTTCCACTACGTTTGCACTACTTAAAATTACTTATGCAGTATTTGAAATTATGTACAGAATAATTTACATCTCCTTTCCTGTCACATACTTTAAGTTATACAATATTTCAAATTAATCAGGCACTATTTAAAATGAGGTACACATTATAATTACTTAAAGATTAATAAATTTTTCTTGCAGATTAATAGTTTTTGTTTCCTGTAATAATCTGATCTATTACCCCTATTTCTAGTGCACCTACCTTTAAGTATTTGCAGATAAATATAATTGCATTGTAATTTCAAATATAATACCCTGATATTCAATTTAATTACAGGAGAATTAAGTGACAGGCTGTATTATAAAGTGTTACCGACAATTATTGTTCATCATTCCAGTAAAGGAGCCGTATACTTTCTAAAAGTGTAGAGTCTATGCACTTTAACCATAGTTTTGCTTGGTGTAATAATCTGTCCTGTTTAAAAAAATCACTTTGTAACTTATTTACAGAAAAATACTTCCTCTTCATTTTACAGCGCCTTCGTAAAAACGCTACAGAAACACAAGGAAGTGCTGCAGCATGTCATACGTCTTTCATATGATGTGTGTGCTGACTGCAGACAGACTTGAATTATGTGAACTCTTGTTCTCCTTGTTCGCACTGTCTTTATCTCTCTTCCAGGAAACAGGTGAGTGGAGCTGACCTGGTTAGAGATGCACCACACCCGATCAGGCAGGGCTGAGGAGACTGTGGCTGAGTTCCAATCCAGACAATGCACCCTCCCCCTACACACTTTCACTCTATCTGCACGGAGGATAAACATCTTCAGCTGCCTGGGCGACTGAAAAAGCTCTTTGTGTTTTATATTCATACTCTTAACGCAGTGACTGCATACTTATTCACATGACAGATTTACTTTCTTAATTTAACACTGTGTCATTATATAGATTGTTACATACTTTTGGGGCACATTGTGGCATGCATATAAGAAAGAACAGTTTCATGAGTTTTGAGCCTTCTTTCTGAGCTCAGCTCATGTTAAAATGCTCAGTTTTCTACAAAAAAACAAAAACAGTTTCTGAAATCTCCTGGTGAAATTGTACTAAGTCTTATTATTGGATGACTGGTGGATGCCGATACAGGTGGCTGTAGCTACTAGCTCTCTGCTTTGCTTCACTTCTGCTAACTGGAGTAACTGGGTTGTGCTTTTGATTCC
The DNA here is from genome assembly GCF_018398535.1 of Haplochromis burtoni. Taxonomy (NCBI): domain Eukaryota; kingdom Metazoa; phylum Chordata; class Actinopteri; order Cichliformes; family Cichlidae; genus Haplochromis; species Haplochromis burtoni. The sequence continues at coordinate 1,666,940 of NW_024582408.1, read as the reverse complement.
TTTTGGACTATTCATAATGCCTTTATCTTACAAATAATACCGTTTTCTATGCCATATTGTTTGCCATATAATTATACTGACTGAGTGTGTGTAAAATTCTAGGATTTTATTTGGATCTTGCTCATTAGCAGGCCTCTGGGACTGTGTAATGCACCCATATGGTCTTTGGGTGCAGCTTGCTAAACCATCTCATCTTTATCTTTAAGCCTCATGGCATGATGGGAAATGCTATCCCTTGATATGATATTAGCTTAAGCTGTGATTTATTGTTAACAGTCTCTCTATAATCTGTGTTCTGCCTGAAGCCTGTTCAAAGGGAGTTCTTCCTCCCCACCATTGCCAAGTGTTGCCCACAGGATTCTTATGAATACATTTTGAGTTTTCATGGCTGGCATCACTACAGCAGCTGTATAGTGGTTAGCACTACCAACTCGAGGGCCCTTTCTGTGTGCAGCCTGTACGTTATCCTTGTGCCTGCATGTTTCCTCCAGATGCTCTCGTGTCCTCCCATAGTTCAAAGACATCCATGCTGGGCTAACTGATGATTCTGGATATGAAATAGATAAAGTGTATACAATGACTGGTAAGTAAATGGGGAATGTTAACTACATAATCTTTGGATTTTTTAATTCTTGACTTCCTCAATAGTTCCTCAACATGATTACAATTTTTTTTTACATTTAGCCAGGCACTTAGGACACAACACTTTCTAAATTCAAGCCCCTGTTTCTGTTGTAATAGCAAGAAATTGTGGATGTAGTAATGCATGTATTCACAGTGAGTATTGTTTACGCCAACTTACTGTCATGTCACTGTGAAAAAAGAGTACTTTTCAGACCTGCTTGAATTGTTTGCTGCAATATTTTTATGAACCATAAATATTGTGACGCATTTAGAGCTTTTATTTTATTTCTTTTTATATTGGTGTCACCATGTTATCATTAGAAGATGCAGGAGTGAATATAAATGTTTCTCTTGTTTTACTTAGTGAGCATTCTCAGTAATGGATTCTTCTGCAGTGACTAAACAGAGGTCGCGGTTCATCCAGCATTTTATTTAGCGGTGTATCGCTAAAGAGGAGGATGGTTTTGTGCTGTAATGGAAGGGTGATGAGGATTTTAAGGTTGGAGTGAGAATGCACAGAAGGAAACTGTCAGAGGTTAGCTGCTGTTGCTGTTGCTGTTGCTGCTGCTGCTGCTACTCACACCTACACACAGAATAAGCCAACAAACCTTGATTTCCTCCTACACAACAACTGCACATTAAGTCTGGACTCTATCCTGTGCATCACACACACTGACAAACATTTCCTCCTGTAATTAGCACATTTCCTCCCCTCCAAAAATTCAGGACCATCCACTGTAACCCAGTGACTCCCATTATCTGCGGGAAGTTAATTTGTTCATTTACACAGGATGACCTCCCGCATGTGTTGTCCGTGCACCGCCGAGCTCCCACGCCACTAACACTGTCCTCCGAACAACATTCTTTGATTTGTCTTCCTCTTTCCTTCTCGCTGCTCAACCCACTCTGTCCTGTTTATCTGCCTCTTCATCGCTCTCAGGCTCCCTTTTCAGCTGATGGAGCTTATTGTGGACAAATAGGCTTACAAGTGTCTCTATGGCAACGGCGGATCGTAAAGAGCTACATAAGCACTTCATCAGGGGCCATGATCCAACGGCTCCCATTGGAGATGGTGCCCCCAACCTCCTGCAACAAGTAAAGGCAGGCCAGAGAGGCTCCTGGGAGGAGGAGGGGAGAGCGAGAGGTGGCGATAATGCTGAGAGAGGATGGAAGAGGAGGCGAGAGAAAAACCATTTCTCCTCTCTCTTCTCTCTGCGTTTCATTCAGCCAGTCTCTTCGACATCCACCCAGCTCTTCTGCTTCCTGAGGACTTTTACTGTCCGGCTCTACGGTGATTTTATATCTTGTGGAGACCAAAGAAAACTTCAGAAACAAGGAAGAGGTAAGGCATTCTTTGAAGCAACAAGCTGGTTCAAAATAAAGGCTGAAAAAACTGACTTCAAGAAGGCATGTATTTTTTTTTCTGGTATTCACGCCACTTATAAATAAGAAATCACTCAGATTTGGAGTCCTGAAAGAGAGCAGCAGACCAGTCTCCAATTCAGGGCTGAAAGGAGTGGTCAGTTTAAATGGTTGCTATTGACAGAGAAATTAATTGACAATGGCTGGAAATCCAGTGATCTTTTAGGTCATTTATTAACAAATATTACAAAAACAGCTTGAGATTAAAGGTCTTTCAATGCTTGGTTATTTTGTGGTTTTAGTTTATGTCATTTCTCTGTAAAAGACTCACCTATTTTAATTTTTTTATTTTCTGACTTTACTTCCTAGCAAGTTTAATATTTTGGACATCTGATTAAAAAGAAGATGCAATCAGATTGTTTTGTTTTCAAATTACTTGATAGATTGAAAAATGCAGCCTTTATCCTTCCTGATGTAAAACATACTGATGCAGTGACTCTTTTACTTGCTCCATTTTTAGGGGTTAAAGTGCTGGCCACTTGGGGTCGAGGTAGGGCTGTAATCTCACTCCATCGCTCTGTTGTGAAACCTTTTCTCAGCGCATGTTTTATTGTAGCCACAGCACCTGGAGGCGCATTTACAACTGATGTGGCCCAGAAGATACCTCCAGCATGTAAATAGATTAACCTACCATAAAAACACTGTGGTCAAGCATTAAAGGGGCTGGTCATGCTGAAAACAACATCTATACTAGAAAAACCACTAAAAATGGGACTTAGATTTGTAAGCTTTAAAGCTGTGAATCATTTAGAAAAAAAAGGTGCCAAAGTCCCATCATGTAAAATCAATGCTTTAAAATCCTGAATAATGACTCACGACACATGAATCAGTGGCCTGCACAGCTGTGCTTTTTAATACAAGCTAACAAAAGGCCCACTATTGATGGGCTTGAATAGAGATCCTTTGGAGCGGATATGACACCTGCAGAACAAAGAGCCGACGCAGCATGGTGGATGTTGTCTTTTTGAAAAATATGCAGATATCGAACACACTTCAGAGGATGCTTTGTTTTACAAAATGAATGTTCATTAAAACTCGTTGCAGGTCAACCCTGTGCTGTTTTTTATGTTTTATTGGTACCATTTTCAAACATCCACAGATTCTAATTAAACATTTCAAGCGTGTCTCTTTCACATTATTTATTTATTTATCACTCGATTGAGAATAAGAATGTTATTTCCATCTGCTATAATTCAAGTTTGGCAGTGTGGCTCTGGGACAGCAGAAGCGAAAATGCTCACAGAGCAGAGCAGGCAACAGAGGCGGGTTGCAAAGTGGCTTGCAGATGTCCAGGAACTGGCAGGTTAATGCAGATTAAATAGCGCAACCTGTATTGCCAATTGGATGCATAAAAGAGCGTCAGCTGAGTCGTCAGCTGATGTGGGCTCAGTTCAGCTGATCTGGGATTAGGCTGATTTTGACTTTGTTGCCTGTTTGAATGAATGCTCTGTTCTCACAGACACAGCCTTTCAGAAATAAACTTGAAGTCTGGTTGTCATTTCCCCTCATCAGTGAACAGTGAAGGAGGACGCGGCCATGGCCTCCTGGTTCAGCTGGAACGAACCGTATTACCGGTCTCCCCGCCGGGACCCGGCCGACGTGGTCACCGACACCCTGATGCTCGAGTTCAGCTGGCAGCTGAAGGAGTCTGAGAAGCAGCAGAGAGAGAGGGAGAACGAGTACCGACGCACAAAGACTGGGGTCGACTACAGCTGGCTAGCCAGCACGCCCCGGTCCACCTACAACATCAGTACAGGCGAGAGGCTTGGCCTGGAGGACCTCTGTGCCAAGGTGCCCCCATCCTGTTGTGGGCTGGTCATACTCAAGTAAGGTGATAGTGAGTAGGCGTGAGATGAAAATCACTATAGCAGTTTAGCAGTATACCATATTGTTTCCTTGTCGCCAAAAATCTACTTTAATTTTATTAAATGTGAAGACAGTTTGACTTCAGAGCTACTATCTCATGACTACTTATGAAATGAATGAGGATAGCTACAAGTTAGCATCTATTCTCTAAGAAGAAGAAGAAGAAGAAAAAAAGAACTCAGAGATTAAATTTATTGACACATTATTTAACACTGGATAATCATGACAGCACAATCACATACATTCACACAGTGCAATGAATAAATAAAGCTATTTAGCTAGCAAGCATGCTAACCTTAGCTTTATTTATTAGAAAAAGATTTGTGCTTCGAGTTGAAAGATAAGATCACCAATGTTGTAAGAATGTATTTAAATATATAATTGTATTTATTTTTTGTAACAATACCCATAACCAACACAGCAATGCTAACAAGCCAATGTGGTACAAAGTTTACTGTTATTTTGGTTTTGTGTGTTAGCACAGCGGTCTTCAACCTTTTTTGCACCACGGACCAGTTTATGTCCGACAATATTTTCACGGACTGGCCTGTAAGGTGCTGCGGATAAGTAACAAAAAAAGAACATTCATTCATAACAGACGGGGGGGGGACAGCAACGATAAAAACCGATAAAACCCTAAAAAACATAAATCTCGACTCTCTGCCGGTACCAAACGACTCACATGGCCCAGGGGTTGGGGACTGCTGTGTTAGCATGCTTCCTAAGTACTAGAGGCTAAGTTGGATCTGGCCATTTTTTTTTTAAAAATTTTCCCGCTCAGGTATTTATAGACACACCCACTGGACACTTCATTACTTCCACTTGTTCAACTGCTTGTTAATGCAAATAACTAATCAGCAAATATCGTGGCAGCAACTCATGCATTTAGAAAGGTAGACATGTTCAAGACAACCTGCTGAAGTTCAAATTGAGCATCAGAGTGGAGCTATTTAAACTGGATAGACAAAATATCCAGTGAACGGCAGTTCAGAGGAGAATGATTGGACTTCAAGCTGATGGTTATGCAACCATGCGCAACCATGCTGAATACACCTTGTTATTCATCACGCTAAACCTTGAAGCAGGTGGGCTACAGCAGCAGAAGACCACATTGAGCGCCACTCCTGTCCTGATTTCTGGTACATTATTCAGATAGTAGGGTCAGAAAGCATAGTTTCATCTTTCCTTGTATCAGTGTTTAAACTCCTGGTGGTGTAATGCATGAAGCTTATTTTTTGGCACAGTTTAGACCCTTTAGTACCAACTGAGTATCATTTAAAATCCACACTGACCTGAGTATTGTCGCTGACTGTGTTGATTCCTTTTAAGACAACAAAATCTTTTGCGACAGTTTGAGACTACATTGCATCAACTAGGCACGAGGCACTCTGGTGGTCTTCAAAAACTTATAACAGGAATGGCTACTGGTCTGTGTCTGTAACCAACTATAACCCCTCCCTAATTCTGTTTGTGTTAACACTTTTACGAGACACACTTAAGCGTCTTCTTTGGCACAGACCAGGGGAAGGTTTTGTGAGGCAAACTGATAAGATGGCCAGCTTCTCCGTCATTTGACGCGTGACTTTAATGCTCTGGTGCATTCAAAGCCATTTAATCTCCGACAGAGACTTCCTGAACTCATCTTAGCGTCTGTTCGTAGAAAGCTGCAGAGGCTCCAGGTGCCTTGTTAGAGTTTAACAGCGTTAATGTGAGTAAGAGGTGAGGTGCTAAATGGTAAGTGGAAGTCACCAACACAGCAGGGACCAAGATTACCATGTTTTTACAATCTCAGTTTGCCTCATGTTGGCAAAGCACTCAGCTGTCTTACTATAAAGTGTATTTAACAAAGTAAAATTGCATTTATTCATCCATTTTTGTCCAGTTCAAGGTAGAAGGGAGACTGGGGCCTGTTCCAGCTGCCACAGGGCAACTGGGAGATCCCCCTGCCCCAAAATAAGTGTTGTTTTTTTTTTTTTAAACAAGCAGTTTTAGGTTAGATATTCTGTCTGGTGAGTCTGATTTCTGTGGAATTGTTAAAAGTGTCATCTTTATTTATATTAAACTTACTCAATTTCATACATAAAATGAAACTGATTGACTCTATTGGTAAAGTTGGTTAATTTTTAATCTGTTTTACAACCGAAAAGAAAAGTTTTGTGCCAGCCAAACACATTAATAACACGTTTTTGAACATCTTACCTTAGATAATACATTTAACTAGTATTTATTATAATCGAGTGAGATTACTAGGGTTGAGAAGTCAGCCCAGGATCATGACATATGAAGCCCTAAGGATGGATTTCCGTTTCTTTTAAAATTTCTTGCCAAACTAAATTGTATCCTTAATAGGAATATTTTACTGTATTTCTAAAATTATATTTTTGGAATCATAAAAGCAACATCAGAGATGCTAAATCTGAGCTAGCATGAGTTGATCAAAAGGCCAATTATGAGTCAGTTTGAAGTACTTACTGAGCAACTGGTTCCCAGGTTTTCTATTTAAAGGTTTGTTAGGGCCTCAGGCACTTGTTGGCAGAGGAGGAACATTTGCCATCACGTGGATACTCATCTGTTACAGGCAGGTTAAGATGGCTCTGAGCATTACATGTCATGGGACGTGTGAAAGATTTCATTTATCGAACGTACCGACAAAAGAAACACAGAATTTGCTAGAAAATGATGATGCTCATTAACTGACTGCAGTTCCAGCGTTAGTTCTGACAAGCATCCTTTTATCAGATCATTTGACCATAGTCGCTTTCACACGTGCACTTTACTTAAAAAAGAAAAGAAAGAAAAAAGCAAAGCATATATATAGACAGTCCTGCTTTGAGGATCTCAAGTGATTCACAGCTAGAAGAGCAAGCAGGTGTTATAATGTGAGCACGTTTGTATTAAAAGGCATCTGCTGTCACTCCACTGGACTCATTAAGGACACAAGACAAAGAACCTAGGTTCCACCATTTGTTATCTCACAATGCTCAGATTTCATCTAATAAATCTGCTTGTTAGATAGTTGTGCGGGAAAATCCCAGCAGATTAGCAGTTTCTGAGATACTTAGACCAATCTGTCTTGTAGCAAATCTCCTTTCTTTTGCCCCTTTTGATGTTCAGTTTGAGCTTCAGCAGGTCGTCTCTATGAAGTCTCCATTCCTAAATGCACCGAGCTGCTTCCGTGCGATTAGCTGATTTGATGTTTTTGTTTACAAGCATCTGAACCTAACAAGTATATAGAGGTGGGAAATGTGACTCTAAATGATTCAAACTTGTTGTATGAGTTAGTTAGAAGCTAATTGCTAATAATGTTCATATTTTTTAAATGAAAAACATTTTTAATGGCGTCTTTTTGTAGAAAGGGTGCACAAAACAACCAAAAGAAAAAAAGCCAATTACATAACCATCGCACTGACAACCACACAATCACTGTTTCATTTCTTTGCACAGGTTCAGGGAGGCCATGCAGGCCAATGAGCCCGAAGTGCATGAAGTTTCTGGTCTGTTTCGCTCTGTCCTCATGGAGGCTCTGGATCACCTGAAGGAGGAGCAGGAGGCGGAGCGACTTGCTCGCCAGTGGAACAACAAACGTGCCATGAGCGTTTCCCTCATGAACTTTAGATCGCGGATCAAGATCAACCCGTTTGGAAGCACAGTGGGCCTGACCACTGCTGCAGCTGAAGGGGCGGGTCTAAGCGACCTCAAAACCGTGTCAGAGGACGTGGAGAGAGGGATGGACAAGGACGAGAAGATGCAGAGAGTGTGGAGCATGCCTGACTTTAGATACAAAGGAACCGGCAGCAGTAAGATTGTTTGATGCGGGAGTTCACGGGACAGAGATGGTGATGATGATGATAATGACGTTTCAGTAGGACTAATGCTTTGTAGCAGTGTCCACTTTTGCACCAGGAGAGAGGATGAGTCCATCTGTCCGCCTGGTTTTACAGTACAGTACCAATCAGCATTTGACCCTGCTTTACTCTCTTATCTGAAGTGTCTTTTTTCTAGTTTATCATATTTTAAATATTTTTCCGTACTTGAAAGAATTTTCCTGAGATTATCACTACTTGAAGTGATGCCTCTTTCATTTTGCAGAGATTTGGCATCTAAGCACTGAGGGCTTTTTAATGTAGCCTAATAGGGAAATTAATCTAATTTAAACTGCTGTTTATTGGGAGGAGAAACTTGGTGCTAGGTCAGACTACACAGGCAGGGCTGGGCTATAAATTTTGTTCATACAGTTTTTGTATAGAAGGAAAACAGTCTTAAAACAAATGACTTAATCCAATGAGAAGGTGAGTCACACGTTCCCTCCTGAACTGCACAGAAGGACCCAGGAACATAATTCATCATCCAAGGTCGGTGAACTGAAAGCTCTCTTCCTGTGCTCTTTATTTGCAAGAGGATGTTGGAGGGGAGGGGTTGGGGGAAGAGGAATTAATCATCAAAGGCTGTCAGATCAAAGTAAAAGCTTTGACGCACTTTAATTGCTGTTTCTGCTCCATTTGTCACCCACCATTATTCAGCAATACATAAAAGGTTTCATCCATCATCCATAAACATCTTGACATTATCTCCATACAAGAGGAACTGACAGTGTCTGTGTTTTTATATGTCAATACAATAAAAATAACTGATTTTGAAACATTGTTCATGAGAGAATAAATGTTTATGAATAAGACTTACTATAATAATTCAACAATACAGAGTCGATTCGCATTTTTAACATAATATACATGTTAAAAACTTATTTCAACACACAATCAGACTTGCACTTTTGCAACCACAATTCTCATCAGCTACAAGCAGAAAATGAACGTACGAAACCTTTCTAAATGTAGAAAGACTGCTATGAATGGGGAAAGTAACTAAGAGCTGAAAGAAGAACAGCAAAGTCTGTTTTCAAATCTTTAAATCAGGTTTATTAAAAAAGAAAATCAGGGGGTGTGACTTGATCAGTCCTCTTTTTGTTGCTACGTGAGACTCCGACCAGGCTGCCGGTGGCTGAGATACACTGTGGGTAATGTTGGAGCCAGCTTCACACATGGAAGACACATATAGATCTAAGCCCATATCTTTTCTGAACCAATTACTGAATGAATTCTGTATTTTGTGAAATGGTATGTTGCGACCTAATTAGGGAGTTCTTTTTTTGAAAGAGATGACAAACTGCGAGCAAATCTGAGAAGTCAGAGGCAGGTGAGCAACTTTATTTCCATCTGGTGGACCACAGATGAACTTACCCAACTGCTTAATAATAACACCGCGTACATCATGAGCCTGCGGTGTGACTGCTTCTTGTTTTGCCCACAGAAATATCTCCTCCTGCACTCCGGCAACGTTGCTGCTGCCTCTCTGTGGCAACTCAATTTACAGTCATCTTTTCCTTCTCAGAAAACTCTGCTTTTATTTTTTCCTGAGATCTGCTGAGGTGTCTGGGCCTGACAAACAGGACCGGTGTTCACAGCGGGATTACAGGGTAGAGTTCAAGAACTCCAGAAGCTCTGCTCGATTTTTGTCTCGCTGTAAGAAAACAAAGCACACATAAGACAAGTGAAAAAACAAACAAACAATCTATAAACTACAAAAAGGCACATCTGATTGCTTACCTGTTTGTCTTTCTTTGATTTCTTTACTTTCATCTTTATCTTCTTCCCTGAAATCATGCTGTATTTGCCCTTTTTCCTGTCCTTCAAATACTGAAAGAAAAACACATTTAATTTTAAAGAATCTTATCAGTTCAACTTCTAACTAATCCCAGGAAAATGCCAGACAGGCACTATCACATTCCAATATCAATGCAAACACAGACTGTACTCAAGACAACACTTGCAATTTGAAGAAATGCACCACAGCATGCCCCAGAAACAGCTCTTTGTTCTGTGATGCTTAACACAGCACTGGGTTTATTATGCATGGAAGCTGCACATGGCGTATGAGGATGGCAGGAAGTCAGGTACAGGAAAAGAATAAAGAATGAGGTCAATTTTCAAAATAAAAGCCAAGTTAAGGATGGAATAAAAATGTCGGAAAACGCGAAGATGCACACCCGCAGTAACAGTATGAAGAAATATGGATCAAAACAATTAAAGAATAAAACGTTTGGGTGTTCTGACTTTAAAATGCCTGTCATATTAGCCAGGCTGGAGTCAGAACTCTTTAAAAACAAAGTTGTAAAATGAAGAATATAACCACCTATTATGGATGGCTTTGATATTAGAAGTCCTTTATGGTCTATAGGATTTTGGAGGGGACTTTATGGTGAGGCGAGCTTCATTTGGACAGGTGCTTGTGTGCTTTGTTATTCCCACCTCAAAGATGAGGAGGATGAGTAGCAATTGTTGCATGTTTTATTCTAAGAATAAAGATGAATAGACTTATTCTATAATTCATCTTTGGCCATTGTGAGAACACCTAATGATTAAAGTGCTAGTCCGTAATCTTAAAAATCAATCACTCTATTCTTCCTGTGAAAGAAATGTTTGCAAATGCATGAATATATTTACATGATATAATGCACCAATATAACACACTCGTCTAACAGAAACATGTAAAGGTTTTTGCTGAATGTTTTCCTACCTTGGAGATCTGCACAGGTCCTGAGCTGTCCTCCTCTCCTTTTGACTTCTTTTCTTTCTTACGTTTAGACCGTTTCTCTTTCTTCCCTTTCTGGAGAGAAAAGAAAAAAGCATAATTCAGTTTTCTTGGGGCTTAAAAATTCTTTGGCAATATAAGCTAACAAATGAATAGTAAATTACTTTTTTATGTTTCTCCTTTCTCCTTTTCTTGGACTGTTTTCTGGATTTACTGCGAGAGTCTAACAGGAACAGAAATAACACACTAAGCTGAATCCAAACAGATATCAGCACTGTGATGAGAAACTTCAGGAAAAAAAAGACTCTTTAGATACATTTCAGACATTTAGTGCACACTTACCACTACTGCTAGAGCTGCTGCGACTTCGGCTGGATGACCGTGAAGAACCTGAAGATGACGATGAAGATGACGATGCAGACGAAGAAGAAGACGATGATGATGAGCTGGAAGAGGATGATGAGGAAGATCTGCTACGGCTGCGTTTCCGCCTCCTTTTTTCTCTTCCTGAAAAAAAGGGGCAAAACAAAAATGTAATTACACAATAAACTAACGTAAGCCATATTTACAAAATTACAAATGCAGCCATTCATCATTTCCCTTGACTGACAGTGTCTGGAAGCGAGACACAGTAAGGTAGTATAATTGGTTACTAAGGTGTAATTTTCAATATGACATACACAAACATAGTTTGTACTCTGGTTTTTACTATTTTTAAGCATTTATATAGCTCTAGGTGCAGTGAAACATAAAGGAAATGTGTCCTGTTTTATTGTTTTTCTGCTAATGTGAACTCAGTCTTTTTTATGTATTTTTGCTGCTATATCTTCACAAAAAATGAAGACTTTCAGTCAATTTTTAATAGATTTGGAGAGATATGTTGCATCTACTATTCTACTAGTAAACATAATAGGTAAACACTAATTTAACAGTCAGTTTTCCTTCTTCTCAGCAACAATCAGTCCACTCTTTGATCCCCAGTCACCAACATGAGACACTGTTTTACACTGTCGGCTGCTATAATTTCCCTTGAGATCAATTAAGTATCTATTCATTTATTTATCTATGTCCAGCCGTAACGTCAAGCCGTAAGTGTCTTCGGCTGTTAACTCTAATAAAAATAAATAAAATGAAAGCGCAACCGGTAAGCACTGGGGGGAAACTTGCCTGTGCTTCTGGATCTTTTCCTTTCATCCTTCCTGGAGCTGGAGGAGGTGGACACTCTACAGTCCGCTTCTGCCGACTGCAAACGCAGAGAAATCATTATTGCTTGTGTTGCGTGTGTGTATATGTGCGGGTTTTGTGTGTGACAAGAAACAGGTCACCCTTTAAAGCTCCTGGATAAGCTGGCAAAGCTACGAATAACAAAACCCCAAATAAATGGAAGAATGCGGAGATATGGATATACAAAAACGTTGCACAGTGCTACGTTTACAGAGCTACAGCTAGAAAACCCCCGCTATAAGCTATTAAACCTGAGCTTTTGTACTCACCATAGCGACAGTTGGGTGCAGTTAAAATTATATTAATATTTTCTATCTACAAAGACTTTAAGAAGGCGTAAACTGTGAGTTTATAACCAGTTATCTCCGGTAAATTAGCACTAGTTAGCTACCTTAGGAAACATTTTGTATCCCATGATGCACCGGTACAAGCTACTTTCAAAACAAAGGCGCGAGAAGAACCGAAAGCTATCACAGCGCCCCCCAGTGGCGACAGAGATATTATTCATTGCAGAGTATTCGTACTGCTTGTGTTTGCTCGATGAAAACATACTACTATACTATTATATTTAAATAAAGAGAAGGAGTTTTGAAAATAATTTAATCAATAAGTGGTCTAGAGAAAGCTTATGCTAGGTTAACAAGAGAGGAACTGTGATGCTTCATTAGAAAACAGGAATGGCAGACAAGTATATTTTTATTCCTTGACCTCCTCTCCCATATCTTGAGAGAGTGTTCCACATTTTAACAGGTCCTGTGGGAGATACATCTAAAATTCGCCTTTTTACGCAGTGTATGTGAAAAGAAGGCTTTTTTATTCTAATTAGATGAATAAAATAAAATCAAGAAAATGCTATGTGCACTAAAGAAGGTTGCAAGCTACAGCTTTGCAGATTTTGATGAATATCATTGAAAATCTTTGGTCATTTTTTCTCCTGCTAGACATGTATTTCAATTTTGCACAGGAGAAAATATAATGTGAATTGACATAATATGTCTGAGTCATAATTTGTTTAAAACAGGTATGCCAAACTACCAAGACTGTTACCAGTGAGAAAAGCAGCTATATTCGAATACAGCAACTATCACAAGTGATAAATGAGAATAAACTTGACCTTTTTTTAAATCATATTATTATTATTATTATTATTATTATTATGATTATTATTATTCCTTAGTAAGAATGTTAAAAAAGTTGCATTCTATATTATATATTTCACAACATCCCAGCATTGTGAACGTGTCTCTCTTTGTCCCACACAAACGCTGTGTTCATCCCACACTGCATGAGGACAGCAACGCAGTGGTGAGATGTGCAGTAGGAGTAACATATGGGTTCAAGGTGGAGGTGTGATTGCATCAAAAATCGGCTCTGAATCCCTTTTTGTTTGCAGTGGTGATAGACAGGGTGACAGATGAGGTCAGGCAGGAGACGACACTGTGATCTATAGTGAGAGTACAAAGTAGTTGGAAGAAAGCCTGGAGAGGTGGACTTATGCTCTGTAGAGAAGAGCAATGAAAGTCAGAAGAAGTGAGATAGAATGCGTGCGTGAATGGGAAGGTGAAGAAGAAAGGAGGAGTAAGAGCGAAGGTGGATGAATTTAAATACCTGGGGTCAACCATCCCAAGCAAGAAGAGCACGCAGACATTGTGGAGTAGGTGGAGATGAGTATTAGTAGTGATTTGCAAAAGAAGGATAGTGGCAGGAGTGAAGGGGAAGTTTCATAAAAAGTGAGACCTGCTATGATAGTTGGTTTGGAGGTGGTGGCGCTAACAAAAACACACGTAGAGGGTTTGTGTGACAGAGGAAGGTACTATGGATAAGGTGAGATTGAAGAAGATGATCTTCTTTGGTGACCCCTAATAAAAATTTCCATGCATTTATTTTCAGATGTTTGTTTGTTTAGTTGTCTCTAATACGAATAATTCAGCTCATGTAGTGGGCTCTGCAGAGCTCAAGTATATTGTGTGTATTGCAGGTCCAGTGATGAGTGATGGATGTCTGAACAAAATTTCATGGCGATCCATCAAAGAAATCAATAAGAAACGGAGAAATTGCAGTTATAATTGAGCCATGCACCCATCGAAGAGTCAGATTATGCACTGACGTCATTCTGGTAATCATTTAACTCGGTTATATTGTGTAGAATTAAAATTATGCTCTGTCTCTCATTGCTTATACAGAGGAGGGCAAAAATCCAAGACAAAAAACAAAACAAAACAAAAAAATCCTCCCATAACATTTCTTTAGTTAAACTGAGAACTTGAAATAATTGAAACATGCTTTAAAATAACCACAAAAACTGTACAAAAACATGTTTATTATGACAGTAATAGTATACCATACAAATAAGAGCTCATGTTAGCTGTATAAAAATACAAAATCATGATGCATTTTAGTGTGAGCATCATAGATCATTTGAGAAAAAACAAGAAAATCATTAAGTCAGTTTTATCTAGCGCTCAGTCCCGTGTTTTAACCTGTCCTGCAGTGCTTTGCCGTCGTGCTGTTCAAAATCTAGATTGAGGGAGTGCACAGTGCACAAATTTCACAGCAATAGAGGAAAGAAAAATGGTGGATATTATGATACTATCTATGGTATGACAGTTTGTTTGTTGCCATCGTGGCACTGCATATTGGTAGGTAGCTTCCTTTTATACTGTTTGAATAATATCTGAAAAATATTCAGTACCAGTTTCTATGTTTAAAGCTTTGATAAAACTGACCATGTCCATGTCTAAGATCTAAACTGTATGTACATGTAGGAATACATTTGCTCTGAACAGAAAACAGAGTGAAAAACAAACCCCAGCTCACCCAGTGACAGCCAATCAACTTTTCTACAGCTGCGCTCAGAAAGATAGAAAATGCTAGGAAGGTTTATTAGTTGCAGTAATATCATACGGCTGTCCCTGCACACTTCAGAGCCACACTGCTGGTTTTTACAATGCCTGACTTAACCTCTCACATGAGGACTGGGCTCCAGTGAGGTCAAAGCGCAGTTTTTCTGCTCGAGCTTCTACAGAAAAATATAATGTATAAGAAAAATACACACTGTAATCATATAGTAAACATGCTTTTATGTTTTTTTATCATATAAAATGAAAAAAAAAAAAGAGCTTATACAAGTGTGTCAGCAGTGAAGCTGTGGAGCGGTTCGGAATGATAAGTCAACAAGTGTAAAAAAAAAAAATCCCTGAAGTTAACCAAATTTAAATTTTTTATATCATGTCATATATGTGTGTGTGTATATATATATGTTATCAGTATATATATATTGTATATATATATATATATATATATTATATATTATATATATATATATTATATATATATATTTTATATATATTAATATATAACGTTTAAGTGCTCTTTCCGATACAAATTCAAACTTTACTATGATGAAAATAACTCTGTGCGTGGTTCGCAGTTCAGAAATGGAATAAGCACCACGTTTAAGCGAATCCTGCATCAACAAACTGATATTTGGTCTTGTGGTGGAGCTGAACTGTGACTTTTTAAAAAAACGTCTTCATTTATAGCTAAGGCAAAATCGTGGGCAATTGTTTAAACATCTGCTTTGTGCTTTGATTGATCTCCGTGAGCCAGGCTCTCCTCGTTCTCTTCCTCCTCATTAGGAACCTGGAAAACGAGCAATGCAAATTATTTGTCTGTGGCATAAATGGTCACCAGGCAAGCAAAATACAGTTCAAACAAATGCACAATGCATTTATGGACATGCATGATATGCACAATGTGTTTCTGTGAATTAAAATCTGTATCTAATGATATACTGATTGACTGCTTATTATTTGGCTCTAATTTAATACTTTAATTATTAAAACACGGTGTTTGTCAGGTATGTGTAGTTTTTGTGCCTGGATGTGCTCACTTTTTCTCTACTTACACTGATATATGAACCAAGTCTATCTGAGTTAATAACTTGAATAAACAAATCTGCCTTCTGCCACTCGCACCAGACAGTCAGAGACCTGAAGATAATATTTATGAGGAATGGGATTTCTTACCTCCCAGTAAATAGAGTCATCGAAGCAGTTCTGGTCTGGAGGTTGTCCCCAGAAAGGCAACTTCATTATTAGACCTTAAAGAAGAAAATGAATGTTTGATCACCCTTTTCTAAACCTCAATGTCTTTCCATTGAGCAATTTGGCCGTTGGGTGTAACATTTATAGTTTTATTAATCTCCTCTGCCCACCTGTAATAGTACCCCCAACCAAAGCGAACCCGAGGGATGAACCCAAGGCAGCAGCTTGCATGGTAGCGCTAGCACTAAGGAGACAGGATGAGAAGAAGTGACTTTTAAATGAAGTAAATCGTGTCAAAGCCATATTGCTTTTATGTGTGTGTATATATGGGTTATTATAATACTGTGGTGAGATTTTATTGCGTGAGGTGACTATTACCCGTCTTTTTTCCCCAAAGCTGCAGCCACAATTCCAGCCAGCCCGCCCAGGATGCCAGGCAAGCCATGCAGATTGTGGACACCGCAGGTATCCTGGATACCCAGGTTGGATGCCAGTATAGGCTGCAGAGAAGGAATGACAGGGGATTTTTAGTCACCAACAAAAGTACACATTGCTAATTCAGATTCAGCCTGTACCAGGTTGTACCAGTTGTATTTCTTTTGACTCACATTTAGGTATTTGAATCCCAGGGTGGAGATAATGCCAGCTACGAGCCCAATCAGCATGGCTCCAAATGGCCCGATGCTCATGTCAGCACATGTTCCCACTGCAACACCACCAGCCAAGGTGGCGTTCTGAATGTGCACCTGTGCAGTAGAAAGACATAAAGACAAGTGTATGACTGAATTTCTGCTTTTAACTCTGTGAACTGTCGCTGTCATAACTATTAGAGTAAAGTTGCCGGACCATGTCCAGTTTTCCTTTGTGCTCCACCAGGCTGGAGATGGCATAGGCAGAGAGCACGCAGGCGGCCAGGGAGAGGTAGGTGTTGATCACTGCAGTGAGCTGAGTGTAGCTCAACGGTGGTTCAGCGATGGCTGAGTTAAAGCTGGGCCAGAACATCCACAAGAAGATGGTTCCTGTAGAAGAGGATGTTAAAAACGGAAATGTCAAGGTCCATGCTGCACAGCTGTCTGTGTCCACTAGATGGCATAAGTCTGACTTCCATTGGAGGCCAGTGATGCACCAGGGAGGGAAAGTCACGGGAAAGAAGGGAAAACTATCTCTGTAAACACATTTTAATATATGATCACAGAATTATTTTCTGTGCTCTCTTACCGATCATAGCAAACATATCAGAGTGATAAACAGATCCATCGTTCTCATGTCCATTTCTTAAACCTGGTCTGTAAAGTACTCGAGCCACTGCCAAGCCAAAGTAGGCTCCGTAAGCATGGATGATCATAGATGCTCCAACATCACTAGCCTGTTGAAGAGAAAGGCATGATAGACCCACAGTAGTGTTTGATAAAACAGTGAATATTCATGGTTGTTATGTGGGGATTTATGTTTTTTTGCTCAGTTCATGGACACACATGCACTTGCTACTATGAACTCACTTCCATGATAGCAACCACCAGATGCTCATTGACGGAAAAGATGGTGATCTCCAGTATGGTCATGATGAGGAGCTGCACAGGGCTGGTTTTACCCAGAACGGCGCCAAATGAAATCAGGACCGTAGCTGTGCTGAAATCTGCATTGATTATTCTGCAGGAGTGAGAACAAAAGTTATTAGAAAAAACATCAACAGACATCATCTGTGATCTATTAGAGCTTGTCATGTGCAGGAATTGGCTTTATTTAGCATGTACTTGGTAATGATGTAGAAGGCTGTGCAAGTCTTAGGGACTTGCATCATGACAGCAACCCCAAACCTACAGCCAGCCATGTGCATTTTTCTTATAGCAGTTGTTTTTGAAAAGCGATATGTGCAGCAAAGAAAGCCATACTTCAAAATGCTGACTTTAATCTTGCCCCCTTCCAGGTGCCAGATGCCCTGCATGAGGAGGCCCCACTGCAGGCCGAAGGCAGCCAGGAGCAAGTTGATGCCCACACTGCTGAACCCGTATCTCTTGAGAAATGTCATCAGGAACCCGAAGCCAATGAAGATCATCACGTGGACGTCCTGAAACACTGGGGACATGAGAAGGGAGGTCAGTTAATGCTGTGTTAGCTAGTCCCACTTTAACCTCAGTTGAATGTGGTCTTATAATTGAATTGAATGAAACACTTATTCAGTTCAAAGTAAAGTATTTGCTGCGACCCTGCTGCTCACAGTGGTATGTTTTTTTTTTTTAACTTTGTGGTTTAAATGACTTATTGAGAAGTAGCTGGACTTCTCAGGATTCATTTCTGTCCACAGTGGCCTCATTGTCAGCTGTGACCTGTCAGGTGGAAAAGCAATTCAATCACACTATGAATGGCATGCTGAGAAAATACCCCCACTGTCCCTGTTGGGGTTATGGGCTTGTGCTTTTCTATTAAGTGCATATGATGTTAATAAGTCTAAACTTAAGATGTCTCAAAGGGAGGGGATGCTTTGTGCACTCTTATCTCTTTTTGTCAGCCGTTAGACTGAAAAAGGCAGCAAGGTTTGGAGTTTGCTCATCTTATATCCCCTGTTTGATTACACACACACACACACACACACACACACACACACACACACACACACACACACACACACACACACACACACACACAAATATACACACACACAAACATACATACACATACACACATACACAGACACACAAACACACACACACAAACACACACACACACACACACACACACACACACACATAAACAGATATATATATATAAATCTATAGATTGATAGATGTAACCCATCTGTGATTACATAATCACACACACCAACACACACACACATCACAACAACACAACACACACACACACACACAACACACACCAACACACATATATTATATATACACACACACACACACATAACACACACACACACACAAAACACACACACACACACAATATATAATATATATATATATAAATATATAATATAATATATATATAATATATATAATATATATATATATATTATATATATTATATATATATATTCGCCTGTCCTTGCTTCAAACCTCATCTGAGGACAAAAAACACATACATACATACATACATACATACATCCACCCACACACACACACACACACAGACATATATATATATATATATATATATATATATAATTTTTTGATAAGTGAGGATAGATGAGTCTGGATTAAGGCCAAATACATTTTAGGGGGATTTGAGTCATCATCATGGCAGGAAGGGAGACTTCTTTTTCCCTTAAGGTTTTAAGCTTGCTATGATGAGCTTTACATGTGGAAAATATATCAAGCTGTATGTATGTGTAGGCTGGGAAACAATAGACTAATTTCCTTAGTTCATAATGAGCACACATTGTGTCTGTTATTGTCTAGACAGGACACACTGTGTTGCAGCCTTAAAAAATACTTTTACAGCTGTTTCTCAGTTTGTTTGTTCTTAGTTAGTTATGAGTACTTAACTGACTTAAAACAAGTGCAAAAAACACCTGCAGTTCCTCTGCTGGCCACTGGTGGCAGAATCTGAAAGCTAGTTTAGTTTTAAAATGTTGAACTTCACAGTGAAAGTAAACATGCTTACAGCATGGTACAAATAAGGTTTTGGTGTATGGATAGAAGAGAATGGGTGAGTTTATTTAGGGGTGTGGCTATTCTAACTGCCTGATGTGCTGATATAAACAGCTGGACAGTGAATGGCTGTCTGCTAAGCTTCACTAGGCTAATTAGCATCACTGGACTAGACCTCTTGACCATGTTTTTGGTGTTGGTAGCTTTGAAAAGCCTGTTGTGTGGTATTGCACATTCGTCTCTCAACACCAGTTAGCAGCTACCTGTCTACTATGTCTGCACTATGCTTCTGTATACATTATGAATGCAACTTGCTAACCAAGGTTATGAAGTTTAGCTGATAGTTTAGGACTCTATTTTTGCATCCAACTATAGTCTAGTCTGTCTCTAGAAAAAGAGCTACAGACAGTTTTCTCTAGTTGTTGTCTCTATTAGCATTTAGCCAAAATGCTAAAATTACAGCTTCAACATAATGAGACCAGAAACAATGTGAGTGTGCCCATCTTTTATATACAGTCTGTGGTTCTGCTGTGTTCATGAGTAATATATAAAGCAGCCTTTTCGCTTAGCTTAGCACAAAGACTGAAAATGGAGAAGACCAACTTTGAACTCTCTAAAGAAAAGCAAAAAAGATCTGCCAGTTTAAGCCTCTAAAATTCTTTATTTTACATCTCATCTGTTTAATGGCTGAAGTGTTATTACCACAAAGTTGTCAGTGGTTTATCAGACAAATGGCAAAGACTGGAGGATGTTACTATACGCTGCCAAGAAACAGTCTGACAACATGTTGTTTTTACACTTACATAAAATGTGTTAAACATTAAACTTTGGACATTTTTGTTGACTTGTAAAAGAGTCAGATTAGTTGTTTCCAGTCTTTGTGCTAAGGCAAGATCAGCCTTTCCTAGCTGTGGCCTTGTATTATACTATAAAAGTATCATCTGCTTCATATTTTGTAGATAGACATTTATGTTAAAAGTTTGAAGTATTATTTATCATGATTTAGCATTTTGAAAAGTAAAAATAGAGGTTGAATGTGAACTCAATCTCAACATTTTGATTTTATCCCCTAGACGAAAAAGCCCAAACTCAGACGTAGGTGCGTTAAAGCTGTTTAAAGCGTCAGGCTCCCATGCGCCATTTACATCAGAGTACATTATTTTGCAAGCAGCAGCTTTCAAATGGCGATAATGGGGGAGATTAAATGCATCCACATCTATTTCCATAAACTGTTTCTGCATATAGAATGTCAGCAAATTTCTAACACATCCTTGGGTATTTGGGAAACATACAAACCCACTCACATCTGCTTTAGTCAGGAATCTGTATATGTGCTTAAAAGCCCTGATAGCTCAACATCTGATTACTGTGTGCTCTATTATAATAAAAACGCTCCAGGTTCTGACAGTTCAACATCAAAACCAAACACCAAAAGAGAGTCACATCTTTCCATTTCAGTCTTAATTAGCAGTAACAATCAGCATTTTGAAGACATCTGCACCTGCAAGCTGATGTGTAGACATCTGACTAAGCTTAACTCCATGAAGCTGTTTTGAAGAAAATCTTTTTGCCCCTGAACTTGCACTTTTACCCCTCTCTGTTTCTCAGCTGGGTGAGTCAGAATTGCTCTCTTTGTAGAACAGTAGATGGGGGACGGGGATGAGATAAAACTGGAAAGCAGCCACAGTGACTGGCACCACGCCTAGATGTTAGGTAAC
The DNA here is from genome assembly GCF_018398535.1 of Haplochromis burtoni. Taxonomy (NCBI): domain Eukaryota; kingdom Metazoa; phylum Chordata; class Actinopteri; order Cichliformes; family Cichlidae; genus Haplochromis; species Haplochromis burtoni. Next base: position 1,645,853 of record NW_024582408.1, on the reverse strand, counting down.
GCGAATCCTCTGAAGAACTGGCTGAACCAAGACAAGCGAGAGACACCTCAGGTGCAACTGTGCAGCCTTTTTTTTCAAGCCATGCAAAAAAAAGATGAATAATTATTTCATTTTACAAAGTATTAAGTCAAAGTCTTCCTTTACTTTAATGTTTAATTTAGCATATTAATCACTCTTTAAGAAGAAATGAAAGACAAAAAGTCACAATTACAACATTTTTGAGGTATTTTTTCATACTAGACCACAATTTTACTTCTGCAAATTGCATGTTTTAACTGCTTATTTGTTGTCCTTTGAGCTTGTAATTGCAGAAGTCTGGGATGTGTGAGATAATGGATCTCTTTCAGCATGCAACCCCAAGCCTCATGCTTTCTAACATTGCGCAGTCCCAGTTTAAATGCTAATGGTTTTAGATTATCAAGCATAATTTAAATTTTGCAAAAGTTTTAGCTCTGGGCCTGTTATTCCAAAAACAAGTATCCCTTCTGAACTTTTGAAGATAAATCACTGCATATTTTTTACTCCTTTATGACTAACTGGGAATTAATGGAGTGTTACAAAGATAACATAAGTTTTGTGCAGAAAAGACACAGCAGAGTTCACAGCAGAGTCTAGCCTTAAATGTGATCTTTACTTCAGAATTTATTTCTTGATAGTCAACGTATGTGACTTAAACATCCCATGTGAAGAAGAAGATACGGTCAGCTTCAATGCTGAGCTAATCTCTTGGGTGTCACAACCGCCCCACCCAATCGTGAGCAGGCACTCATGCAGTAAAACAGCAGCTATCTGAATGCAGATAAGTGCACAAGCTGCAAAGAAGCCGCTAAACTGTAGAAACCGCTCAGAGCTCACAAAAAATGCTAAAGCTACTGCAGGATAACTTGAAAAATATCAATTTGAATGCAGCACAAAACCTCCAGCTTCCACCTGACTGTCCTTTATGAGCCTTTTTTGGACACAGTAATGAAATCACATGTGACCTCCACCTTTCCCAACAGGATTCACTTGTCTTCTCAGCTGCATGTGTTTGATTAGACCTTGTGACAGATGAGAATTCAACCCCATGACTCCTTTTATTGCATTTAGTTGACCTGCGCTGCAAACAACCTCCAATTTATGTTTGCAAGCGACTGATTGATTAACTAGACCCCTAAAATAGAATTTATTTTATTCAAGAAAAAGAAAGTAAAAATAAATGTGGAAATTTTGTTTACTTTGCTATTTTTATGAGAAACAAGCAAAATGTTTGTCATCTTGTTTTCTGTAAAATTTCAGTGTCACTAATATTTTCTGCTTTTAGTCTAAATTTTTTTTAGATGCAGTCTCAACACTGTGATATAACAGATGTAGCATTCATAAAAATCTATTTAGAAATAAAATGTTGACCAAGCAAGCAAGCAAGCATGCGGCTCCAGGTAGACTTACTGGGGTAGAGGTCCATAGGCTCCAATTTATGGTCAGTGTTATTGTGGGTGTCGTGTGAGTCATGGTGTCCATGTTCCCCATCATCATAGACGACAAATACCGCAAATAGGATGATGGTGATAATCTCCAAAATCAAGGCTATGATGGGGAACTTTGTCCTCATGTTGGTGGCATATGCAGGCATCCTGAGACCAACTCTGCTTATCTCTCGTGCAGCCTCTCCCTCCTCAGCTCTCTTTTTAGGGGGTTGTGCTGTGTGAAGAAAGTGGTGTCTGGTTTTAAACTGATGTAGGTTTTGCCGTGACCAATGACAAGGCAGAAGACCAGGGCCTCGGTGGTGAGCACCCCCTCCGTCGTGCACTTTGCTCACGAGGGATGGGTTTCCTCTGTGGATGCCGGAGGGGGCAAAACAAAACACAAACGTAACGACACCCAGCCAATGAGCGGACATGAAAAGACTCAATGACTGCTCCTTCCCACTCATTTTGCGCTGTCAAACTTACTGCATGTTTGTTTACTTAACTTTGCACTCATCATTTTATGTCTTGAAATACAGCAGCAGAAAATGCAAATCTAATGTGCAAATAAGACATGCTTTTATAGAAGGGGATACTGATTATTTACTGCTAATATGTAACAGCTTTCAAACTGTTACTCCTTTGTTCCTCTTTTTTCTCCTGTTAAACAACATTGTATTTTATTTTATTTATTTTTTATTTTTCTTTGTTGTGTTTTTACTGATGCACCTGCATTTTCAGATACAATGATACAAATACAAAATATACAGAAATATTGTCACAAAATGTGTAGAAAGAAAAGGTTGTGGTGGATTTGTTGTAATTTATTTGTAATCATCTACGCTTTGGTAACAGGAGTACACTTTGGTAATCACGTGGAAAATCAAATTGTACAATTCCTTTAATTTAATACAAGAAAACATCTACAATGACTGAACTTGTGTAACATCATGTTATTAATAATACTAAATTTTGTGACCTAGCTGTCCCACATTTTCTCTAAATTAGATTAGATGAGATTAGATTAGAGCCAGGAACACTTTGTTTTCCACCCCTCCCCATTTAGCAGTGTGTAAACATTTAGTGAGCACTTTATTGTGCTCTCTAATGTAGTTGTAAACACATATAAATGTGTATCAACGTTTTGGTTAACAGCAGCTTGTTCTGTTGTAAGTGACTTCTCCCGAGATGTTGAGGTTGGTATATCAAAAGACACGTACCAATTTTCAACGCAAAAAACAGGTGTTATGATATAAATATCTCAGCATTGAAGACAAGCACTTATTAATATCAACATACAATGACATTAACTGCTTATTAAATACTCAACCAAGGAGTTCAAGCGTCTTCAAGCGGATGTCTCAAGCATCCGACAAGTATCTCACATGCACTCACCAACCACTTTGTTAAATACTTTGCTAGTACTGAGTTGGAGCTGGTGGCTGTGGAGGCCATTTGAGTTCAATAAACTCACCATCATCTTCAAGAAACCAGTTTAAAATGATTTGTGACATTTTGTGTTATCCTGCTTGAAGCAGACATCAGAAGATGGGTACACTGGGGTGATAAAGGGTTGGATGTGGACGGAAAACAATACTCAGATAGCTGTGGTGTTTAAATAATGCTCAGTTGGTGCTTTTCCAATCTTCTGTTTTCCAATATTATTGAGTTTATGCAAATTATCCCATCAGCTTCCTGTTCTTACCTTACAAGAGTGGTGCCTTCTGCAGCTGTAGCCAGTCTGCTTCGAGGTTGAACATGTTGTGCATTCAGATATGATCAAGGGAGAATGCCCATCCTCCCTTGATCTCCAACTGCTCACTGGAGATGGTAGATCGGCAATTTTTGAAACAACTATATCTCGTTCAAAGTCACTTTAATCGTGTTTTTTCTCATTCTGATGCTTAGTTTGAACTTCAGCAGGTCGATTAGAAATTTGGGTTCACAAGCAGTTGAACAGTTGTCCCTAACAATGTGACCAGTGTGTACATGTTCATATTTGAGAACCAAACCATCCCAAGATAATTAAACCTCCAGGTAAACTAACGCAGTAGAGAGTAAAAATCTGTCTCTGATATACAGAGGAGCATTGGTGTGTTTATTAAAGTGTACTACAAGTATTTAACTATGAAAATATAGTCTTTCATCTTTACGCTGTTTGGAGGATTTTTCTTATTCCCACCAAAGATTTAAAATAGTCATTTAACTGTTCGTCAATACAATGCGTTATGGTTAGAATAATATGTTGTTTATGAGAGTTTATGAGTGTGTCTGACTCAGTGTCCTTCATGAACCTTCTAGTTCTTTTAACAAGAACTGGGAGCTGGGAGAAAACAAAACAATCTTAAAAATTATAATGCTTCTTTGTCAGGGTAGCAGGGTTTTTCAGTGCTTTACCATCAGCTGTTTAGTCACTCTTACATACAGCATAAATGCCCTGTGCTTGCTTTCCCACTACAAACCATCCAAGCTTACAGTGGTTCAGATTGAGCCGCAGGCGCTGATCCTTTAAGTGGCTCCCACTGAGAGTGTGGTGACAATCTGAGACTCTTCACCAAATTACCTGAGGCCAGAGGCCCTCCAACTGTGCCAGGGGCTTTATGAACTAGCAGAAAATCACTGCCAGCAACACATTTCTACTTCTTTTAGAACTGAGAGCAGTGAGCGTTTTTTTTTGTTTTTTTTTTAACCCTGACCCTTTGGGAAATCACTTTGATAGATATCAGAAACACTGCCGCACTGCTGAGACTGCTCTGCTTGCACTGACTAAATATTCCATTGGTGTTCGATGTAGAATTTAACTCTGGCTTTCTAACAAAGCTGTTTAAGTGGGGAGAGGCATAGTGAGCTATTTGGTAAATTTGAAAAAATATAGGGGCGTTTTGTGGTCCATTTTATGAGCGGCCATACAAGCTAAAGTTTGTTATGTCACTCTTGTGTAAATATATTGTTCTTTCATATACAGATATTGTCACACATGCGTACATGTATTGTCATCTTTGTACACTCTTCTTCTTATTTCATATCGGTTTCAGCTTTATTTGTCATATGCAAGTTAGCACAGGGTCAACATTGCAGTGAAAATGTGTATACATATTCACTCATACATTAATTTTCCTTTCACACATATTCTATTTTTTATTAATGCTACATATTTTTATGCTGACATACATTTATTACCCTTACAGGTGCAGCCATTTCTACTTGTGCATATATATACTCTTTATTTTTCAACGCATAGATATTTGTACTCCTTTACTCACATATACATACAATCCCAATATTCATCCTTTTGCATACATGCATTCTGACATTCACGTGTATGCATTTTGTAACACAGGAAGTTCATCCTTAAGCAGGAAGTCACTCTTGAACCAAAAAATGGAATACACTTGGAAAACTTATTTGACATGCCCAGACCTAACCCAGAAGAACCAAGCAATGAAGCTGGTCAAAGCCATTGTGTTTTCTTTACTAGCATTGTGGTTAAATTAGTAGTAGTAATGAAAATGACATTATAACTTAAACAATATATTCGAACGTATTGAACAAATTCAAAGAGAAGCTACCGATTTTTTTGTTTGTTTTGATCGTCAAGATTCGTTGACAATGAGAGAAATAGTTAAGAACTGAATACATCACAGTCCTTAAATGGATGACTGATTTTTTTTTTACTGACTGCTTATGAAACCAGAGAAAGATATGAGGGGCCAAACAAGCCAAAAATCCTTCTTTCACTTTCACACACATGCATTCTTCTCCACATACATATACGTATACTTTCACAAAGTTTTATTTTAATTTTTATATTTACATACCCTAAAAGTTGATTTTGTTCATCTGGATGTAGCGTTTTCAGTGGGGAAAACGTTTCGTCACTCATCCTTCTTCAGTCTTCTTCTTCAAGCTAATGTAGCTACCACCTCCCACATTAATAAAGATAATTTAGTATAAATAATATCAAAGTACGCATCAACTTACATTTGGGTCACAAGTACAAATAGTCCCACTAATATTTAAATAAACATCATGGCCTTTACTGTTCTTAATGTGGATGCTTATCTGAACGAATTAGCTAGTGCTAAAATGTTGTAACAAAGTGTGTTGCTAAATCAGCAAAGCATATTTAATATTTTGTATTTGGCAAATGTGCAGATAAGTAGCATCCTGTTTTGTTCTTACCTTTTCCTTGATCGGTGGTTTCAGTTGCCAAAGTGTTTCTGGGTCTGATATCGAAAAGACTGATATTGCAAAGCTTGCTGAAGTACTCAAGTTTCTTCTCCCCCATCCATGCTGTTAGACACCTGAAAGTAACCGGCTCGTGCTTCTCAGCCAATCACAGCCGTGCAGACACTCTACCTTCCATTTCCACTACTCCTTATGTTTCCACTATACTTTTTCATACACATACATTATTCTCTTGCATACATATATTTTCTTCAGACATGCATGCACTCTCTTCTTACATACATATGTTATTTGCATGAATGACAACACATGTATAAGAGAGCATAATATTGCATTATGCATGTTAAATATGTGTAAATATGAGAATAAAAATTAAAGTATATGTATGTGAAGAAAGAATGTATGTGTGTGAAAGTGAAAGAAAGAATTTTGGCTTGTACGGCCCCTCATACCACCTGTAGCCATTCATTCATGGCAGTGACGAGTACTCTCTCACACCAGCTTCTTCTTGTCGTAATTTCTTTTTCTTTTATCTTATTTCTTTTTCTTATTTCTCCCATCACCCCCCAACCAGTTGCATCAAATGGCCCCTCCCCGAGCCTGGTCCTGTCGGAGGCTTCTTCCTATTCAAAGGGAGTTTTTCCTTCCCACCGTTGAGAAGTGGTTGCTCTGAGGTGGTCATTTAATTGTTGGGATTTTCTCTTCATATTGTAGGGTCTTACCTTACAATATAAAGCGACTTGAGGCGACTGCTGTTGTGACTTAAATTCTTTTTCTGGATTTTAGTTATTGAAAAAAAATAAGCTACTCGGCTGTGTCCATTTTATGTACAGATTTTTCCCAGTGTAACTCTGGACCCTGGAGAAATGAAGCTCCAATCTGAAAACATTTTAAGACATAAAATATATTAACTTGATTGCTTTGAACTCTGAGGATTAGCTTTTTCTCACTTGGCTCTAGTCCGTCGGCATTTTCAGAGAGCGTGAGAACTGTTTACTTTTCGATAACAGTACATTCTCTCAATCTCACATTTCACAGCGACTATCCCCAGGAGTCTTTAATTTAGTGCCAGTGTTTGATCTAGTGATTAGACAAAGGTTGAGGCCTTATGGGTAAAGATGATATCATGCTTGTCTGCTCTGGATATCTAACCAAATAAGCTTGAGAAAATACAATATTTGCTTTCTTTTGAAAAATTACATCAGAACATTTGTAAAGCTTAGCCTACCGAAGATGTTCATATCCAGACATCATCTGTATGAATGCTATGGTAATTTGGGGCTTTTAATGATTTCTTTGAAGTGTGCTGTTTCCAGAGTGAAATGACCGCAAAGATCTTTAATGACTTTTAAAAAACAAGATATGGGTGGATAAGTTTTTGCTCATTTATGTGCAAAGCTGCACAATATGTTGCTCTTTATCCAGAGGAATCCTCTAGATGCAGGAATGTGGTGCGGTTCCCCTGACCATCGAACAAAGTGTAACTTTGCATGTGTAGGAGAGTAAGCCTCATGACTCCACGCAGGGCTTAAGTATCCATACTGTGATAAGAAGTTTGCTTTAAAATTACAATGCATGGAGAACTGAACTTTCAGCACAAATTAGTTTTATTTGTATAATTTCATTTCACAGTGGCTGTCATCAGACTTTATATAGCCTTAAAAAAATCATAAAATAAATAAAATAAAAAAAGGACAGACAAGTTTTCCCCGTTTAACAGCACTCAGGAAATACTTAGGCGCATCTGCAGTGATGTAAATGCTGTGCTGGTTTATTGTGGTGAGGAGAGAGCTGAGCATAAAAGCAAACCTGTGGATTTACTGGGCGACCTACGTTCCTACCCTTACCTATGGTCACGAGCTTTGTAACCATAAGAGTGACAATACAGAAATGAGCTTTCTTTAAAGGGTGGCTGGCCTCTCCCTTAGCGATAGGGTGAGGACTTCAGTTGTTAGAGAAGGGCTCAAAGTAGAGCCGCTACTCTTCCACATCAAAAGGAGGAAGTTCCGGTGGTTCGCGGGCATCTCACTAGGATGGGTGAGGTGAGGATATCCAAGACACGCTGTGGAGATTGTATCTCTCGTAGTCTGGGAACGCCTTGGTGTTCCCCTGGATAAGCTGGAGGAGGAGGCTGGGGAGAGGCAAGTCTGGGCTTCTCTGCTTAGGCTGCTGGCTTCTCGACTCATCACCGTGTAAGCAGAAGATAAATGGATGGATGGAAGGACGGGAAATACTTACACATGAAATTTTAAAATTTAGCTAATAATTCTGTCGTGATGTGCAGTTGTTTATCTTACTATTACTATTATTTTACACTTGGTGAAAGCCACAGGGATGCTCAAGTGTGAGCTGCAAGTAAACAATAAACACGTTAAATATGTGGAAGAATTCATTTTTTAATGACTTTTTCATTATATGTATTTGTTTCTTTAAAGCTGGGCCCCAAGCGAGTGTCTTTGAATTAAATTGTTTGCTCGTAGTGAATTTATTTACATCACTGTGAACATACAGATTTATTATGACCCATGAATGGTTGCTACCCTTTGAAGGAGAAACTCTAAAATGGTGAAACTGATGCTTCTTCCATCCATATAACCTCATCTGTTAGACTTTAAGCGCTCCATGATTGATGCACCGTTTGCGTATACTTGTGAAACTGAAGCCGAATAAAAGTTAGACTGTTTGTTTCTCTCTGTTCGTGTTGTGAAAACCGCATGAAAAGCACTTGTAGTTAAAGCACAATAAGATTTTATCTGTATCAGCAAATCTGTGAGGCGTTCAAGATCACGTTTTTTGCACTTTGCAAGTCGCTCAGGTTTATATGGAATACGTTGGCGATTTCATCAAACAAATGCTGTTGTTATTTCTCCAAAGGAATGTGTTGGCTTGTTAAGGCTCACAAAAACGGATAAACTTTGAACATTAAAGTTGAAAGCAAAGGAAAGCATTCTTGTATCTGCAAAAATCAGTTTTAATCTAGCCTTCCTGTGAACTTCGCATTCCAGGAAAGCCATTAAGCCATTTATCTTTCCTCAGCCACAACCCCGCCGTAAAATGCAGATTTGTGGAAAATAAACAAGACATCAGGGCTAAATTGGCTCCTTTTGTCTCGGATCCTCATGAACTGTTATGCAACATAAATGACTTCACAGAGCTTCTTGTTCTGCTTTCAAACCAGCTGATACTCTGTTCGTTTGATCCATGTGTCAGAAACTCCGGGAGTCTTTTCTTTTTTTCCTATAATGGCAGCACGACTCAGTGTACGGGATCAAAGCGGGAAGGACTTGGATGATTAATCACTACTCCAATTTGCCGTAGGTTTCTGTTTCAGGACATTCTTGGAAAGCCCATATGTAAAAGTCAAAGTTAGATTTGGAGGTTCATTCTCGCATTTGAACTTGTTTCGATGAATAAATGTTTACTTCAAAGTTAGAAAACACCATGAAATTAGATTTCTTGATTGCTTGATGTGCAGTAAACAGAGTAGGTTGAGACAAAACAACTTTTTTAATTGCTCCCTTTTGAATCATAAAACCATTTTAATTTCAAAACATAAAAACTTCCTGTACATATCCATTCCTGTTAATGTATTTTTTTGGATTATGCTATGCTTGAAATGTTTTCTTTTTGACGTTTCTGTTGCAAAGAAATGTTTTACAGGATAGAGGTCCTTACCCTATACACAATCTTGAATACTGAAGACATCCATTTGCCAGACAACATCAGCAACATTAACTTGTGGAAACAGCAGAAATCAAATTCGGAAGAAGGAGGTGGGAATAGGTTGGGCACACTTTATGAAAACCAGCGTTGAGCTTCACCAGACAGACCCTGCACGAAGACCTGCCAATAAACACGACATCCAGAAAGACACCAAGAAAATGAGGCTTGCTTCGAGCTAGCTAGAGGTAGAGACAAGAGAAATGAGTCTTTTGATGTACTGAGTTGTACTAAGTCAACTGTGGGAGTATAATAGGGTATAAAAGCGCAGTATATCATATATAATGCATATAGTTACATTCCTAATAGTAGCTTTTTGAATGAACTCTCCACCTCAAGGCAAAATGTAGTTTTACATCACTTTTGCAGTGAACGGTTTTTAAAGCAAGAAAAAAAAATCTTCCCATTGATAGAAAATCTTTATCTTCTACTGTCTGGCATGCTGCCACTTGATGCTTATAGTCATGGTCAAAAGAAAGTGCACCTCCTTTCAATCGTAAAACCAGAGGGTTTTTACATTTCAGGACATAATAGGAAAAAAAGGATTAATCCTTATCGTATCATATCACAGCACATTACACAGTGTCGTTATTTTTTTAACAAAATTTACTGTGGTCACCGAGTCGACCTTGAACTCCGTATAATAAAGTATCCTAGAGTCAAATGTGAGGCCATCTGTCTGGCAGCTAAAGCCTGGCTGAAACTGGGTCACACTGCGGGATAGTGATATGAAGCACAGCTGCAAACCTGCAACAGAATGATCGAAAAAGGAACAAATCAAGGCGTTGCAATGAGCCAGTCATGAACTTGGACCTCACCCTGATTGAAATGCTGTGGTGGGACCTTAAGGGAGCTGTACATAAACTAATGCCTGGACGCTTCAATGAACAGGGACAGTGTTGTAAATAAGAGTCGGCCACAATTCCTCCACAGTGATGAGAGAGACTGATAAAGTCATAGAGGAAATGATTACTCCGGGCTATTGCTGCTAAAGGTTGTTCAACAAGCTACAAGTTGAGTCATGAGATGCCTTAGTTTTTCACACACTGCTTCTGCTTTTTGGGGTAATTTCTGTCAAATAATAACACAATGCAATATGTGTTGTTCTAAGCCTATATTTATTATTCATAGTCATTGTGAACTGACACTACATAAATAAACCTGAATTATTCTGAACTGATGCTTTTATTGGGCTTTCCCATGCAAAGATCACCTCTCCATCCATTGTTATTGTACAGGGAGTGCAGAATTATTAGGCAAATGAGTATTTTGTCCACATCATCCTCTTCATGCATGTTGTCTTACTCCAAGCTGTATAGGCTCGAAAGCCTACTACCAATTAAGCATATTAGGTGATGTGCATCTCTGTAATGAGAAGGGGTGTGGTCTAATGACATCAACACCCTATATCAGGTGTGCATAATTATTAGGCAACGTCCTTTCCTTTGGCAAAATGGGTCAAAAGAAGGACTTGACAGGCTCAGAAAAGTCAAAAATAGTGAGATATCTTGCAGAGGGATGCAGCAGTCTCAAAATTGCAAAGCTTCTGAAGCGTGATCATCGAACAATCAAGCGTTTCATTCAAAATAGTCAACAGGGTCGCAAGAAGCGTGTGGAAAAACCAAGGCGCAAAATAACTGCCCATGAACTGAGAAAAGTCAAGCGTGCAGCTGCCAAGATGCCACTTGCCACCAGTTTGGCCATATTTCAGAGCTGCAACATCACTGGAGTGCCCAAAAGCACAAGGTGTGCAATACTCAGAGACATGGCCAAGGTAAGAAAGGCTGAAAGACGACCACCACTGAACAAGACACACAAGCTGAAACGTCAAGACTGGGCCAAGAAATATCTCAAGACTGGTTTTTCTAAGGTTTTATGGACTGATGAAATGAGAGTGAGTCTTGATGGGCCAGATGGATGGGCCCGTGGCTGGATTGGTAAAGGGCAGAGAGCTCCAGTCCGACTCAGACGCCAGCAAGGTGGAGGTGGAGTACTGGTTTGGGCTGGTATCATCAAAGATGAGCTTGTGGGGCCTTTTCGGGTTGAGGATGGAGTCAAGCTCAACTCCCAGTCCTACTGCCAGTTTCTGGAAGACACCTTCTTCAAGCAGTGGTACAGGAAGAAGTCTGCATCCTTCAAGAAAAACATGATTTTCATGCAGGACAATGCTCCATCACACGCGTCCAAGTACTCCACAGCGTGGCTGGCAAGAAAGGGTATAAAAGAAGAAAAACTAATGACATGGCCTCCTTGTTCACCTGATCTGAACCCCATTGAGAACCTGTGGTCCATCATCAAATGTGAGATTTACAAGGAGGGAAAACAGTACACCTCTCTGAACAGTGTCTGGGAGGCTGTGGTTGCTGCTGCACGCAATGTTGATGGTGAACAGATCAAAACACTGACAGAATCCATGGATGGCAGGCTTTTGAGTGTCCTTGCAAAGAAAGGTGGCTATATTGGTCGCTGATTTGTTTTTGTTTTGTTTTTGAATGTCAGAAATGTATATTTGTGAATGTGGAGATGTTATATTGGTTTCACTGGTAAAAATAAATAATTGAAATGGGTATATATTTGTTTTTTGTTAAGTTGCCTAATAATTATGCACAGTAATAGTCACCTGCACACACAGATATCCCCCTAAAATAGAACTAAAAAACTAAAAACTACTTCCAAAAACATTCAGCTTTGATATTAATGAGTTTTTTGGGTTCATTGAGAACATGGTTGTTGTTCAATAATAAAATTATTTCTCAATAATACAACTTGCCTAATAATTCTGCACCCCCTGTAAAAGAACTTACCATCAGTTAAGATAAGACCTTTATGTAATCATGATGATTACTCTCCTTACACCGACTTCATGCAAAGTTACATACTTTGTTTGACAGTCAGGGGAGCAACACCGCATTCCGGCATACAGAAGATAACTCCATATAAAGATATGCGTGTGACTGATTAGGAACAGAGACCATTAGTGTGACAGACAAAACCCAGATCTTTTCACCTCATAAGTCAAAGCAATCAATCTTTGATGTTTGAATGTAGCGTGTATGCAACTTCACATGCAGCTTTGCCTGATATCCAAAGAGATTTGCATGTGCAGCATCTGTAGTAATCCATCTGGATTTATGAGGTCTGATGAAGAAATCGAGGAGAATTTCTGAAGTCAGCGCTGACCTTTACGCTCTGTGAGGCAGCTGTGATACTTTAAAGTCTTTTCTGAAGCTAGTGCATCCACTGGGAAACATTTGTTGTACTGTTTCTGTTTTTAATCTGTTTCATGGTAAGAGCAGCGCTGCAGGCCAGTTCTGCCTGTAAAACCCAGAATACCAAAAAACTGGAAGGTAAAAATATTACATTGAATAAAAAGAACAGTTTGTCTGTAAATGTAGCTGAAGCAGGTAAATGAAAGCTGCAATCTACTAGTGACAAGGACACTGGGTGATTACAATTTCTAGCTTATATTAGGAATAGTGTAATAAGAATGCAGATCTAGAGAAGACAGTGTTCAGAGTTAAGCAACATTATCAAATGGTTGCTTTGAAGACTAGGACCAGATCTACAAGCTCACATGACTGTTGCTGTCTTTAAAGTGATTTTGGTGCGCCAAGAGTATGACTGCTATCGGTATGTAATTGAATGGGGCCATGTTGGAAATGAGATGCAATCTGTTTGATGATGATAAATCAGCAAAAATCACAAATGTGCTGGCATCTGTTACAAATCTGTCACTACTCAGAAATTTACATTAAACTGAAATTTCCTTAGATTCATAATGTATTAAAATCCTGTGCAGTGAGTTATTTTAAAAGAACTCGTATTCCAAAAGCAAAAAGTGTTTCAGTGTTGCAGTCCTGCTCTACATATGTCATTAGGTCTATATGCAACCACAGCCTTTTAATGGGACAACAGTAGCAGGGGGTACTGTGTCAAAGAAGAGGTCCACTTCAGACACTCAGTGAGTGTCTATTCAAGTTAAAGATGAGAGGAGAGAGGATCTGGTCTCCTCTTATTTCAAAGACCTAAAAAGAGAAATATTCTGTACTCCTTACGGTTCATTTTAAAATAACTGCTTTCCTAGGCGATGAGATCATTTCACTTGTTTAAAAAAAGCATTTGAACCAGCTGTTAGAATTGAGTTAGTGTCTTTATGCTTTTATTGTATTTTCTTTGACTGTTCAGATTTTGAAAAGTTTTTATTTCCAACTAGAGACTCTGACTTCAATAAATTACGAGGTGTATTTAGTGATACAACAAAGCCCGGGCAACCTGCTAGCAACCAAAGCAATCACTAGGAGGTTTAAAAAACTGTAGTAGTTAAAAAAAACTGCCATCCTTAATCCTGCCTACAATTTTCTGACACTTTACTGTAGTGAAATATCCTGACAAACATCACCGTCCTTTTGCACCATTACCTCCACCGAAGTCCTTGGTCTCACCATATAATTTCTAACATTATTTAAGGGAGATAGCATGGATGCTCATTCTCTCCATCTCGAGCTACTTTTTCACCACAGTCCCCTGTCTGCACCCCACTGCTCGTTTCCTGTGGCTAGAGCTGAGAAACAGTTGTACGCCCTGATAAGCCCACTTGGAGGGAAGCCTGTTCAGGCGGGTAATCAGCATGTTGGATGCTAGCAATCAAGGACAATCATAAACTCTCATCATGTTTATGTTGTGGTGGCACTTAATGTTATTTAAGTAAAGAGCAGTTTATTTATTTATTTATTTATTTAGGACAGTGCATGTTAATGAACATAAATGTAAAAAAAAAAATTACATGAATGTAAACATACCAGATTATAGCCAAGGGCTAATTTCCATCTGTTGTGGGCTTCATAGCATCTCGGTAGTGTAGGGTGAATTTATAACCCGGAGGACCAAAGTGAGGTCAGACAGAAACTATAGCATGGGGCCAAAATGTCTTTTCAGATAAGAGCTTGATAAGAAAAAATACTTTGATGTCAATCAGTTCTGGCCTCTTCATAGTAATTAAAGTACAGTACTTCAAAATCTTTACAGACAACTGCAGATGATGATAGCTGCATCGCTCAGTTTGAATGTTTAACAGGTGTGGGCAGGATTTGGTACCATGTGTGCTTATCATGTTACCATGGGAAGCAAAGCAGGCATCAGTCCCAAGAGAGTGCAGACAGACGAGCGAATATACTGAATTTATGCCGATGGACCTAACCACATGTGCAAAATGCGATAGAGGGAAACGGCACTTGGAAAGATGAACAGCAACTTAACCTCTCAAGGCAGTTTTAAAGAGGCACGGCTGTTCAAGAGGGGTCAGCATTTTTAAACCCAGAAGGCTCATAGAAATTTCACTTTCAATGTAAGCACATTGCAGATCAGTTTGATTTTTAGCTTTATCTTGAATGCAAATAAAGATTATTTTTAAATGTGCAAGTTTATCAGTGACCAGAAGAAAGCAGGTGTACTCTATAGTAAGTTTGACTTCATTATTTCCACAAAGTTTTTTCAAGCCATGTATACTGTTTGCACACACAGTACGCGGTCTATTCGAGGGAGTATGTGTAACAGGCCAGCTGCAGAAAGCCAGCAGAGGGGTGGGGGTTGCTTTGCAGTGCCGTGGGACTTCTTCTGTTTGCTCACATACATAGATAAATCTTTGCTTTGCTTTCTAGTTTCCTCAATTACAAAGATAACACCAGCAGCATCTGATAATAGGCCAGTGCAAGCATTAAATATATGTTAAAACTCTATTAAAGTTTGACATTTCTTCTGGTGCAGAAAACGATGAGAAATGCATTCAAACGGAGCGACGGGTGACATGTCAGGAGCCAGGCTTGTTCTCGTAAAGTCGGTGCTAAGCCACATTCTTCTTTTTGCCTTTTAAATGTCAAGCTAATTGCATGCATAGCAGAGACAGCAGCAAGTGGAGATGCGTTAAAGGGCATTCAATATCACCCCTGTTCTATTCTTCCACGCTGATTATCCTTATATATAAACTGCCCAGCTTGAAAGGAATTGCTGCGATATTATTGTTGGATGAAATACTTTGATAGCTAGAGCTTCCTCTGCAGTACATCCCAATGTACTATGGCCTCCCTACAGTGATGTGGTAATTGCTTTATCTAGCACGGGTTTCTTTAAATGATGCCTAATTACAGGCCTTTGCCGCACCCTTTCCTCATGCATCTCCATGCGGGCAATCAACCTGCCAGACTATCACCACATCTTAATAAAAACTAAAATGATTGGGCCACAACCCAGGACGTCCCATAGAAATAGCAAGAATGGAAGGGGGGGGGCGGTGCAAAATGAGAAAACATCCCAGCCCAAACAACATGAGGAGTGGGCTTTCAGTGCACAGGATGTAAAGAGGCTTTTTTAAGCATGATAGAGATGTAGTACGGAGAGGAAAACAGAGAAAAGGACTTGTCACGCAAACAGCACCACAGACTACACAGCTGAGAGGACCTATGATGTAACCAGCGACTTAATTATTAAAACTCAGAGTCAATGAAAACATTTACAGTTTGCAGAATTGTTTGGCAGCCGGTGAAAACAGAGGAACGTTACATCAGTTTCCCTTTAATTAATCTTCTAGGACATGTTTTAAATATATACCAAATGTGTCCACATGTGTACTCATCACAGTTTGTGTCACACGCCTTGTGTCAAAGCAGTGAAAGCCAGTCACAGTTTATTCCAAATCTAACAAGCCGTGTCTGCTCGATGTGCAAATACTTTGCTTTTTCTTAGAATGTTCTATTTATATGTATGTGTGCGTACAATGATGATTTATGTGTAAGATAGCCAAGAGGCTGTGGTTGTGGGTATAGTAACAGCCAGTTATTCTCAGCCAGTGAGCAACGTTAAAACTTTAGCATTTTTAATGTTGAATACTTGCAATGCTACGGACAGTTTCTCGTGAGGGTTGTTTGCGACTATTTGTCATGGGACTAGTTATTCAAAGAAGCGCATCACGAAAAGTAAGGAAATTTGTGTTTAGTCGATTGTTTCTTTTGTTGTAACGGTGCTTCTTGGCACCAAATCTTAAACTGCTGGACAGTTTTTTTTATTTCCTCCTAAATTTGTAAGGAAAATGCATTTGTGGGCTGAGCAGCAGAGTTGAGTATGGGGGTTGCCCCCATGAAACACTCGGCAAATCTTTTCTTCCACACGACCTATTCTGCTCTTGACTCTTGTTTGGTGTCCTTTATTGAATTGGAGGATTGAAATCTAAAGTAACAAACCACATTAGCACTTTAATAGTTTATTCATTTAACAAGCAGGGGCTTCAGCAGCATGTTGAGGAACCATACACCACCACAACAACCTGGAACCTCATCCTTGTGCCGGTCGCCAGCTTGGTCATACACCTGCTGTGGGATGGCATTCAACCAGTATTGGTTGCAAGTTAGCCAATCTGGTTGTGCTGGTCAGTCTGGCATGAACAGTCCAAGCTGACCTCATTGGGGTAGAGATCAGGACTGCAGGCAGCCCGCTCCATCCTCTCCACTCCCAAATGTTCTTAGAAGTCTCTGATTGTTTCCATGTGTTGTCATCTTGGAGTTCGATCACAGAGTGTGGAGATTTTGCATTGTGACTCATAGCAGAATTTCATCTCAATTGCTCTGCATTGAGATTGCTAGTGAGGGAGATACTGCTCGGGGGCTGGGGTGGAGGGAGCCTATCCCAGGTGTTTTGGACCATGGGAGGAATCTGGAGTGCCCAGAGAGAGCATGGAAACACCACATACAACCAGTACCACTGCTGCAGTAAGAGAATAGTGTTTTATGTTTTTCATGTTAAGTAATATAACTAAACTGTGCTTTAAATTGTCATCATATATCTGTAGAGGACAATGAGAATGCTTCACATGCCTGTGGTGAAATACATGCTGTTTTAAAAGCTGTAGCTGGTTGTGAGAGAACAATAAATTTGAAATTTATGATGACACTTGGCAGTAGTTTTTAGTGTAGAGTACTCAGCGGTGAGAGGAGGGCTCCGATTATGCAACTATAGAAATAATTACCTGCTATGAATCTTTCTCCATCTTGTCATTTATATTCCCTATGAGATTTAGACTGTCACAGTAAATACATATATATTTTCTCCTTCAGCACGATACAGCCACAGAATATAATCTGAAACATATGAGGAATTTCTTCTGGCTCGTGATGTTTTTTTATCGACTGCAACACTCAGTCTGTCTTTGCTTCTTTTTCTAGTTTATCGCCAAGCTTCCTCCAGATCGTCTTCTGCAATATTGTAATCTGGAACGTAGACGCAACCTGGAATTTTGAAATCTCGTCTGAGATCCTGGAGCTTGTTGAAGTAGTAGTTCCTGAATTAACTTTTTATGTTTAAAAATTAAATAAAATGCAGAATTTAACATAAGTTGAACCAAACTGTGTGTGAGCGGTGTTGATTTTTAGTGTTGTGCGAAGGAGTAAGGACATCGGCAATAATAAGCAACTGTTGCTGCTCATCGATCTGGAAAGGGTTATTAGACCGTTTATGAACAATTTGAAGTCCATCGTTCTGCAGTGAGAAAGATTATTTACAAGTGGAAACACTCGACACAGTTGCCAGTCTTTCCAGGAAGACTTGACCTTTCAAACTCTCACATCACACAACTGCTGTACTAGGAATGCATCTGCTGCTCACTGAAATAATGAACCGTGAGTGATCGACCCCATGCACGAGCAAGCCATACCTGAGCGAAGCTTATGGATTTCGGCAGTGCATCTGTCTGACACCAGCTAATACCAAGCAGATTCACAGGATGAGAAGGAGCACTGCTCTCCCAGGTTTCTGTGTAAATGTCAGGCCCGGCAAATGTCTGTGTCAGATTATTGTGGCAGCAGAGATAAGCAGATGTAAAGACCTGTGAGGCTTATTTATTATTAAGGCCAAGAGCCGGGTGGGTGGGGGGTACCCAGAGTGCTGCAGTGAGACTGGTGCTCTGGAGAAAATGTTGCTCTCATGCAGTTTTTGTCAGGGTGTTATACACCAGGACAGGTAAATGGTTCTGTCACTGTTCTCAAATATCAGTTGTCTATAATTTCGTGCAGGAATATATTTCAGGAAATGTGTAATGTTATGCAGAAACTAATGTTTGGTGAGGCACAAGTGCCCCAGAGAGGGTGTGAGAACCATAAGACAGACAGCCACCCTCTGTTTTGTGAAGTGCTGTGTTGAAATCATGACTTTAGCTTTATAATAATAGCCATATAGTAGCAATATGTGCTACTATTTAGCACCACTCAGCAACCACTACTTAGCACTAGAATAAAATAGTAGAATTTCCCTCACCAAAACTGCAACAAAGACTTCTCATATGTTTTGTTAATAAAAATAACGCCTCAGCAGTCCAAAGTATGACTGGATAACACAAGGCCAAAAGGTGCAGTTACCACAAACACAATGGTTCATTTCAGTCACTTGAATTAGTGGAGGTGAAGCCCAGCAGACCCACGCCTGCATTTCATTTCAAACAGTCCTGCCTGTAATAATACATATCTGCAAGCCTTAACCAATTCAAAATGAGTTACAGAAAAATAACACTCGGTATGAAGGAAAAATGTAAGATAAGAAAAGGCATACTTTATTCGGGAAATTCTTGTTAATAAGAGAACAAAACTGTTTTTGCACGAGCATGTGCATTTCCATTCTAAAGTTGGACGTTAAACATTACAGCCTGTGGAGACTGAGCTGCTCTTGTAGGAGTCACACTTGAGTGGTACTTCAAATAGCGAAACTACAGGGTTTTTTTTTCTCTTTCTAAGCTGAGTAATTTTTCAGACTCTCGCACAAAAATCTGATAACATCATTTAATAAGATTTCTTTGAAGAAGTCCTGCAACACTTCTTGGCATGGTACACTGTGATAAATGAACATATGGCTTTTCAGTGACTTTGAAAGAGAAAATTGATTTTGATCTGACAACTCTGTCTTATGTTTTTTTTATAGTCCACAAATCCCACAAAGACTCTCACACGAGGAATCAGATGATCATACTAAGAAATAAGATGTCTGTGAAGGTTCTCAGTCATCCAGGTCATCGTAGTCAAAGGAGCTTGCAAAGAAAAGCGTCTGGACTTCTTTAAGTTACTTGAAGACGTTTCACCTCTCATCCGAGAAGCTTCTTCAGTTCTAAGGTCAAATGGTGGAGAGTCCCAGATATAAACCTAGTGGGAGTATCCCCCCACAGAGGGACAAAAGGACCCCCTGATGATCCTCTAATCGCCTGAGCCAAGGTGTGAAACTGGGTGTGGGTCCCAATCAGCCAGAGTTTCGGGTGTGTTCATTGTGAAACCTGGCCCCACCTTATCATGCGAATTCCTGAGGTCAGATGGCCCAGGATGTGAGTGGGCGTTAAGGCGTCTTGCCCAAGGACACAACAGCCAGGACAGAGAGCCCAGGGATCGAACCGGCGACCTTCCGGTTACAGATGCGATTCCCAACCCCCTGAGCCACGGTCGCCCAAGATTATAGATTGTAGAGATCCAAATACATACGTGAGCCTCACTGCTGCAGACACCCCCTGCAATTTACTCTGAGTCTGTCACACATACACTTACCTTAGAACCTAAACATATCTGCACTCAAAATAACTCAACAGAACACACACACACACACACACACACACACACACACACACACACACACACACACACACACACACACACACACACACACACACACACACACACACACACACACACACCACCATGTGTTCTCATCATTCTCCTTTTCAGAATCTCAGTCATGCAACACACTTCCTCCCCACCTCCACCTAACCCCAGTCAGTCAGAGCTCCATCCAAGCCTCAGGTTTCATCTTCACCACCATCAGTGTCTAGACTCCACATTGTACTATATATTTGTATGCATGCGTGTGCATATTGTGTTCTACTACTTCCTGCAAATTCCCCACTCTGCTCTAACCTTTTTTACATAATCAGCACCAGATGAAGGAAATGTTAAGAAAATGAAACAGAAAAACAGAAGATTTAAAAATATTATAAACACACCAAACCCTGAAAAGATGTGCAGGCACATGTGTTGCTCTTAATAATGAATTTAAACTGTTAAAATAATGAACACAAAATGGATATTTTATAATGCCTCAATGAAGGTGCCTCATTGGAGAGCTCTACGTTTTTATTCTACAACTATAAACACATTTTATTTAAAATGCTATGACCACATCATCGGTATGTTGTGTATTTTTCTCGCTCTTGATTTTATTTTTGCAGCTTTGCATGTTTTGCCCTGTATTCTGTTTGGGATACACCCATGTTTAACCCTTTCCTCTGCAGCTTGTTTGGATCTCTTCTCCAAGTGTTTGCTTAATGTACATCTAATGTACTCATTGGCGTGAGTATGGCTATCAGTGAGAACGAACACCACCCGCCTGCTAATTTATCAAATGAACCAGGCCTGTTATATTTAATAGGGTGGAGCTCAGTTTTTGCACTCATCATAAAACAACAGTTTTTGAACCTTTCAGGACAATAAAGGGAAGTTAGTGCAGCACCCACTACTGCATACAGATTAGAAATACAGTGTTTACCATGCTATAGCGCTCCTTCTTTCAAGTATTTATCGATAAAAGTGATCTGTCAGTGATCTGGCATGTGACAGAGGAGAGCTGTTCTCAGAGAGCTTTGCTTCAGATCTCCTCTTGTTTTCTGTGTTGAAAGCTTAAGAGCAAGGTCAGGAGCCTGCCAGCAAGCTTTGTTGTTCCGCATCTAATGGCACTCAGTGAAAGGAAGGAAGCGGCACAATTCGAGTGCTCTGCTTTCATTAGAGGCTTTCCTAACTGTTCGTGTAGCGGGAGCTCACTTCCTACAGGTGATACTTGAGTGTGCTGTGCTGTGCGTTTGAGGCCTTTGCTGAAAAGGTCATGGAGGGAAAATAGTTCTCAACACAAAGCTGCTCTTCAAGTAAGAGATGTGAATATAAGTACATAAAATAGTGATGCTACGTGAATGAAGAGGAGTGACTTGGATTAATGTCTGCACTGAGTTCCTTCAGCCAAGCACCTGACATCACAGCTCAGACAAAGATGCCTGTCCCAGAAGTTCAGTTAATGCATTAACTGCATTTTTAATGCTACTAATACTCCTACAAGTGACGCATAATACTAAAGTACACTTTAAATGTCCAATTCTTGAAATGAAAACTTTTCATTTACTGGAGATGTTTAATTTTCACCCCAATTTGAGATAAACTCAAGGAACATACTGGGGGAAAAAACCTTTTATTTCATATATTTTTGTCTTTTTAAACAACATGAATAACGAACATGAACAATAACCACTTCATGGTTTCGACAGTAATGACAGTAAAGCGTTTAACTTTTGGATGTTACTTTCTCTCTGCATGCACTCAAAGAATATGATCATATTGTGTAAATTTTCCAAGTCACTTTGCTACACAAGTACAGAGAAAAATGTTAAATTTGGTCAAACGTTCAGTTTATAGCAAGCATATTTTCCTCACTGATTAAGTATTGAAATGAATAAACCTTTAATTTGAAATATTTCATTTTCATTTTAATAATATTATTGCTTCATGTCTGTGAGGGAAAAGTATAAATTTTTTGTGTGTGTATTGTTTAATCTTAGTTTTCAAATAAGTTGGAGGAATGCAATACTAATTTGTTGCACTGAATCTCAAGATCTTTTGTCAGGTTCAGATGCACTCGGTTCTTTTTTAGGCATCCTGTTTCTAATCCAAAGGGACTGTATTTGATGTGGCGAGATAAGAGCTGGACAGTCTCTGGACAGACTGATGTATGTGTCTTCCTGCCTATTAAAATGTCTCTTCTGTGCTTCCGCCAACTTATTCCCCTCCCATCACTGGTTTATTAAAAGAAATAACAAGGGAAATGTAACCTTTCTTGTTTGCTACACATGCAGCAAAGCTGTCTGTTGGAGCAGATGTAGCAAGCTATTTTAGCTGTGTTAACATAAGCTGTCTGATTTTAACTCAGCCCATGCAAGTTTAGATAAAATGACTATAGAGAATGAATTTATCTTATGCAGCAAAATCCACCATGGCTAATTATAGATATGAATAAACTCAACAACAAACATGCTTTAACAAACATGTAATTATTTCTGTTTTACACAATCTGCATTTCAGGAAGACAAACCGACGCCAAAGCTGTAAACATTTTCTGGCTGTGGGACTAACTGTTGAGACTCGCTGCTGCAGCTGATAAGCCCCACAGGATGGCAAGACAGGGCTTATCGAGTCCGACCAAACCAGAAGACCTCTGCTATCGTTGCACCCGCTGGCAGAGGAAAAACTCATCCCCTTATCACCCCTCTGCTGGGGGAATAGAAACTCCTTGCAGCTCCCCCGTTTGCTCACTTCAGGTAGTTCACTCATCTGTCTTACAGCTTTTGGTTTGAATCCCACATGCTGTGATGTGAGCAGAGAGGACTTTTTGGCTTACGCTCAGTGTTATAAAAGTGCAGTCCAAGTGTTTATTTTCAATGAAAGAAGTTTGTTATTGCATGGAAAGGGAACTAATTTCCAAACAATGGCAGTCCGTGCGACAAGGCAGCAATAGGAAATCTAATGTGTAAATTGGATTGGACTATTTTATGAGCTGGAATAAACACACCCGCCACTTAGTGAAAAGTGGAAACTCAAGGCAAGAAAAAAAGGATCCAGTTGGGATGAATTCCAACCAGACGAGCCTGTAGATCTATCTGTGCTCCTCATTGGTAGACTGCATGAGCCTGCCTCACACAGACACAACCTTATGTGAACCAGGAACCCGCTGTGTAGCTGGGACATGTGGAGTTGACCCCTGAGGAGAAGCACTCTCTCTCAGCCTTGCATGTGGGAAAGTAAGAGCATTTCTTTTTCAAATGAGCAGTTAAAGTAAAAGCATGCAATCTGAAAGAAAATGAGGGTATCCAACTGGTCATGGAGGGATAAGTCTGTATTGACGCCTTCTCTGGATGTGATGCTATTTTCAGGGGCAATACAGCGGGGAAGTTGTCATTTAAAACTAAGCTATACCTATATCTTGCTAATGATGAACATGTGTATGCTTTCATAATTCAGAGCCAGATAGACTTCTGTTGCTTTAGACTAGATCAGCCACAACAAACACAGAGACGCATCAGAGCCAAAGCACTTTTTTCAAAATACATTTTAGTTCATCTGCCTGAAGGATGTCATCTGTTGTCCATCCATCCACAATTCACAGGAATCCCCACTTCTCCCAGAGTAGTGGTCAACTTTTATTAAAACTTGCACACAATGATCACCCAAATGGTCTTTAAATAAACTATGCTTGAGGTCAAGGTCATATCTGTTGTTTTGTGCTACTCCTGAATATGCCAGTTTGGATTATTATGTTTAGAAAATGAGTGTTTGTGTGCTCCTTTCTGCCATCTATACGTAAGTTGGATTACAGCATAATTATGTCTTAAGATAGGTTAGGTCTGGTCAAAAGCTAGTACCATGGCACTGGGTCTTGATTGGCAATGACAGGCCAGAAATCTGGTTCACCAACATGATCAGCATAACATTCTGTATTTATGAGTGAAAAACCTGAAGGATGCTTTTCAACATTCACAATCCTATATCTGCTATTCCCACCCTGTTGATATATTTGATATATTTTTGACGAGTCTCTTCTTTTCAATGATAATTCTAGATGGAAGCTACAAGCCAATAAAATAATGCTCGGTGTCAATCGGATAACATCAAGAAATGCTTTGGTGGCATATCATGGAGGTTTTGGTTCTAAAGATGCTTAGTGGCCGACAGCATCTTTTGTTATGTGCTAAAATGGAAACTTAGAATTGAAAGAAACCCGGCCCGCTGTCACTCTCACATCATTCTCTCTCTTTAATTCTTACAAAGACTCCAGCCCTACCACCTGCTAGATGGTGATGATTATTATTTTTGCTGGTCTTGATCATGGACAAAGTGGTACTTTTGGGATGATATGGATGAGGTCTTCCTTTTGCCATTATGCTAATACCAGTAAGATAATTGACATGGCTGTGGTTAGTACTCAGTCTTTATCCATGCTCCTGAATTTAAACACTTTAATTTGGTGGTGAATGAGACCTTTTTCTGTACTCCTCAAAGAAAAATGTGTGATAGATTGTAAGCTGTATGAGCTATTACATCATTAGCGTACTATTTTATTGATTATATCAGTTGGGCGACCTTTAAAACTATTAAAGTCATATGTAAATGCACAATACTGTCACAGTCTGTCAGTAATGGAGTTTTAGACCCAAAATGCAAAAAAGGGAAAAAGGCGAGCTGTAACAAAAAGTGACGAGTTTATTTTGGTTGTTAAAAAAATGTCCAGAGAAAATAACATAAAGGGCAAGGGAGAAATGTGAAACAAAGTTTGAAAGGAAAAAGTAAACTACGTACAAAGTTAAAGGACCACACGAAATCAGGAAACACTGAGTGCATGCAAACAAAAGCTCTGACAAACGACTAATGGGAGGACAGCACTATTTATCTGTACCCACACAGAAGAGCAAGCAGGGAGGTGGAGACAAAAGGGGAAAGCAAGACACAGCTGAACTAAATCATGGCGGATGAGAAAAGGGAAGTAAGACCAAGAGCAAGACTCAAGGGACGACTAACTATCACAATAAAGTGGGACGTGAGAAGAGATAACTAAACAGGGAAACACAGACACATGGATGACCCTAATACAGAAGTACTGGGACAAGAGGAAGGAACAATAACCTCTAATGCAACCAGGAACTCAGAAGGACACTCAAGAATCAAAAAGAATAATTAAAACCACAAAAACAAAACTTGAAAGTCAAAAATACTTGAAAGATCCTGCGACAAATGGCCCATTATTTTGTATTTGATAAATACAAAATAATCTAATTATAACCTAACCACTTAAATCAAGGCACTTAAATATAAAAGAAAAAAAATCTAAAATTCTACTTGTGGTGTATATCATAATTAATCACTGCTATCAGATGCGGTCTCAAACTGTGGATGTTTCTTGGCTCAAGTTTGTGTTTTTTTTTTTTTGTATTTCCTCCTAACCTCTGCCAAATCCACCCTGCTCCTCTTCCTCTCTGTGAGTTTACACCTCACGTAAAGTCAAAGGGCATCTGCTCCTGCCGGCAGTGTTTTTCCTCAGAAATAGTGTGCCAAAGTAAATTTCCTTTTTAATCTCTGCTAATTACTGACCCAGTCAAACAGACCATTTACTCACTAACAGCATATGGTGGTTAGATAGGTAAGAATGCACATCACAAACGCAGGTTTTTGTTATGCATATCTTTATTGAAGCTGACCAATCAGTACACATTTGGACATGGGGCATTTAGATAATCTGATTGGTGCATTTACAGGAGGCGGGGCACCAAGAGGCAACATTTGGGTTGTTGCAGCCCCACTGCTGCTTCAGCTGGGGACAGTTACTGTACTTATCAGAGAAGGGACAGGGGTTGGCTGCGAGAGAGAGAAAAGCATAAAGAACATAATAAGCATTAAGTTGGAGAGGAGACAACAGTTTTAGGTTAGCTTTGTTTATCAGCTAAAATAAATTTAGCTATAAGATGATCCATTAAATTTGGTGCTTAGTTCAGATAAAAGAATTGTTGTGGATGATTTTAACATCCATTTAGATACCCGAAAATGACAGCTCCAACACTACATTTACTCCAATATTAGACTCAATTTGCTTTTCTCAGAATGTAAAAGATTACTTTAATCACACTCTGGATCTTGTTCTCACATAAAAAGCATAAGAGCTGAACATTTAACACTAATCCCTGAAAACCCTCTTCTGTCTGATCATTTATTGATAACATTGGTTAATACATTTAATTAAAGTGGATGCCATTCTGAAAGTGCTGTAACAAAATTTATGCACATAATCCCCACTGTATTATTGTAGTGTCTTTAACCTACAATATAAAGTGCCTTAAGCTGACTGTTGTTGCGTGCAACTTTATTGTATGTGGTGCACACAGAACCAATGTAACTTCATCTTTACATAATATATTACTTTATCAAAGGCTTACATTGAAATGTCCCTAAAGGTCTGCAAAACAGAAACATGTATATCTCACCTTGTTTACAACTATTATATTCCTATAGGATATTTCTACTTACTGCACAGGTTGTTTTCACAGGCGTTGGGACAGTCACCGCAGGAGGGTCCTTTCTTGTAGGGTTGGGTTAACTGGTAGTTTCCACTGTAATTGTAGGTCAGACCATCAAATATTAAAAATTACAGCAAACACTAACGCTGGATGTCATCCCAAACATGTCACAGTTATCCTATGAGAACTCAAAGCAACTCTGAAATACAATTTAATGACAAATTATATGCAAATTTCTGTGCATTAAATGAATGACAAAATCCACATATTCTTCTTGAAGGAATTGCAATTCAATCACTGCTCCTAGTGATCATTTCATCATTGTATATTAGAATCACTAATGACTTAGCTTATGAGGGTCTAAAATGTACAAATAATACTGATACAGGTTGCAGACAAAAGAGGACGTTCAAAAGATTAAAATATGCCATTTTATACAACACATCATTATGCTAGATACGTACGGTG
Organism: Haplochromis burtoni; assembly: GCF_018398535.1. Classification (NCBI taxonomy): domain Eukaryota; kingdom Metazoa; phylum Chordata; class Actinopteri; order Cichliformes; family Cichlidae; genus Haplochromis; species Haplochromis burtoni. The sequence goes on along the minus strand of NW_024582408.1, from coordinate 1,618,916 downwards.
GGCAGTAATGGCAGACGTAGAAGTACTTGTAAGCAGAGTTGGGACAGTAGGCCATAGCACAGCCGATCTGATTAGACCTGTACCAAACAACCTGCACAGAGAGACAAAATACAAATGTTTTTAAAGCCAGGGTTTGGGCTTAAGAATCACTTTTAGTTAAGTGCATGTATATGTATCACTGTACCTGTGTGTAGTGTCCCACCACTCCTCCATTGATAGATCCCACTCCATAGCTGAAGTCCTTCACCTCGTCATACCAGGACTGGATTGCGTTGCTCCAGGTGTTCTGAAAGCTGGACATGTACAGATTTTCCCCACAGCCGCTGGCTAAGAGGAGGAGTGAGATAGTTTAATCAGGTTGGTGAGACTTTTTAAATCCCAAAACAAATGAATGCTCAGTTCGAGATCACTCATCAAAGAAAATTCATCATCATCATCATCATCATCATCATCATCATCATCATCATCATCTTGTGAAATCAAAGGACTTGAGAAAAGCATCTTTGCAAAATATTGCCCAATAAATGAAAGATGATGATGGCAGTTCAGAAAAATAACACTTTCTAAAACTTAGAGAAACAAACAGAAAAGAATTACAAAATGTTAACAAACCAAACTGTTAAGATAGTGATTCATAATGTGCTGTTATATGCATCTTTCCCTGTTTTTCCGTATTGCACTGCCGTGCCACTCTCAATCTGACATTTCTTACCTTCGGGACAAAAGCAAACACAAATACAACTGAGTTAATTAAACCGCGCTGCCATAAATATATCTAAAATGTACTTCCACATCACTTTATAAACTTAAAAGTAAAAAAACAAAACAGTTAAACATGTAAAAAACAAACACAAAAGTGCTTTTTTTTCTGTGCTTTTGTGGTGTTTTTTTGTAAGGCGCGAGGAGTAATGAGGAACTTACTGCTGATCACTCTGTCGCTGGCAAGACTATGCTTCATGGAGCAGGTGTTAGCCCATCTCTGAGCAGTGGCTTCAGACTCATTGTTCCAGTTCTGCAGGGAGCAGAGGACAAGACGGCCCGTTAAATCAGAACATGTAGATAAGAACAAATGTGTACACAAAAAAGTGCTGTGTGCTTTCATTATTAAGCTGAACATGACACAACAGTATAATGTTAGTTGTGCAAAGCATTAACATTATAACTTCTGAGTTTTACCATCTTCAACATGTTGCTCGCAGTAGGCTGAACATTCCCCCTCAGAGTATTGTGCTTGTTCACAATCTCATTCTTCTCAGTCGTAGTGGTCACTAAATGAAAGCATTAAAAGCAAATTAACACCTTGAATGAGAGATTAAATATATCAGTCAAGATTTATGTATGAATAACTGCCACACTCACCCTGCTTCAGATGTGATATTCAGAGATGAGAGAAAAAATAATGGTAAAAAAATTATTGCTCAAAAAACGAAGAAATAACCAAATGAAAAGAACTTTAAAGAGGATATATGACTTTACTTACCCCCAAGGTGCCAGGCACCTGAAGGACTGCAGTGAGGCCCAGAGCGCACAGCAGAAGAAAAGTGTAAAACGTCATTGTTTAATCTAAGACTGTCAATGACTGCAAGAGCCCGCAGGTCTCATTTATAGAGCCAGTACCACTCAGACATGTGTGAACCAGTAACACGTCACAACAATGACATTAAGCAATAATAAGGCATTAGTAAATGCTTAATCCATCATTGGTAAAGCATTACTCATCCTTAGCACATAATATGTGGCGAGGGAAATACATGTTTCTTTTTCATTAATGAGCTCATAAATAATGTGTTCATGTTCATTATTTATAAAGAAAGTGATTAGCAAAGTGTTTAAATGCACATTTATTTATATATTTAATCATTAACTCATTGTGAGTGTGTTAGCGGAGGTTTTATAAAAACTTATTTGATATCGTAATTTATGGTTTATTCAGCCAGTTATTATTTTAAACAAGTTTTTTTTTTTTTAAATATAGAAGGCTAATTAGAAATACTAGTACTGGTCAAACTATGAATTTTTCTTATTGAATTCTTTTTGTGATCACTCTTAAGAAATGCACCCTATTGGGTCTGCTCCTCTTACTCTCTGCAAGTTTAACCCTGCTATAAAGTTAAATGCTAACGGCCCTTGGGCTAACAGCAGTGCTTGTCCTCAGAGTTGACCACCAAAGTAAGTTTCTTCTTTAATCTCTGCTAATTACACATCAAGCAAACAATTTACTCTCCTAGAGCATAAAAATTTTACATTTTTCATATGGCGGTTTAAGGGAACAAAGCTGGGAAGACACAACACGAATGCATGTTTTTAATAAGCATATGTTTGTTGAAGCTGACCAGTCAGCACGTTTGTGGGATTTAGATAATCTGATTGGCGCACTTGCAAGAAGTGGGAAACCACAAAGTCACAGTTGGGTAGTTGGAGCTCCACTGTTGCTTCAGTTTGGGACAGTTACTGTGATAAAGAAGCATAAAACAAAAGCATAAAAATATTTTTTATCCAAAAAAAAGGGGTTTAGAGATAAAGTTGGACATGTGCAGGGGAAGGATACAAGGTATACTTGACAAAGGGTTTTGAAGATGGAGCTGCCTGACAGGAGGAAAAGAGGAAGACCTCAGAGAAGGTTCATGGGTGTAGTGAAGAAGGAAGAAGGGTTGGTGTGACAGAAGAGGATGGAATTGATAGGACGAGATGGAGGCAGATGATCTACTGTGGCGACTCCTAAAGGGAGCAGCCCAGAGAAGAAGGTGGAGAAGAAACTGTGTTTAGTGTCCCACCACTCCTCCATTGATAGATCCCACTCCATAGCTGAAGTCCTTCACCTCGTCGTTCTAGGTCTGGTTTACGTTGCTCCAGGTGTTCTGAAAGCTGGACATGTACAGATTTTCCCCACAGCCGCTGGCTAAGAGGAGGCGATAGTTTAATCAGTGTGGTGACACTTTTTAAATCCCAAAACAAATGAGTGCTCAATTTAAAATCACTCATCAAAGAAAATTCATCTTCATCGTCTTCGTGAAGTCAAGTGTGAGTGCTCACATTAAGAACTCGAAGGAAATTTGCTGTCTTGCCTCGTGAAATCTAGGAAAGTGATGACGACGAACGGCCCCTTCATAAAACAATAAAGGAAACATGATTACATCAGTACAGCGGTACAGAAAAAAGACAAACATAAAATACCAGTTAAACCTAGACCAACAAAACGAGAAATAAGGATTTTTTTTTTCTGTCCAACATGTAAGGATTCATTATGTGCTGCTATTTGCATGCTTCTGTGTTTTTTCCATGCATGGTTGTACTACTGATTCAAAATGACTGATTCCTTGTGGTTACTGGATTAAAGCAGTCAAAGAAACAGGAACTTACTGCTGATCGTTCCGTTACTGGCAGGACTGTGACTCATGGAGCAGGTATTGGCCCATTTCTCAGCATTTGCCTGTTTTACCATCTTCTACATGTTGCAGGTGCTTCCATGTGGTACTGAGGCAGGTTATTGGCCAGTCGTTAGATGGTGAGGGTCTCTTCTGGGGATCCTTAGGGATCAGCACAGTCCAACCTTCAGTTAGCCATTCTGCCATACACTCAAGGAGTGCAGTCAGCTTCTTCAACCAGTAGGCATAAATCATGGCGGGACCTGGTGCTGTCCAACTCTTCATACCGGAGACCTTTCCTGGGATGTTTGTCAATGTGATGGTTACTGGACCCTGTTAGGGAGATTCCTGTGTTCTGCTCTTACATCCACTAGCCACTGAGCATCGCGATTATGGATTGTGTCCTTCTCCTGTATGCTATTTCAGTTTTGCTCCATCTCCAACATTGGTGAGGCTGTTCTCATATTGTTCTCCTGCTACTGTACTAAGTACACCTTAGATGGTTCTGTGGGGTAGAATTTCACTCGCATGTGCTGTGCCAGTGTGCCTGCACATGTGATGTGACAATAAAAGTGATTTGATTTGATTTGATTTGAGCTGGCTTGTTCTTCTGGGTTCTATCTCTCTGGTATACCTCTTCAAGCGCCTGGGTGTGAGTCTTTGTTTGGTAGTTTCCAAGGCCTCGGGTACCAAGGCACCTTCTTCATTGCACCTTTCTGCAACTGTGATAGTTGGTTAACTTCCCTCTATGCTACCTTGATCTTGGCTTCTGGTCTCCTTCTCCATGGAGGGTACTGCTCCTTGTGGCTGTTCATCTTGTAGCCAAGCATCTCACGGATCACTGTTACTGTGGTGTAGATCAGCTGACTAGTTTCTGTGCAGTAGGGTTTGTCCTTAGTGCTGTATTCACATCTTCTAGTAGACCTTCAGAGGGTACTTCACGTAATATTGGTAGCCAGTTGCGGAGGGTCCAGATTGAAACCTTCGCCATGATCCTATCTTTTAGGTTAGTTACTCTCCCACTTAATGTTGTTTCTTCCATCGTACTTGGGCCGTGTTACCCAATGTTGGGTGGGGGTGATCATATCTGCCCATGACCTGTCGTCCTGACTCCCCCTTGCGGTAACATTTGTGTGGTACCTCATTGATCTCAAGCTATGAAAGCAGTTACTTCTACCAAATGTTGGAACACTGAGCTACTAGTTGTTTTGCCATCCATCTGGATGATGGGTATCGAAGATCATATTAAACTCCTCATTAAGTGCATACTTACTGCTTCCACTAGAAGTAAGAGGATAATTAGCTAGGTGCTGCTAATCAAATACAGTCTAAGTGAACTTTAACAAACGTGACCAACCATATAAAAGCAGAGGTTTTGTCAGTTTATATTTTTTCTCTATTGTTTTTCTCCAATCAGGAACTGTCACGGCTGGGCAACCGCTGAGTTTAAGGTACGGACCCAAAAAGCAGACACGGGAGAACTGAAGTTAAACAAGAAGCGAACCTTTATTTGGGCTGTGACAAGAATCAAAACCAAAATTAAGAGGAGGACTACACAAACATGAACCTCATGAATAAAGAAAAACTAAACCCGACAAGTAAGACAAGACTATAACTTTGACTATGACTTTGACTATGACTAACATGGGGAAATATAGGCAGACAACCTGACAATGAACAGTAAGAGACAAAAGACTTAAATACACACATGAGGTGATCAGGGGAAGTGGAGACATATGAGGAAACAGCTGACTAGAATGAACATAATGACGCCACAGGGGAAGTGAGCCAAAACACAATGAACATGGAAACAAGACTTTCAAAATAAACAGTAAACATGACGAGATGCAGACATGACAACATAAAGGGCAAGGGAGACCAAAACACAAGGGTGAAGACACAAGGGGAATCTACTAAACAACGAACAATAACAGCAACCTAGGCATAATAAATATTAACTAAATAAGCTAAAATGAAACTAGAACATGAATGAATAATAAAATACAGTGAAACTCAAAACACTGTGTCCCATGACCCAGGACCATGACAAGGAACATCATTCTCACCACTCTCAATGCAGTTCTCGAAACAGTTAAGGCTGTTCTCATAACGCAAACTCACCTGTGCAAAAGATGCTCAGATCACCGTTTTCAAAATATGCCAAATCAGTCAATCACTTCAGCTCTGTGATTCACAAATGGAAACTCTTTCACCTACTTTTTAAGACTTAGACATCAAATTGATTTCTATCAAAACCTTAGTGACTTTGAAAAGAGCTCTGCAAAAATGTTGGTCTAATGTAGAGTAACAGTGGAGAGGCAGGGCAAGCAGGTGAGTAACTGGTGTTTTTTCAGTAGCAGTAGGGCAGCTGGAGGATACAAGTGGAGATGTTAAACCATAGTTCAAATCGTTCCCAAAAGATTGATTTTGTTCATCTGGACGTGACATTTTCAGTGGGAGAAGTGTTTCGTCACTCATCCAAGTGACTTCTTCAGTCTCAGCTGACTGCAGGTTTCCCCAGCCCTGCAGTTCATTGATCATTATTAATGATCAATGAACTGACCTTCAGGCCCATTATTCATTCAGTGGTGCTAGTTTCAGTCATTGTGCAATGTACTGTTTATAAGGTTGGGGATGAGCATAGAGGCTTTTTTTGGCATGCGCTCAAGGTTACAGAAATGTGGTCCAAGTGTTTATTTTCAATAAAACAAGTTTGTTATCGTATGGAAAGGGAACTAATTTTCACACAATGGCAGTCCGTGCGACAGTGCGGGCAATAGGAAATCTAATGTTTAAGTTGGAATGGAAAGTTTGATGGGCTGAAACGAAAACACCCGCCACTTAGTGAAAAGTGGAAACTCAAGGCAAGAAAAAAAGGATCCAGTTGGGATGAATTCCAACCATATGAGCCTGTAGATCTATCTGTGCTCCTCATTGGTAGACTGCATGAGCCTGCCTCACACAGACACAACCTTATGTGAACCAGGAACCCGCTGTGTAGCTGGGACATGTGGAGTTGACCCCTGAGGAGAAGCACTCTCAGCCTCAGATGCAGAAAAGTAGGAGCATAGACCAAAGTAAATTTCCTCTTCAATCTCTGCTAATTACTGAACACATCAAATAGACCATTTATTCTATAAAAGCATAACAAGTTGACTTTTTTGTATGTGGCGATTTTAGGTGACCAAGCTAAGAGACACAACACAAATGCAAGTTTTTAATAAGCATATCTTTATTGAAGCTGACCAATCAGCAGATATTTGGCATTTAGATGATCTGATTGGTGCACTCGCAAGAAGCGGGAAACCACAAAGTCACAGTTGGGTGATTGTAGCGCCACTGTTGCTTCACTTCGCAACAGTCAATGTACTCATCAGACTGATACAGAAGCATTAAACAGTAGCATAAACCATATAATATATTTTGTAACCTTCCTCACCATTTAAGAATATTTATTTTGTCATTGTTTAGCAACTGCTCAAAGTAGAGCTAATCTGTGATCATGAATAAATTGTACAAATTATATTCTGATTGGATGCTACTTACTGCATAGTTTGTTTTTACAGGCGTTGGGGCAGTCACCGCAGGAAGGTCCCTTCTTCTAGGGACCTTGTAGGTCAGACCATCAAATACTAAACATTACAGCAAACACTTGATATCAGCCCAAAGTTGTCACTATTTTCCTCAAGCCGTGTTTGAAGTAGATGCAAGTTGCTCGCATTTCACCCATCACCTTTGCTTCTAATGATAATTTCATTATTGTGTGTATAAGAAAGCACTCAGTAGAGTAGCTGAACAGGTTTCACAATACAAAGATAATAACGAAAGAGAAAATTAATGCATTCAGGGTAAAATAAAGGAAATTATATTTTACTTTTGCTTCCAAATTCATTTTGTATTGCATGATGCTCCAAAGCATTTGGATCCATTTACTGCAAATTACTCTTCAACAATCATTTGAAGTGAATAAAATTTTAAGAAACATCATCACTACAGGAAGCTTTATACTCATGGTGGGCAGCATTGGCAGACATAGAAGTACTTGTATTTGGAGTTGGGACAGCAGGCCATAGCACAGCTGATCTGATTGGACTTGTGCCAAACCACCTGTGGAAGGACACATATCCAGTGGCATTACCTCAAGTAAGGGTGCCTGAGATATACTATATATACTATATGTCTCTATATTTATATAAAACAGTACCTGTGGAGGATAGTAGCAAGACTAAAAAAGAAATTTTACAAGTTGGCAGTGAGACCTGATACGATGTATGGTTTAGTGATGGTGGCTTGGACAAAAAGACAGGAGGTGTTAAGATTTTCATTTGGAGTGACCAGGATGGACATGATTAGAAATCAATGCATCAGGGGGATATGTCTGTTTCAGGGTTTTAGAGATAAAGTTAGAGAGGTGAGACTGAGATGACTTGGACATGTGCAGGGGAAGGATGCAGGATATACTTGACAAAGGGTTTTGAAGATGGAGCTGCCTGACAGGAAGAAAAGAGGAAGACCTCAGAGAAGGTTCATGGGTGTAGTGAAGAAGGAAGAAGGGTTGGTGTGACAGAAGAGGATGGAATTGATAGGACGAGATGGAGGCAGATGATCTACTGTGGCGATTCCTAAAGGGAGCAGCCCAAAGAAGAAGGTGGAGAAGAACCTGTGTTTAGTGTCCCATCACTCCTCCATTGATAGATCCCACTCCATAGCTGAAGTCCTTCACCTCGTCGTTCTAGGTCTGGATTACGTTGCTCCAGGTGTTCTGAAAGCTGGACATGTACAGATTTTCCCCACAGCTGCTGGCTAAGAGGAGGAGTGAGATAGTTTAATCAGTGTGGTGACACTTTTTAAATCCCAAAATGAATGAGTGCTCACATTAAGAACCCAAAGGAAATTTGCTGTCTTGCCTTGTGAAAGTCTAAGAAATTGATGACGACGACGGGCCCCTTCAGAAAACGGTCAAATAAATGAAACATGATTACAGTACAGAAAAAAGACTAAATGAAATAACACTTAAACTTAGGCCAACAAAATGTCACAAGAAACAAGGTTAATATTTTTTTTTATTTGTCCAACTATAAGGATTTTATAATGTGCTGCTATTTGCATGCTTCTGTGATTTTCTGTATGTGCCCTTCGACTACTTTAAAAAATGACTGATTCCTAGTTACTACATTAAAACAGTCAAAGAAACAGGAACTTACTGGCTGGCCTGTGACTAATGGATCAAGTATTTCTCAGCACTGGCCCCATCCTTGTTCCATCTCTTTGGAGAGCAGAGCAGAAGAATGGCCATTTAATCTTTAATGTTTAAATAACACATTGTTGTCTGCAAAACTCTTTTGTTTATGCTTATTGCAAGCACTGTTAAAGCTGTAATAAGCAGGTTTTTCAGAGGAAACGTTATTAACTCATGTCAATCGCATATTTGAAATTATTACACGAATACTCCAGAGCGCACAGCAGGGGAAAGCTGTACCTGTCACCCTCCAAGACCCCCCACATGTGTGATTTATACAGGCAGGACCACTTAGACATGAGTGAAACAAACAGACAAATTCAAGGACTAATGAGAGAACAACCAAACTGCTTCGATTCGCACATGGGACAAGTCCTTGGTCATGTGGGGCAATCGTGGCTCAAGAGTTGGCAGTTCGTCTTGTAATCGGAAGTTGCCAGTTCGAGCCCCGGCTCCGACAGTCTCGGTTGTTGTGTCCTTGGGCAAGACACTTCACCCGTTGCCTACTGGTGGTGGTCAGAGGGCCCAGTGGCGCCAGTGTCCGGCAGCCTCGCCTCTGTCAGTGCGCCCCACGGTGGCTGTGGCTACAATGTAGCTGCCATCACCAGTGTGTGAATGGGTGGATGACTGAATGTAGTGTAAAGCTCTTTGGGGTCCTTAGGGACTAAGTAAAGCGCTATACAAATACAGGCCATTTACCATGTCTGTGGGTCGCAGGTGTGTGTTTTCACTGCACCCCTGTTTTTATTTTCTTTTTCTATGCATAGTTTCTTTTTGCTGTAATTTTGAATATCAAGCAGAAGATTGCATTAAAGTCCTCTTTAAGTGCATCCTTACTGCTTCCACGGGAAATAAAAGGATAATTAGCCAGTTGCTGCTAATCAAATGAATTCTAACTGAACTTTAACAAATGTGACCATCCATGTAAAAGCAGAGGTTTTGGCAGTTTGTCTAGTCTGAAACATTCAGCTCTGTGTTAGAATTTTTCTCCATATGTTTCTTTGCTTAGGCTGCTGCCCCCGCGACCCGGCCCCAGATAAAGCAGATGAAGATGGATGGATGGATGTTTCGATGCTTTGAAAAAGACTTTTTTCATAGCGCAATCTCATCCGCGCAAAAGACACTCATATCACCTTTTTCAAAACAGTCAATCACTTCACGTCTGTGAGTCACAAATAAAAACCCTTTCACCATAATTTTAAACCTTAGACGCCAAATTGTTTGACTTTTATCGAAACCTTACTGACTTTGGAAAGAGCTCTGAAAAAATTGGGGACATGCGACAGGACAGTGATCTCAATCACAGCAGCAAATCTACAACAGAACAGCTGGACAAGAAAACAATCAATGTGATGTGATGGTTTGGTCAAAGTCCAAATGCTGAGGTGGGACCTAAAGAGAGCTATGCATAAATCAATGTCTCCAAACGTCAATGAAGCAAATCATAATTATCAACATTATCAAAGGCCAAAATTCCTCTGCAATGATGTAACTGATAAAGTCATACAGGAAACTATTGCTCCAATTTACTGCTGTAAAAGACTGAATCATGGTATCTATTTAGTTTTCCACAGAACTGCATGAAATCCCGTGAAGACCTTTTTAACATGACTATAAATGGTATTACAAAATTCAAATGCGATTAAGAGCATTGATAATATTTCTCCTCTCTATATTCTTGTCAGCTTATGGAGAACTGGTCAGATCCGCAAACTTCTCCTTTGAAGCAAAAACACACAATTCATACAATAAATTATGAAGTAATAACAATACTGCAAGCTAACGATATATCAAACACAGGGTGTTGGTCAAAGTATGGCAAATTACATCTGTGGTATATCCAGTAATCATGATTCAATTCACAATCATTTAGGGGGAGTCTTTCTCTTTTATTTCCTCTACTTTCTGCATTTCTTTCCACAAAAGTAATCTTATCTTACTTGAAAAAACAGGTTTATTTCTGTTGAGGAAAAATAAATCTGCTCCCTTGCAGTGTAAACACTTGTTTCATAACATTTCAGTGGAGCACAAAATGTGTTCCTGTATTCAGACTTATGAATAAAAACTAGCTGTAAAGACCATTCACTACAAAACATGCTCTACATGGTCAGATTTTCTACTGTTTAAATGGTTTCTGTGTCATTTATTTGCATCTCCCTGTTTTGTTTGTGTATTGTTTTTTTTAATTACAAAATCTCCAAACATTACATTTAAATGAAGTTAAAGTATTTCTTTCTCACAGAGGCAACAAGAAAGAAAACTTCCCAAAGCAGAAATGGTTTAGCAGTCACTTTACTCCATTTCCCTGCTGACAGATTGCTGACCATTGCTAGCATCAGGTCAACCGGATAGCATGGCAAAGTGTGTAATAAACATGCAGGTCCACTGTGTCCATTTCACGGTTTGCCACTACAGTGCACTTGTTGTCACTTTCATTCACATCCACGCAGGTGAAACAAATTCACATTGTTTTATATTTCCTTACTAGACTGAGTGATTTTCTGAAGTTTAACTGACTTGATGTTCACGTTTTCAGATCAGTCGAGGAGTGTATTTAAGTTACTTAGTCTAAGGAGTTTCGAAAGAAAAGCGTCTGGACTTCTTTAAGTTGCTTGAAGATGTTTCACCTCTCATCCGAGAAGCTTCTTCAGTTTTAAAGGTCAAATGGTGGAGAGTCCCAGATTTAAACCCAGTGGGAGTATCCCCCCAAAGAGGGACAAAGGACCCCTTGATGATCCTCTACCTAATCACATTAGGTAGAGGATCAGACAGGCAGACAGATACAAACACACCCTATCGTGTGATAGGGTGTGTTTGTATCTGTCTGCCATCTATAATCCAGTTTTGAGATCCCTTCTTAGACGCCTTAACGCCCACTCACACCCTGGGCCATCTGACCTCAGGAAATCACACGATAGGGTGGGTCCAGGTTTCACAATGAGCTCTGCGAGAACCTTCACAGACATTTAAGTTACTTGCGTTTAACTTAATGTTGCTATAACAAATTAACGTCTCACCTGTCAACTCATTTAACATCAGTTTTATATTAAGTAGAACAGACCAGTGAAAACAGCAAAAATCAGTGTAAACTACACATTTAATCCTTCAGATATTTTAATATAAAAAGGTAATGCAGTCTCAACCGTATTTTCTACATGACAAAGACATGCTGCTGTAGTAAATGAAAATCATCTTCCAGCACAACTTTTGGAGCTTTCATTGTAAGATACTGTATACAATTACAGAAAAAGTTGTAATAGCTTATTTCCCAGCCTGTCCTGTAGCTAATTAAAAAACTGAAGTTTTTGTTACAGGAAGTGCAGAATTATTGGGCAAGTTGTATTTTTGAGGAATAATTTTATTATTGAACAACAACCATGTTCTCAATGAACCCAAAAAACTCATTAATATCAAAGCTGAATGTTTTTGGAAGTAGTTTTTAGTTTGTTTTTAGTTTTAGCTATTTTAGGGGGATATCTGTGTGTGCAGGTGACTATTACTGTGCATAATTATTAGGCAACTTAACAAAAAACAAATATATACCCATTTCAATTATTTATTTTTACCAGTGAAACCAATATAACATCTCCACATTCACAAATATACATTTCTGACATTCAAAAACAAAACAAAAACAAATCAGCGACCAATATAGCCACCTTTCTTTGCAAGGACACTCAAAAGCCTGCCATCCATGGATTCTGTCAGTGTTTTGATCTGTTCACCATCAACATTGCGTGCAGCAGCAACCACAGCCTCCCAGACACTGTTCAGAGAGGTGTACTGTTTTCCCTCCTTGTAAATCTCACATTTGATGATGGACCACAGGTTCTCAATGGGGTTCAGATCAGGTGAACAAGGAGGCCATGTCATTAGTTTTTCTTCTTTTATACCCTTTCTTGCCAGCCACGCTGTGGAGTACTTGGACGCGTGTGATGGAGCATTGTCCTGCATGAAAATCATGTTTTTCTTGAAGGATGCAGACTTCTTCCTGTACCACTGCTTGAAGAAGGTGTCTTCCAGAAACTGGCAGTAGGACTGGGAGTTGAGCTTGACTCCATCCTCAACCTGAAAAGGCCCCACAAGCTCATCTTTGATGATACCAGCCCAAACCAGTACTCCACCTCCACCTTGCTGGCGTCTGAGTCGGACTGGAGCTCTCTGCCCTTTACCAATCCAGCCACGGGCCCATCCATCTGGCCCATCAAGACTCACTCTCATTTCATCAGTCCATAAAACCTTAGAAAAATCAGTCTTGAGATATTTCTTGGCCCAGTCTTGACGTTTCAGCTTGTGTGTCTTGTTCAGTGGTGGTCGTCTTTCAGCCTTTCTTACCTTGGCCATGTCTCTGAGTATTGCACACCTTGTGCTTTTGGGCACTCCAGTGATGTTGCAGCTCTGAAATATGGCCAAACTGGTGGCAAGTGGCATCTTGGCAGCTGCACGCTTGACTTTTCTCAGTTCATGGGCAGTTATTTTGCGCCTTGGTTTTTCCACACGCTTCTTGCGACCCTGTTGACTATTTTGAATGAAACGCTTGATTGTTCGATGATCACGCTTCAGAAGCTTTGCAATTTTGAGACTGCTGCATCCCTCTGCAAGATATCTCACTATTTTTGACTTTTCTGAGCCTGTCAAGTCCTTCTTTTGACCCATTTTGCCAAAGGAAAGGACGTTGCCTAATAATTATGCACACCTGATATAGGGTGTTGATGTCATTAGACCACACCCCTTCTCATTACAGAGATGCACATCACCTAATATGCTTAATTGGTAGTAGGCTTTCGAGCCTATACAGCTTGGAGTAAGACAACATGCATGAAGAGGATGATGTGGACAAAATACTCATTTGCCTAATAATTCTGCACTCCCTGTAATTAGCAGAAATATCTTGATCATATTTATAAAACCCACCCCCCCCCCCCCCAAAAAAAAACAAAAACAAACAAACAAAAAAAACTAAACAAACTAAACAAAAAGCAATTTCTATAGTAGACGGTGTTTATCCCTCACTTAATTACTGCAGGGGGAGTTCCTGATCAGTAGAAAAAGCTATAATACAGTTAGAAGTCCCTCCATCACATTTTCCAAAACTGTCCAGTGGGCTGCACAGGAGTCTTTGCCGGGTCCCCGGACCTGATGTTTGACACGCTTTGGATTGAAACAGTAAAGTTATGCAGTTTAAAGCCAAATCAAGGAACTGAAAGAGACTAAAAACTGAGAGTTGAATGATAATCACCTTTATTATCGAACTTATAATGAGCCCGGTTAGTATTTTTGTGCAGTGTGTGTCATAATTAACAGAACACATGTGTACAGTGTGTTGATTTGCTCCCCTTCTGCGATAAACGCTTGTAGGTACAACCTCCACTGAGCATGCGCAGAAGTGTCGGTCCTCTACATTTGCTCGCAGACATCATCACAGGTTGAAGTGAGCATCCTCATCCACAAAGAGGGAGCCGGGCTGTTTTGTCTTTCCTCTCGGCTCTGTCGTTTATCCCCCGTCGCTGTCGCCTCTGCTGCAGTGTGTCCAACGTCAGCACGCGGGGAGCAGAAGCCATAAGATGAAGAAACGTTATGTGGACGCGAACAGGCTACGGAAGATGAAAAAGCTGAAAATCACGGAGAAGCTGTCTGAAAGGTAGCGAGCCGCGGCGCCCGGCGGCTGCTTTTGTTGTGGTGGCCGTCTTTGTGTAGATTTCAGCCGTCGTCATCCCGCTCACCTGTCCGACTCGCATCCCATCACCTCCATCCGCCCCTCACATCCTAAATGACCCAGCGTGGCGCTTTGATTAGCCTCAGTGCGGCGGAATTAAGGCGCAAATGTTGCACCGGGTTACTTCAGCCCGCCTTGTTTACAGAATAAAAACAGAAGCTGTGCAAGTTGACGTCGGCCTACTTTCGTCTCATCTGCGTTCTCACTGCCTGCTCTATCCCCCACTCTTAATCGCGCGTGAAATTAACACGGCCACATTGCGTTTTGTTTATTTATTTCCATTCGTCCTTTGGAAAAATAGAAACAAACGCGCATTCCTCTTTGGCTTATTTGGCACACAAAATCTGGAAGCGTCTAGACTAAGTCCAGACAAGAAAAGACACGCAAATAAGAACGGAACACCACTTTTTCTGTTCATTGTGCACCTTTCTTTCTTTCTTTCCACAAAAAACAACACATGCAAGAGATTGTGTTTATTTTTGAGATTTAGACGTCCTATTTTATTTTGTGGGCCAGTCACATATTAAATTTCTTGCTCTTTGTGTGCAGTGATTTCACACAAACACAAACACATATAATTGAATTACACTACTGGAAATACTACAAAGCAGATAAGAACTTGATTGGAGAATTAAAGACGCTGTGGTGATTCCTTTACACTTCACTAGCTTGTTTGGTAATTATATTTAGTGATAGTGCTAAATACAATAAAGGGCGCTATTTCAATAACATCATATAGAGAACTAAAGTTACATCAGCTCTGCTTGGGAGTTTTATTAGGCCAATTAAGCATGCTACTCAAGGAGAATAAGATAATAAAAAAGACTATATTGGGCTTCTAGGATGGATTTAATATGCTGTTTAAAAGCCCTCTCCCAGCTGATTCTAATTTATTTTCTAATTTTTTGTAGAACAACCTGCACAGTTAGCAGTTAGTTATAATATAAATACAAGTGAGATTAATTGAAATGCATTCTTTATAAGTAAAATTAAAAGGCTGTTGTGGACTTGCAGAAGGATGCTGTGGTGCTCCCTCTCTCCTCCAGATGAAATATTGCCATGGTTACCAAACAAAGAAGGGGTGATGTGATAGCAGCCTATGGATGAGCAGAACAAAGGAGGAAAACCACAGCTCCTGTTTGGCTTGCGGCTGCCTAATAAAATGAGGGAACAGTCATTGTTCTTGTTATAGTGGCCCTGCTTAAAAGGAAGGACTGTATTTTTAAGACACAGCTGGCTCAATTAGAGGTTAATGCCGTTTTTGCAGTTTCCCGTCTCATACTGGGCTGTGTGTGAGTATCTGGTGCTTTATCTGACAGCCTTTATTTACTGGATTCAGAGGAAGAGGCACGTTTGTTTGCCATGAGCTCAAAGTGAAATAATAATAATGAAGGAGGATTGATTTTTTCCTTCTTCTTTTTAATAATGTCTGCATGTCTTTATAGCGCGTACACCTTCCTGAAGTTTACGGTGATGTGGACACTGGTGCTGCTGGCAGACTTCATCCTTGAATTCAGACTGGAGTACCTGTGGCCGTGCTGGCTCTTCTTTGGGAGCGTGTACACCACTTTCCACTGCCATGGGCTGGTGAGGACTCCTGCTGTGTGTGATTTCATATTCTGTGCACTGGCCCTGATGATGATAAGCCAGCCAGTGATGTGTAGTAGGCTTCACGCAGTGAACAAGAACATGGCTTTTCTTCTATTTTCAGTGAATTACTCACATTTTACTTTCCTGTTGTTGTTGTTTTTCTTTCTTTCCCTTTTTGTTTGCAGGTTATTTGTGTTGTTTTTGTTTGCGCTGCCTTCACTCTGGACATCTTTTGTTTAATTTTTGTTCCTTTGCACTGGCTGTTCTTTGTGGCGAGCACCTATGTGTTATTCAATTACATATGGCACACAGGTGAGTATGACAATTATCATCCACTTGGCAAAATCTGCCCAACTTTCTTCATCTCATAAAATAAAAAATATTCTCTTATTTAAATTTATTAGTAATTTTCTTCTCATCTGATTATTTTTCCTCAGAGAAGGGCATCTGTATATCAACTGTGTCTCTGTGGATCCTGCTCGTGTACACAGAGGCTTCACTTCGACTCAAAGACCTTAAAACCTCACATGCCAACCTGTCCCATCTTTTTGCCGCTCACTGGTATGTTTATTTGATACAAAATGTATAAAGTTTAGATTTAGTATTTAATATTTCATCACTGAAAGATTATATACTGACTACTTTCTAATATTTATAATTTATTCCGGCACAATTAATGTGGAGCACCCACAATTTCCTTGTACATGTACAATGACAATTAAGGGCTGTTCTATTCTATTCTAACTGCCTTGTATTCACTTTCAGTATTGGATATCCTGTAGTTTATCTGGGGTTTGATGCCACCTGCTACTTCACCAACATCTTTAAGCTGCGCATACAGAAAGCAGTGCAGAGTGAGAATGACTTCCACATGCACCTCCTTCAGCACTCGCTCCCCCCAGGCCTGCAGGTTTATCCCAAGACAGGCACAGATGGCAGCAGCAGTGAGTCTGTGCACCTGCACCATCTACCTACCATTCTTACTATCTGGAGGGTTTTTCACTCTTCTTTTGGTTTCGGTCGTTCTTGTTTTCAAGCTGACAGTTTATTACAATCTCCACTTATGGAGCCACTCAGTCAGGTGATTACAACAAACATTTGTGAGTCAGTTCGCTGAGAAGACGCAGACAGTAAAAGTCCCAAGCTGAAACTGTATTTAATAACCTCCTAGAACATGATGTGTTGCTGCTGGCACAACAAAGTAAGCAATCTTCTTGTTACTGCAACTGTTTGACGCTTTGTGCTATCAAAATATTTCAGAGTGCTTCTGAAAATAGATAAGTGCTGCATACCGATGTATAAATGTATCTTTTAATATGGTAATTACATGATAGGGGGAGAAACTAACATGGACAGAGATGAAGGGAAAGGAATAAGAAGCAAAGGTGCAAAAATTGACATTTTTAAAACAATTTTGACAAAAAAAAAATTTAATACGTGCATTATAAAAAATACATTTGAAATTTTAAGTTGTAGATTTTGTTTTTTGTTTTTTTTTTGTTTTTTAAACAGTCATGTCTCCCCATGTTTTCATTTTCTGGCTAATTTACTAATTACAAACTCGGCACACATTACTAGTCAGTACTGGTGAAAGTTTTACAGCTTTTCCTATGGATAAAGACCTCCCCCACTGGCATTCATTAGAATGATTTCTGTAATTTCACACATGTTTTTCTTACAATTTAAGCTCAAAGAGTTGTCAAGTGACTTTCTTTCACTATAGCAACATTTCTTTATCATATAGAAGAACTGAGATTTTCTTAATATAAGAAAAACACAGTTTTTCTTATATTAAGGTAATCTAAGTAATACAGTGGGGCAAAAAAGTATTTAGTCAGCCACCGATTGTGCAAGTTCCCCCACCTAAAATGATGACAGAGGTCAGTAATTTGCACCAGAGGTACACTTCAACTGTGAGAGACAGAATGTGAAAAAAAAATCCATGAATCCACATGGTAGGATTTGTAAAGAATTTATTCGTAAATCAGGGTGGAAAATAAGTATTTGGTCAATAACAAAAATACAACTCAATACTTTGTAACATAACCTTTGTTGGCAATAACAGAGGTCAAACGTTTACTATAGGTCTTTACCAGGTTTGCACACACAGTAGCTGGTATTTTGGCCCATTCCTCCATGCAGATCTTCTCGAGAGCAGTGATGTTTTGGGGCTGTCGCCGAGCAACACGGACTTTCAACTCCCGCCACAGATTTTCTATGGGGTTGAGGTCTGGAGACTGGCTAGGCCACTCCAGGACTTTCAAATGCTTCTTACGGAGCCACTCCTTTGTTGCCCGGGCGGTGTGTTTTGGATCATTGTCATGTTGGAAGACCCAGCCTCGTTTCATCTTCAAAGTTCTCACTGATGGAAGGAGGTTTTGGCTCAAAATCTCACGATACATGGCCCCATTCATTCTGTCCTTAACACGGATCAGTCGTCCTGTCCCCTTGGCAGAAAAACAGCCCCATAGCATGATGTTTCCACCCCCATGCTTCACAGTAGGTATGGTGTTCTTGGGATGCAACTCAGTATTCTTCTTCCTCCAAACACGACGAGTTGAGTTTATACCAAAAAGTTCTACTTTGGTTTCATCTGACCACATGACATTCTCCCAATCCTCTGCTGTATCATCCATGTGCTCTCTGGCAAACTTCAGACGGGCCTGGACATGCACTGGCTTCAGCAGCGGAACACGTCTGGCACTGCGGGATTTGATTCCCTGCCGTTGTAGTGTGTTACTGATGGTGACCTTTGTTACTTTGGTCCCAGCTCTCTGCAGGTCATTCACCAGGTCCCCCCGTGTGGTTCTGGGATCTTTGCTCACCGTTCTCATGATCATTTTGACCCCACGGGATGAGATCTTGCGTGGAGCCCCAGATCGAGGGAGATTATCAGTGGTCTTGTATGTCTTCCATTTTCTGATGATTGCTCCCACAGTTGATTTTTTCACACCAAGCTGCTTGCCTATTGTAGATTCACTCTTCCCAGTCTGGTGCAGGTCTACAATACTTTTCCTGGTGTCCTTCGAAAGCTCTTTGGTCTTGGCCATGGCGGAGTTTGGAGTCTGACTGTTTGAGGCTGTGGACAGGTGTCTTTTATACAGATGATGAGTTCAAACAGGTGCCATTCATACAGGTAACGAGTGGGGGACAGAAAAGCTTCTTACAGAAGACGTTACAGGTCTGTGAGAGCCAGAGATTTTCCTTGTTTGAGGTGACCAAATACTTATTTTCCACCCTAATTTACGAATAAATTCTTTACAAATCCTACCATGTGAATTCATGGATTTTTTTTTCACATTCTGTCTCTCACAGTTGAAGTGTACCTCTGGTGCAAATTATTGACCTCTGTCATCATTTTAAGTGGGGGAACTTGCACAATCGGTGGCTGACTAAATACTTTTTTGCCCCACTGTAAATGTGTATTTAAACTTCTTTACACTGACAGAAAGGGGTGTTTCGGGTGCACTTAAGATCAAAGTGGGCTGTGTGTGCCCCATGATGTAAAATGGATTTGACACATCCCTGGTATAAACTGTGCAAAGCAGTGGAGAACCTATTTATCACTCCATAGGATCAGTGAAAGGACTGCAGGCAAATATTTTGGTTGGGTTAAGTCAGTGAGAATTCATTGTGATTAATAAGTAATTCTAGTGACTGATGCTGGCCCTATTTAAAGTTTTAAATGTTAGTTCATACCAAAGTGAGGATAGCCATAAATGTTTACTCATCCTAGATGTTTCTGAGCTCCATAGTAGACTCCTAAAACTGACCTGTTTTGATTTTACAGCCTCCAAATGGAAAGTCAAGCCTGAGTCGAGTCAGTATCAGTGTCAGAACGGTGCTGTGCTGGCCCAAGATGAGGCACACACCGTGGACTGCCTCCAGATCCGCAGTGAGGAGAGAGCAACAGAGAAAGCGTCACAGGAGGTGAGGTCAGCCGAACCAAACCGCCGGCCACCATCGTCATCGTCGTCATCATCCAAACCCAGTGTGGGTGAGTCCAAAGATCTGCTGCACAGCAGCACAGGAGGACCGGAATCATCAACAACTCCAGAAAATCTACCTCAAGAGGAGCACGGCAGCAAAGCAACGCGAGCAGCTAAGAACTCCTCACCAAAAGTCAGAAGAAGCAGCTCAAATACTCCTTCACCTCCTGCGGGAAGGACTGAGAAGAAACACAGGTCTAGCTCCAAAACAGTCAGCCCCAACAGGGATGCAGCAGAAAAGAGTGCCACAGCAGCTCAGAGTTACCACACTGAACAGACAAGCAAGTAAGTATTTAGCTAAGCTTGACTCGGGTGATGCTTACAGCAGTGCTAAAATGTTGTTTTTTATCTTGAAGGCTGGAGCAGGAGCTGAGGAGGCTGAAGAGTGAGCTGCAGTCGAGCAGGCAGACCGAACAGGAGCTTCGAAGTCACATCTGCAACCTGACCAACAGCGAGAGGAGCCTTAGACCAGAGGTTTCCCTGCTCAGACAGTCCAACATGCTTCTCCAGAGCAAGTGAGTGTCCAGTTGTTATCACACAAAACCGGATTTTATAGTACTTAAAATACTGTAGCTACTGTCAGTAAATATGAAAAAATGTTTATCCCATCTTATCCAAACCTAAAGTGACAATGAAATTGTTTCTTCTGTCCATGAAACAAAGCAAAAGATTTGAACTTAACTGTCACTGTAGAATTAAAAACCTGCACAAGAAAAAGAAAAGGTTTGTGTGTAAAGCTACAATATCAGATCAGGTGAATGTGCTGTATGAATGAAGTATAGTATATCACTATATAAAAGAGAATATGATGAGATCACTGACTTTGCTGATCAGCTGCACTGCTGCAGACCTGCTTTGTCACACAAACCATTTTTATTACCTGTACGTTGCCACAGTATCTACTTTTTTATGTTTTTTTATGCAAATTATGTTTCCACTCCTCCTTTTCCTCCAATATGTGACTCAGATTATCACTCTAAGCACATTTAGAGCTAAAAAAAAAAATGGGGGGAGGGAGGCTCAGTTAGTTATTTTATCCCACTACAGAGGTACTCCTAACACATTTACCACATCAAAGCCACGTCCAGCAGCCAAAGGCTATAAAATCGCATTTGAGAAGAGCATGTTATGCAGTTTTGATCAGCACCACCAGCTTTGATAAGGCATGCTCCAGTTTTTTTAAAGGAAGGTGCTCTCCAGTGACTACAACAACTACAAAGATGATAAGAAACCTGTTTAACATTTATGTCTGTTTTTGAAGTATGCTTGACGCTGATCTCAAACGAGTCCATTTGCATGTGGCAGTAACCCACATATTGCTGCTCTTTTTCTGCAACTTATTTAAAACCACTTTAATGTCATCCCTTCAGGATTCTGTGCCTAACTAAAAACAAGCAGAGGGACAAGCAGACTTGTGTGATGCTGGAGAAGAAGACCAGAGCAGAGGCAGAGGCCAGACTCTCTGCTGAGAAGCAGTTGGCTGAGCTTCAGGCTCAAAAACTGGAGGAGGCGGCGAGCACAGCACGGAGTCTAACAAACAGGTAACCCACACTTTTAAATTCCCTCTTATATTTCCTGAAACATGCTCTGAGTTAAATGTTGCTGTAAGCATGCGGCCAAACATTTGGTTTAAATGATGTTTACTTGCTTTCTTGTTGAGAGTTAGATGAGGAGATTAACATTATTTTGAGTAGCCTTCCTTAGCCAGTTAGCCTTGCGTTGTTCAGAGGTTAAGAAGGCTGCCAGTCATCACTTAGACCTTAAGCCTCAGTCACGCAGGCCCAGAGACCAGCCGGTGGC
Source organism: Haplochromis burtoni (assembly GCF_018398535.1). Lineage (NCBI taxonomy): Eukaryota > Metazoa > Chordata > Actinopteri > Cichliformes > Cichlidae > Haplochromis > Haplochromis burtoni. The sequence continues at coordinate 1,597,217 of NW_024582408.1, read as the reverse complement.
CCTCTGGCAACCAGCACTTGCTAAGTAAAAATGTGTATTCCTTAACTGCTCAGCATGAAGTTGCTGGGAGTCGGTCAGTGAAATCGGTTGCAAAGAGAGTGCTACAAAGAAAACTACCTTGCAGCTGCTTTGGTTGCTCACAGATTGCCACGGTCATCCTTACAGCAAGAATTATGATTCAGCAGGACGTCTGTGCCATAGGTATGTCGTAACTGCAACCTCCACTGAAATCTTATACTGCAGCCTATGGTGTAACCTCCCTAGAAACATAAATACATGTTGGGTCAACACATGTTGTTACAACATTTTCTTAGAAAGTCACTGAACTCCATTTCTGGGTTATGTCGCAGTTTTTGAAGTTCCACTACAGCACAGTAAATAGTTATCCAGCATTTGCAGGCAAGTCAGCGACTTCCATGTAAACTAGGGGCGACCATGGCAACCTGCTAGTAATCAAAGCAATTGAAAGAGGTTTTCAGTGCAGCATCCTTTGTGAACAGCTTTACAACCACTCACCAACTGGTTGGGAATACATTTACCAGTCTTGAAACATGTGGGAACGAAACCATGCTAACCGACACTTTACTGTTTAATTTGGCATTCTTTCGCTAAAGGTTAGCCAAGAAATAGTCCAATACAGGGTTGACACGTTTTAAAAAACAAGTGCCACTGACTGGATATTTTCTCTTCTTGATATTCTCTGTAAACCCTAGAGATGGTTGTGTGGGAAAATTCCAGTAGATCATCACTTTCTGAAATACAGGCACCATTCGCCGTGCTATAAACAAAGTGACTTTGATCGCTTTTATTCTTCATTCTGATCTCTTTGAATGTATCTGCCAGCTTGAATGAACTGAGTTGCTTCCATGTGATTGGCTGATGAGATATTTGCGCTAATGAGCTGTTGAACAGGCGTACTTGAGTGGCCAAAGAGCGTATGCTATCTTCGAACAAAGCCGAGCTAGCTGCTTTTCCCGCGTTCCTGTCTTAGCTCTAAGCTAACCAAGAGTGACATTGATCTTTTCCTCTAATTCTCTGCAAGAAAACAGATGATTCTTTAATCTACCATAAGCAGTTACTTCTTTTAAAGAAATCTCTCGTGTGTGTGTTCAAAATAATTGAAAGAGAAAACATCAGTGTTTATAATGCAAATCAAATGTTCTGTTTCTTTCTGTGGAAACTGGTCTTCAGTTCCCGCCAAAGCCTCTCTGTCACTGCTCAAACGCTCTCATTTTCTCCGTTTCCCACACCAGGCAGGAACACTGTGAAACCCAAATGTTAAGGAAAAAGGTTAAAGAGCTAGAGACAGAGTACAAACAACTACAACTGGAGTATCAAGTGAAAGACAGTCGTGTGGTAGATCTAGAGAGTGATGTTGAGGTATCTTTTTACTCTATTTGGGAATGAACTTGTGCATTTAAGTGTCTGTGAGTCTCAAGTGATCCAGTGCTCGGTTGTCCTCAGTTTGGTCATGAAGTCCTTCTTTTGCCGTTTGATTTGCTGTTTCTGATTTTTGTGTGTTTAACTCTCTTTGTTCTCTAAGAAAACAGAATGGTTTTCATTGAGGAACTTGAGCATTTTTTTTGTAATCCATTTTATTTTGGCCTGCAGTCACCATAATGCACTCTGTCATCACATCAGTATGCAGCATTACTGTATGGGTGTTTTTGTGTGACATTAGGTGTGTAAATTGTGGTTCTGTGTGGTATTTGATGTCATTTTAGTGGCATACTTTCCATGGAGCATGCTGTACTAGAAGCCAGGTCTTTCATAAAAACATTACACTTTTTTATCACCTTTCACAAAAGGCAAATTGTTAACCTAGAAAGACTCATCTTTCAAAATATCTTAATGATAATGTGCTGCAGATTTTATGTTTTTTGAATGGCTGGCTGGCCGTCATCACTGTTTGGAAGTAATTATGTGTGTGGGTCATTGGTTTTCTGAGCGTAAACTGTGCCTGTCTGAAATACAAAAAAAAGAAAAAGATACTCAGGAAACCAAAGCACCAACTCCCACAGGTGGTCGCTGCAGGAATTACTACTGGCATTTTGATGTTTTGCACTTATTCTTACCGCTAATGTGTTCTCTGGACTCAGGCTTTGGGAAAGTACCGCTGTGTGGAAAAAGAGACAGATATGCTGCTGTCCACTTTGTCAGCCATGCAGGAAAAGGCTCAACATCTGGAGTACAACCTGAGCGCTGAGACTCGCATCAAACTGGACCTCTTCTCTGCGCTGGGAGATGCCCGCAGACAGCTAGAAATCGCCCAAGGTTGATATACTTATTTCTGATATTAATTTAGATCAGGGGTGTCAAACCCACCTGACAGCTTTGGAAAATGTGAAGGATACTATGACATAAATTTGGGACTTTTATTGTATTTTCAGAGGTTTTACAGGTTTTTCATATAGATAAAGACCTCCCCCACTGGCATTCATACGACACCAGAGTACTTAAGTGATAGATAAACTATTAAATGACAGAAAGGGGTCCACATTAATGTAAAACCAAAAGAAAATATATTTTCTGTGACTTAACAAAACCTATTTTATAATTACAGGACAGTCTGGACAGTGACTAACCAGAATTTCTTCTGTAATTTTATACATTTATTTCTTACAATTTATTCTCAAAGAGTCGTCAGATGACTTTCAGCAATTTCTTTATCATGTAGAAGATCTACCGTTTTTCTTATATTAAGATCTCTGAGGGATTCGGTGTCTAGTTAAAATTATTTACACTTAATCCGTTAAATCCTGAACCATGACATAAATGCCAGAAAATTCAATTTGTTTGAAAATGAAGTGTTTAGTCAACCCTCTGGGGAAAAATGTTATATATTAATTAGTTAAAAATCATACTGATGATGTAAAAGTCTCAAAAACTCATGTATCAAATATGATATGCTTTAAACGGACTGTAAAATCAGTTTGACATCCCTGATTTACATCACTGTGTTTTTTCCCCTTCTTCAGTTTGATCTGCAAACTGCCATTAGATTAGAAATTACTGTCAAGGAAAAGTAAACTATGATATGTGGGGCAAATTGTGAGTCGGATTGAACAGCACCACCGTGTGACTGCTGGGATTTTTAAAAATTGTTTATTTAATGTTTTTCTTTTAGCATTGTCGTGGTTCCCTCAAAAAAAAAGAAAGAAGCCAAATTGATTACTTTTGGGTTATCACTAAATACACAAAAACATATTTGGAAACAAATTCTTCACAAATTGATGCCAGTTATGATAAATTACATAGACAATAGTATTGGGCCACACCTCATAATCTTTGAGTTCAGTTTTTGTTCAGTGACATTGCCTTTACAAGCAATTGTAAAAGAAAGAATGAGCTGTTCTAAAGAGCTTAGTGATAGTGGGAGCTTCATGGCATGGGTTTCCATTGCTGAGCAGTTCCTGTAGGTGTAGTGTGTAGTTGCTCCAGTACTTTTGTTTATATGTTGTATTTTGGAAGCTTGAATCCAATTGGCAGTAGTAAAAAGCTAATGTTAAGTAATATACAAACTACTAGACCATGCTCACATGGCTTCATCAGTGCCACTGCGTATGATTAGGATAATACGATGAGGCGTATTATCCCCAAGAACTTCTGTAATCTTCCTTTAAGCCACTTGTCGGTAGCATAAAAAGTATAAAAGATGGATGCAGCCATGATGTTACCGATTGGTTAATGAAGTCCCGATTTGAAGCAGTTTTGGCATTTCAGCTTTTTACCCATCAGTCGTAAAAGGCTGATGGGGTATTGTTGTCAGCATAGACGTCCAAGATACAGTAGGTGTTCAAATCCCTGTTACCTTAACCTCAAGGTTGATCTGCCTGAAAAACTGAGGGTACCAGATGGTCAAGCCTCTGAGCGTACCATGAATGATGCCGCTGTCTGACTCTAACATGGACCTTTATTTACAAAGTGAACTTCTTGTTTCATCAGTACGACCTGAAACTATCAGTTGAGACTGCGTATACATCAGAAAGTGTGTGCTGAGGTGACAGAGCGAGGCTGCTGAGAGCTGTTCACCGTGCATTCCCCTCCTGGCCATTAGAAAGAAAAAGTTTTGCACTAGCTTAATTTTTTCGTTTGTATTGTCTTTGGCAAATGCTTTTAATGGTTAGTGAGAGACTATGAAAGTGGCTCTGTGGTGTAGTGGTTAACACATTCACTTAACATGTGAAATGTTCCCAGTTTATGAGCAGGTGGAGACATAACCCTAGCCTCTAGAGGTGACAGGCTACTGTAATTCTACTGCCAGTCTCAGGCCTGGAGAAATGTCAGAGCTGTGCTAAACTGCAGATCTGATTTCAGGCATTCGACCAAAAATCCATTAAATTAAACCCAATGATTTTGTGGTTTAATAGAGGGTGTTTTAACATTTCAGTTGTCAGACCTCACACGACCACTTCTCCTCCTTGTGGGGAATTTCAGCCAAATTTAGATAACACCCTTGATACCACAAATCTTAGCGATGAGTTTAGACTACTTCTGCTCAGATAAAGTCTTCTTTGAATAATCCATCTAGCTTATTACCTCGATTTGAGTTTAAGGTTAAGATTAAGGGGATTTTGCACGGACAGAGAAAATCTTGCTCAGCTTACATTCGAGTGCAGAAATAACAGAAATCCTATGCGTTGCAGCTCATTCAGTATCTATCTCCTTACATCTACACCTTCCTCTGACAGATAAGGTGATGAAGCAGGACAGGGAGATAAGTGAGATGAAGAAGAAGATTGCCGAGGTGATGGCGGTGAGCCCCGGCATGTCCTACATGGCGCCCCGGCCCCACGTGCCACAGAATCTCACCAAGTTGCTCAACTCCGAGCGCTACGTGTTGAATCCACGAGCATTGATGTACCAGTGTTTGAAGAAATAGGGGACGTCCCAGAGCTTTCACACCTCATCAGAACTCGTCAGATCCGGACGAGTTTATCACAGAGCTAAACAACACCGCGAAGTCCTCTACTTCCAGCCATGAGTGGAACCAGGCCAAGCCTCCACGAGTCGAATGCCTTTTGCTGCACTGATGGTGCTAACTTGATATTATTCTGTATATTTCCTGTTTTCTGCCACATCACAGGTCGAAGAGTTTCACTCCAAAATGAGGTATCTAATATGCAGAGCTGGTCATTTTTTTGAAGGAAAAAAAAAAAGGTTTACTTATCCCGATTAAATACAAATACAGGTGTCAGCAGAGATACAAACCAAGTAGATTTATCTGAATGAAGACCTGGTGCCCGATGTGGACATGCCTAGAGGAAGATGGCACTGACAGGTTCTCTGCTGCAGCTGTAAAATATTTAATTAAACCGCTCTTTACAGTTTAACTCCTGGCATGAAAGTAAAACTAACCGAACAACATTATTTAAGTCCGTTCATGTGTTAAACTTACAGATGTGTAAGAATTCAGAGTTTTCTTGATCTGCTGCAATACTGACAAGAAGATTCAAAGTAATATCTTTTTTAAGCCCTATTTGTCAGTATTTATTAGAACAAAATGATCACTGAGGTCCAGCAGTACAGGTACTGATCATAAAATTAAGAAAACAGTGGCTGACTTCTGTTCCGGTGTCTCAGTCAGTCGTGACAGTCAAACCACGTGACTCTGAAACTGGAAATCAGCCATCACGCTTTTTTCATCGTCTCGGCTTTTCTTTGAAAAAGAGGCCATATTTTAGACTTAAATCTTTAACGGATTTTGGGCAAATATTGGAGTTGTGAACATTATTTACATTCATGTCTAAACATGATTATAGAAAGATGAGAAATTCGTATACAGACTTTTGTCAAAGCCTCAGTGGTTATGATAATGAACTTGTTTCTCTAAATGTCTCTATTGGAGAAAAAAATTTTGAATAATAAATTTGGTATATATATGTATATATATATATATATACATACATGCACATATTTATATAACCTGGTCAGCTACATCATTAAAACCACCAGCTGAATAATGTGCACGACCCTCTTGAGCCATGAAAACCTTCACGGATCTGCCCTGCTGCAGGTCCTCGGATTACTGCATATTTTCTGTAGGTTTTGAGTTGGGCTCGATTTGGATTGAGAGTTCGGATTGAGACCCTTTAAGAGGAGGGACTACTCTTCTATGGTCTCTTCAGGTGTCTGTTGTCCCAAACTGAGTACCGTCACCGCCTTAGGTTGTTTTCTGCGCTTCTTCATATGCTTATGAGCACTTTTTGTGGGAGAACGCGGCCATCGGGAAACGCCATTACCATGTAGCGGGTCAGAGCTTCCTGGAATTGCTAGAAGCTCTGACCCGGACCCAAAAACAGATGAGTGGGTGGGTTTCAAAGTAAATTTAAAATCTTCCTGCTGAAAATTATAACAAGATGATCAATGTTGTTCACTTCACCTGTCTGGTTTTAATGTTGTGGCCGATCCTCGTACCATTCTATCAAAGTGTAAATGGGACTATTTAACATACCCCAAATGTTTAAAACAAGTATGCACCAAGATGTTCTTGTGTGTGCCTGTAAATAGAGATTTAGGAGTATCTTAATTGTGCTGAAATTCAGACAAAATATGTGCGTTCAACACAGAGCTTTGGAATGAAACCCTTCAGAGTTGGAATATTCCTGCATAACAGGCGGCATCTTTGTATGAATATTCCTGGTTGCCATCCGGGAGACTCTTGAGAATAGTTAAGTGATGTTTTATTGTCTTACTGACCTGATAATTTTTTAAAAAGAAAGCTGACTTCAGCTACGACTGAGAGCCCACTATTTTTTTGATGTTTGGCAGCTCGTGGCTCCACAGTGGCATCTGGAAAAGAGAGACCGCGACCTTGTCCGAGAAGTAAAGCAGAGCCGGGAAGGACAAGGGGGACGGTGTTGACGAAACATGGCTCACGGATGAAATTACTGTGCCTATATACTTTCAAACTCGGAAGTAAAACACAAATTTTAATGTGAAAGAGTAATGTGTTTAAATTGAAGTGCTATGTACTGTTTTTGTAGTTTTTGCTTCATTTCTTTCTTAATTTTTTTTTTTACTCAGTGTACAGAATTGAAAAATTACCCACGCAGCTGAAAAACACTCATGAACTGGATGTCGCCATTTTGGTAGCTTTTTATTTAGAGCGTGTTTCTAGGGTGTTTTATATCAAAAATATTTTTTAGTCTTGCTGTTCTTCTTATACTGCTGTCATTTTGTACGGCACTGTGTTTGTCAGCATGAAATGTGTTTTATTCAACCGTTATTTGAGCACACATTGTGACTTTATGTACCTGGATGTACTTGTACAAGGGCTACAGTTTCTTAACGTTTTTGGACGAACAATTGTTAATTCAAACGATGATGCTCTGAGGCTGGAGATCACACTCCTGATACACCAGGACCCCGTTTTGTATAAATTATTTAAGTTATCAAATGAGTCTAATTTGTGCAGACGTGTGCATGTTCCTTCACTCAGGAGCCATTTATGGTGTCATTTTCTGACTTTGAAGGTAAAACGAGCAAAATTGACTTCTTCTGCAAATGGAAGTGCTTTCTGAAAACTTTAGTGTAATGGCTAATAAAGATCATCTTCATAAACATTTTGGCCTCACAACAGATCAACAAGAGACACTGAGATTATTTAAGATGATCTCCTTTTCTGATCTGTAGATTCATGCTGAACTAAGTTACAGAGTGCCTTTGGGGCATGGGTTTGAAGACATTTTGAACTCGGTTACTTACTCGTTACTTTCAGAGTAACTAGTTACTAGGGAAAGTAACTTTGGTTTTACTCAGAATTCTCTTATTAATGTGTTGCTCGGCTAACTGAATACCCAGCAAGGATGCCAGTCTTCTAGCTTGCTTACATGTTAGCGCTATCCTGCCACAAGTGCACTGTGCCACCCAATGGCCTGAACCTAAAATGGCAGTGTAGTAGTGTGAGTGCAAGTTAATGATGAAAGGAATGAAACTAAATTAGAAATGAACAATGTTTGTTTTATGTGTCACTTTTTATCGTTCTCTTTTAATCTATTTCTATTGTTTCAAACGTCTATAAATGCAAACACATCATTTTGGGGTTGATGCAGCAGTACTGTAATCGTACGTAGTATCACTAGGAAGCAGCAGTGGATCGCAAAACACGGCACACAGTGTGTTGAAACTTTTGAAAGGTATATTTATTTTTGCCATTGAAATGGGTAGAAAGTATACTTTTAGCAGTGCCAACATTAAACTATGCCTCAGACCATTTACGAGCTGTAAGTATCAAAATAGTGCAAAAATGGTTCAACATAAACACAGTTTGTCACACAGTTTGTCCATTCTTTGTAAACTTAACTGAAAACAGCTGAACTGCATCAACTGTGCAAGTTTGCCCGTCAGTTCAGTATTGACGGGCAAACTTAAAAGTATTTTCAGCTTCACAAATAGTCAATATTTAACCAAAATAATATTTCCTCCAGTCGGGCCATGTAGATAAGTAAAATATGATGGTAGATTAAGTGCTTCAGTGGTCTAAGATTCTAGCCTACGTCATAGCGTCACGTGCGCTTTTTACGTCCAACACGGAAACTGCAGTCGTGGTGCTTTCGATTGTGCTCTGAACTCGGAAATTCTGCCTTCTGACTAGGAAGATGTAGGTAAATCCAGACTGCAGATGAGCTGAATATGTGTTTAATAGTAATTTGTTTTTGTAGAGGGCTAGAAAAACAACCGTTTTCGAAGGCGTCGCCATATTGAAATCCCGGCTTCTCTGACGAGACTAACCAGAACGCCGTTTACTCGAGTGTGACATCATTCCCAGGTTCGTATTCCGATTTCCGAGGTAAAACGAACGCAACACACGAATAACGACCCAGTAACGATAAACGCATCATTAATTTTGGCATAATAACTAGTTATCGTGCTCGTTACCACAATAATAACGTAGTTACTGTAGTTACTTAATAACGCGTCTCTACACTGCTGGAGACGAACCTGACAAGCAGAGACCCACAAACAAGCAGCAACCGAAGGTGGCTGCAGTAAAGGCCTGGGAGGGACGGGGAAACAGCTTTCGGGTTTTTTTTTTCTTATTATTATTATTATCATTTAAATCATCTCTGTTGTGTACATGCTTAAAGTTGATCAAAGAATAAAGATCTTTTAAAAAAGACAAGCAAAAAAAACCCTACTGGACTGGAGATTGTGACCCTTGGAGTGGTTGTAAAATTGATTCAGTGGGAGTTTTTAAACAGAGCTGATTTTTAGTTCTCTGGGAATGTAGAAGTAATGAGAGTTCAAAAATGCAGAAAAAAACCCAAGGCGATTTATAAAGTATTACATTCCATCCATCTATCATATACTTCAAGGGCCTGTAACTTGGAATAGTGTGATAGGACTTCATGAGATATGCCAAAATTATGCAAATAAACCAGATTTTAAGGAGGTTGGGTAGGAAGCACTGTTGAGTCCCCATGGAAAGACCAAGGCAGATAACTTTAACTCTGGTCTGAGCACAAATAAGAATGATGATTTTTCTATTATTTGCTTATTAGTTGATCTGTTTGTTATTGATAAAAAGAAGATGCCACACAACAATATCATTAAGTGCTGACAGTGTAATTTTTTTTATTTCAGGAAGTGAAAAAAAGAGGGTAATGCAGAGACAGAGCAGTGTCCAGCATACAGTGCACAAGATGTTTACAAGCATGCCAGGCAGCGCCACACTCGTCTCTCACAGTAACAGGCTCTGTCACAGCATGGAGACACCGAGACTGGATCACCGACTGAATTTCAATCTCTAAATCTTAACTTCCGGTTGGTGTACACGAGAAACAAGCCACAGGACATCTCCCAACAGGATACAGAAATGTGCAAACTAGCAGAGAGATCCCCAGACACTTAACAGATAAAGAGCGGTCTGAGCCAATTAGCTGAACTTCTCAAAAGATTTTAGCTCAGGTATCCATGAAGGAAACCTATGTCAGAGCTACTCGAGCTAAAGGTTGATAGGCCTAAGCTGACACAAGTCTCTACATGGTACATTATCAGAGTAAATCTTAAAAAAACAAAAAAAAAACTAAACAAACTCCAGAAGCAAGTCTACCGCATGCATCGGTTTCCATTTAGGCATGGAAAAGCATACATGCATTCACCAACCTCAATGATGATCATCCATCACATGCTTAAAACACTAGAGGAAGCCCACATGGAGCGAACAAACACCCTGTTTGTAAAATGTCACCTACAGACAACTTTTCATTAACCTAACCCCGACTCATAAGTGCTGCAATTCCCTACTTATAGTAGCTGGACCGCAGTGAAGCGGTGCCACCTTTTTGTTGTGATAAATAAGTGTGTGATTTTAAAGAAAAAGGGCAAGTAAAAGCATACATTCAAACACCCACCGGCCTTAGTGCTGGAATTGAAGTACAATACACACTGAGAAAAAGATGTAACACAAATAAATAGTTTGATCTTTTGAATATTTTTTTATCTGTAGCTCTTTCGATTGTTTTTCAGCTGCATTTCATGAATATGTTGCACAATTTCAGATCTGTAAAGTAAAACTGATACTCGCTTGATGCGATTCAGCCTTCCAGAAGTGATACAAGATACGATGATTCCTCACTCACTGCTCAGGACACAGTTTAAAGGACCAGACAACCAGATTTAACCCTACATTACCATCTCTCTCACACACACACACACACACACACACTCACACACAAGACAAAGTTTTTCCATACAGACAACTATTAAACAGTGTAAAGTGAAAAAATGTTTAAAATACAATTTTAACACTGACTTAAGGAAAATACTTTTACCACCCCCTTTTTTATTTTCTTGCTTACCTCTAACATTTCTTCACTACTTCAGAACTGAAAGAAATAGGCCAAACTGTGAAAACATTTGTATTTTCCATTGCAACTAGGATTTCCTCTTAATAGAGAAGCAGATGGCTGTATTTGGTGGGAAAACAAAGTGATCTAAAGCAACAACCACTTAGTGGCAGCTTTTCCCACTAGAAGATACAAGAACAGGCTGTGGGATCTGCAGTCAGACCAAGGCTTCCTCCTCTGTCCTCGCAAAGGCTTTCCTGCAACTCGGAGGTGAAGCAAAAGCTAGTCCCGCTGTAAATGGATGAGGAAGGCTGAAAGAAGGCCTGGCGACTCCTCGGCTATGAGGAAACAGTCACCGGATTGAGCGAACCATTCCGGCTGTAAAACTTAGAGAAGGCCTCTTCGAGAACAGATGCGAGTCGAGGCTGATCGCCCTGAAATGAAAAGGCAGTGAGGTCAAAGTAATCTTTCTAATTGTTCTCTGATAGCAGTATGTGGTAACTTCACGGATAAAACCTCACCTCACTGATAAACCCCAGCTGAACGAGCTCCACAGCTAGCTCCTGCACGTTCTCATCTGAACAAAAACACAATATTTAAATAGTGATAGGGTTACAAAGCATTTAGATGCCTACTTTGTCCTGTCCTATCGTTTGTAACAGTTGCATCACCTGAGAAATGATCAGTGCCAAAGTCACAGGTTACAGCACTCAAATTAGATATTTAGTTACTCTTTCAAATAAGCATTTCATCGCTTAAGAGGTACCTATGTGCAGCTTAAAATAGTCCACCTGCACTACCTACAAAGCCCACAAGGGGGCCACGGCCCACACTAAGAAGTGGCAGAGCAGGCCGAACAGACTGGACAACATAACCAACTTGCGCAAGCTAACTGAAAACGGGTGTTTATTTTTAGTGGGCAACACTGTAACATATCGGATGACTTTTAATAGTGTGACGTATAAAGTTACTTTTAAAAGCAACATTACCCAGCACTGCTTATGAGTGCAATGTAAGGGTAGCAATGCAACAAATATCAGCAGCAGATCGTAGCAATATTCTTTGAGATAGTGTGCATTTAAGTTTTTTTGGGGGGGGAGGGGGGTTCTAAATCGTAGTATCATTAGTATATCTTTAAGTTCTCTGCTTTGAGTTAAACCTCTACAGCAAACCTGTGCTCCCTTGAAAAAGCATTTAAAACCATTTTCTCACTTGTGAAAGGCATGCAAAAATGAAAGCATGGTGAAATATTATTCTCAAAACAAGACACTCACTTGGTAACAAATCACAGCTCAAGTGCCTGTTCAGTTTGTCCTCAAGTTTCAACAGCAAGGTCAGCTGAAAGTAGAATGAAAGCAGTCCATTCAGAGTTCTAACAAAGCACGTTCACATGTAGTACAGATGTCGTTACTTCATCACTCAGCAGGTTGGCAGAGCTGTGACTTACGTGATGTTTCGTGCCCTCGTCAACAGGCTCAATATTACACTGCATCTGAAGGACCTTCAAGGACCAAAAGGAAAACTGTTTAATGCATTGACAAGTTGGAATTAAAATGATTTCAAGTTTTTATTATTATTATTTATAAAGGAAAATGCTGATAAAGACAACAGCCGTGCATTATCATTTTATTTTTATGGTATTAAAATCTATGTAGAGTAGTGCTTTCTGCTCTTACCTTCCTTGTCTCAAGCTCTGCGGGTTCAGGGGTCGGGGTTTTGACCGATGGGGGAACTATGGGTGACTTCACAGCCTCCTGCTGGGGTTGCTGAGGACAGGGGACCCCAAATGCAGTCAGAGGGTAGATTCCATTCCTGTTAAATCAACGTCAAATGTAAGCCACCACAGCTTTAGTTAAAATGTGGCAGTTGCACATTGCTCAATGCATCCAAAAAAGCTTTTACTGAACACACAACAAACACAACCACAGCTTCCTGTTTTTGATTTCAGTGCAGCGGAAACAACTCTCATTTCACTTTCCTTAGCCGATTTTGCCAACTGATCCAAGCTTTAAAGTGAGAAAATTTATAACCAACTGCAAATGTGTTAAAAACTGCATTTGCATTTCCAGCTGTTCTCTTACCTTACATCTTCCAGAAATTTGTCCAGCTCAAGAGCAGGAAACTGGGAAAGCCTGGAGCAAAAGAAAGACTATTATTTCCACTCCAGTAATTAAACAGTCAGAAAACTTTAGACATAGTAGGACTTAATGAAAGGCAATGATGATAAACTAAAGATGATCAAATCACAGAAATCATCAAATCTCCACAATTTACATTTCCTACATTTACACTCAGACTTACTTCATCTGAATCCCCTCTTTGCCCTCAACGATAACCAGGTTAGGGTCCATGTTCTTTGTCATCTCTTCTAAAGCATTTTCAGGAATCATGTCTGAGGTAAACAGAGAAGATCACTATTAAAGAAAAACACCGATCAATGATAGTTAGTTTTCCAAAATAAGAACAACATTACAGGCAATTTGTGTGACTGTGCTTAAGTCTTCAAGTCTTTGTGCCTGCAGATTGCATAACAAAGTATTTTGGCATACGATGGAAGAGTCATAATGACTGTAACTGCTAACCTGTTCCATCTCACTTATTTATGGTTTTAAAAAATATTGACTATTTGTCCTTTAAAAGCTGCGGACATTATTTCAAACTGCTTATGTTACTGCAATAAAGTCTAAGTATAGATATTTGGTAGGTGTGTTAGTGTTTTATTGGGGCTCTGCTGAGCAGAATGCCCAGTCGATGCTGCCAAAACAGCAAGCTTGAAGAACAGGGAATCAAGTGCATTATTAAAGTGAAAGTATGTGTTTATAAAGGATCAGATTTTCCGTGTGTGTGTGTGTGTGTGTGTGTGTGTGCGCGCGTGCTTTGACTCACGCTGGTGGCTGACAATGCAGTGTGCAGCCAGCAGCTTCAGTAAGGGCACCTCAAACAAGGCCTGGTGAAACAGCAGCTCCTTGGCTGTGGGTCGCTTACTGGGGTCGACCTCCAGACACTTCTGGATAAACTCCTGAAACACACGCAGGCTATAAATCTCTCTTCCAAACAGCCACGAGAACTTTAGATGCTTGCTTGCTCCTCGCTCACCCGTTGCAGCGGGTCCTCTAAGGACTGAATGGCACTGTTTATGGCTTCTTGGGACACATAGGACGAATCTCCGTTACTTTGGATTTCCAACACAGCCATCTGAGCAAGTGAATGGACAAAGGAGAGATTCATGAAATAAACAGGAGCCTTCAGTCAACAACAGTCGCTGTTATGGTACAAAAGAAGGATTTTTAAGACAGAAATAACAGGTTGAGCATTCACTGCTTTTGGTCTTCAGGCAAACTGCGCTCATATTACCACAGTAACAACAGAGCAGGTGACTAACAGCTAGGAGCAGAAAAAGGCATCGCCTCACCTCTAAGGCGCACATTCCAAAGGAATAGATATCCACAGCTGTGGTAACATCGGCAACAGCTGAAAGCAGACGGAAGCCTAATCAGTATCACAGAAACACAACTGCACACCTCAGCAGCATAAAACGATACACCTGGAGGACCTCACCTCCATATTCTGGAGCAAAAAAGTGAAGGCTCTTCTGCTCTTCCCGGCAGGTTTTCACATGGTTATTGATAGTGTCAGGAGCAACTGAAGAAAAAAAGAAAATAACAGTGAACATCTTCAACACAGAAACCAAACCAAACTGCTTTAAACGATCCGTGGAACCCACCTGAGCCAATTTTGATGAGGCCATTGTGCTGGATGAAGATGGTGTCACAGGTGAGGTTGCCATGAATGATGGGAGGTTCACATGAGTGCAGGTAACTGGAGAATAGCAAACAGTGGTCAAAAATAAAAACCAGGACCTTTGTACCATAGCTAACCTAATAAAGCTGTAATAAATGTATCTCATATTAGTGTAGCAGTGAATCATGTCAGTGCCACACCCCACAAATACTGTGACAGAGAACACCAACCTGAGAGCAGAGAGGATCTGTGTGCACCAGCGCTTCCAGGCCTGTCAGATAAGAACAACAAACAGAGAAGTTAATATCTTTAAACATGATTTTTAATTAACCGTGTTTGATCTCTCAAATGTATCAACATTTCAAAATCCACCCACCTTTTCATTCATTGTCTTGTGGTTCTTTTTTGTCTTCTTCAAAAACTGTTTGAGGCTTCCTGAGGACATGTATTCAGTGATGAAAATAACCTGCAGACAAAAGACAATATTGAATTCAAATAAGAATCCAGGCCATTGTGCCTGTGTTTATATCATTTGATGAAATGATCAAAGAATAAAACGATGAAACAAACTCCTACCCTCGCTCTGTTTTCTTTGACATCTGCCCAGTACTTATGGAACTTCACAATGTTCAAATGCTCCAGCTGGATCAAATTGTCAAACACGGCTTTGACTTTTTCCTTTGGTAAAAACAAGAAAAAATATGAAACACTTTACTCATAAATGAAAAATCCCATATGTTCTTGTTTTACTGCAGACAAGTTAAAGAGTCAAACAGAGTCTAAACAATATTAAGATTCAAATCTTCTTAGCATGTTTGGACAGTATGCCTATTAACCAAAAGGTTAATATGCAAATTCCACAGTGTTAATTATCTTGAACTAAATCCACCCCTGGAGACAAAATTAGATTGAGAGAATCTAAAAATCTTGTTCCTCAAGGTATTTTAAAAAAAACATAAACAAACGCTTTGAATCAGATGGATCATTGCGACAAATATTGCAGAGGCGAGATTGTGCCAAAAAAGTGATTGTCTGCTAAAATGTGATTTCAAATATGTTGAACTGCATTTTATGAAGGAGTTAGATATAAAATAAAGAAATGACATGTTTGGTGAGTATCCTAACGTGCTGTACCTACATTATAATCAATCTACTCCTTTTTTGGCCCTTAAAATATCTTTATAGAACTTTGATGTTATATTTGTTACAATTTCCACTGCCCTCTCGGCCAAATGTCTCTTGAAAAAGACATTTATATAACAGTCACTTTGCCAAAAAAAAACCAAAAACGATTGCAGCATCTACCTTGTAATAGCAATGCTCTTTGTGGCTCAAAATGACTTAATATCACTCATGAGAGGTATGTTTGAGATAGTTTTGCCACAATCCTTTTTTGGGAATTACCATAAATCACTTTTTGGCACAACAGGAAGGAGAATCCAAAGAAGGCTGGAAGAAGACGGCCTGCACTTCTTCACTTTTCCAGAAAGGTAACCAAATCAATCAATCATAGCTCCTCATATCACGATGGACAAAGTCCGAATTCTTTCTGAATTTTTTTAGTTAAACAAGAATTTGATTTGCGGCCCATAATTTTGTGACCTGTAGCATAAAACTGTCATTGCTGTTTCCACCACTGACTCCAGGTGTCGCCAAATCAACCAGCACTGAAATCTTTTTAGACAGCAAGTTTGAATCAGATTGTACTGTTCTGTTCTTGTAGTCCACACACTCCCTCCCTTCCAAATTTCTGATTTGTTTCTGCAACTACACGGGTACAGCGTGAACTCTGCTATGGGTTCTGGTCACAATGAGTCCAACAACTTGCCTAAGGAGCTTAAAACCAAAGAGGAAAAAAGCAGCAGTATTACAGAAAAGAGAGCAACAAATCCCATTAAAAAAAAGCCTTAAAACCATTGTTAGGCTGTTTTGTTGATTCCAAGTATGCTGTTAGTTCCAACAATCATATAACTGACCATAACTGTGGTTTTTCCTGCATATACAAAAGAGGTTTTGGCCATCAATCAAGTTTAAATATCAGTTTTGTTTATGAAATTGCCAAAAAGCAGTACAGAAAGCAGAAAAATGCACAGGCTTCTGTCGAGTAAGGTGACAGAGACCTGCACCATCACTACATATAGGTCAATCGTGGTTACATGCACAGTCACCCTGTGCTTTAGCTGTATTTTACCACACCGGCCTCGCTCTGCACCCACCTCTTGCAGTTTGAAATTCTTTCTTTCCGAGAACATGACCTCATTCCACACCACCTCGACTCCTTCTTCTGTGTCCATGGCCAAGTAAGCATTATCAATCCCAGGCACATTGCGCTGATTCACCTTTAGGGGAGTAAAAATAAATACATAAATAATGCACCAGGTGTTTATCCAAGTTAAGTTTGTGGAGAAAAAAAAAACTGCCCCCCCCTCCCTACCTCTTCTCTGCGTTTCTGCCAGCGTCCACAGGGGCTCTCCTCCAAAATCTCTGACTCATCCTCACTCTCCTCTTCCTCATCCTCCGTGGCAGCAGTAGCAGGAGGCTGGGTCACCATGGACACCGGCGGAGACACGGATGACACACCTTGACCTGTGGGTGCAGCGGCCGCGGACTCCGGCTTCACTTCCTGGACAGTGTCCGGGGCCTGCTTGCTCTCCCCCTCAGACATCTTCCCGGTTGTGAGGCCCAGCAGCCCGCTGCAGGACACACAAAATGACCCACCGGAATATAAACGCCACACTACATAATGTCATTTCTCATCTGCTGGGGCTGTACGACTGTTATTAGAAAGCTAGCAAGGCAACAACATGTAACTACGTGGTGGCTGTAGCCGGCTAATCTAGCTGCAGGTGAAGAGTCACCGTGGAGACTTTGCAAAAGGAAGTTAGCTCCAACGGGAAAGGTCACAATAAGTCACAATTATGAGCACAAACACATGGACATACATGTTATAGATGGGAGATGAGACGATGCCAGCTCCAGTTTAACAGACTCCCGTCGCCGAAGAGCAATCCGGGCCGGAGGTTTAGCTCTGTCAGCTGCGAATCTTCAATGTTTCTCGGCGGAGTTGCAGCTAGCTTTGCGGAGCTACGTTGCGAACTTCAACGACAGCAGACACAGCTAACGAAGAGTCTACGAGACACCCAGAACCTTTACTTTACTAACTCTGACATTAAACGTCTGTCGCTGTTTGTACTTGCTAGACCTCGTCAGTCGGAGCAGTCCTCCGCCCCTTACCTCTTCTCAAGACTCTTGCTAATGTGAGCTCTGACAACAGCCGCTGGTAGTGCGAGTAAACGTCACAGCACCACAGTCCTAAGTGTTGATTAAAGCATCACGACCATCACAGGAGCTCAGCACAGGAAGCACGGGCAGGCTAACCGTACCATTATCGTTATATCCTCGAACACAGTGGCTAACTGACTTGAGAGCTAGGTTAACATTTAGCCAGATATGATGGCGACAACTTCCAGATGCACACTGCACTACGAGCTCGGGCACGTCAAAGCCGTTGTGGGTTGCCAGATACAATGCTTTGAATCCCCCTTCTCGGGAGTTCAGATCGTTCCCACGTAACTTACACGGTGTTGCCTTCTTCTTGTACATTTATCCCACTTCACTGTTAAAAAATCAAGCTGATTTTAATAGCAGACAAAATTACACAAAAAAGGGGAAAACATAGTCTTTTAAGTGATGATTTACTAAAGGAAAAACAAAAACGGGACGTGTGAAAAATGAATTTCCCCCTAAACATAATTTTTTTGTGTCACACTTGGTACAGTACAGCTTTTGGGCTGATTAGCAATAAGTATTTATCATTATCATCAAGTTAAAATTGAGCATCAGAATGGGGAGAAGGGGATTTAAGAGACTGTTTAAGTGAGTGTTTTCTGGATCTGCTGGGATTTTCCAAATCAGCTACCTCTGGGGTTTACAGAGAATGGTCAGAAAATATCCAGCAAGAAGTTAAGTATTTGTATCCAAAAGTCAAAATGATAAATAAGTCAAATTTGCAATATTTGATTTGGTAGGCCATCATTTTACCTGATAATTTTAAGACAGTTAAACATAATCAGTTTGATTTATTCATGTAAAGGGAGCCACAAATGAAGAAGAAGATTTAGAAGGCATGAATGTCATAATGCTTCGTTATTAAAGGACTGGGGGGGAAAGCGTGTTTCTCTCAGACCTGGCAACCAGTGTTTAACGGCCTTCCTTTTTGTATTTGTTATGGGCATTGACTGACAGACATGTAGGCCAACTGAATAGTGAATGCCGGTGAATGGTTGTCTTTGTCAGCCAAATAAAACCATTCACAAGGAAGTCAGTGTTATTGCGTTTGTTTTACCGCTAGGTGTCTTTTCAGTCTACACGACTAATGTTGAATTAAACTGGGTTTAAATTGAGTCCAAATTCAAGCAGAACACACCACTTAATTTGTTTTTTAATTGAAAATGTTTACCTCCTGACTTTTGACTTTGTGTTGTACATAATTAGGTTTGTGTAAAGGTATTAAATCCAAAATATCGTAGAGTCTGCATTAAATATTTATTTATAGATAGTATAACAGCCTTTTCTGTCGATATGTAGATATTTGTGTATTGCTCATTATGTAGTATTATGCTGCATTTTTAATATTTTGTGGTTTCAAGGTAAGATAAAGTTACAAAAAAGGTGAACTCTTTAAATTCCCAGAAATATTCCAGAATAATTCTTCCTCACTGCCCATTGGCTGGATTTATGTAAATTTAATTACACTCACTGGCCACTTTGTTAGGTACACCTGTGTAACTTACTGATTTACCATGCTGACAATGACCTGCTGAAGTTCAAACTCAGCATCAGAATGGGAAATGATTTAAGTGACTCTGAATGTGGCCTGGTTGTTGGTGTCATCGCTGTCGTTTACAAAGAATGGTCTGGAAACGAGAAAATATCCAGTGAGCAACGTTTTTTGGGTAAAAATGCCTCATTGATGTCAGAGATCAGAAAGAGTATTCCCAGAGCGCTTTGAGGTGTCAGATAACCACAAATAACCAGTCGCTGCATCCAAGAAATAGAAGAACATCTTTGAAGCACACAAAACATACAACGTTGAAGCAGATCGGATTCGTTCACGTTTACCAAAATTGGACAATAGAAGACTGGAAAAACAATGTAGCACCCACTGAGCATCATTTCAACACCACAGCCTACCTTAGTATTGTTACTGACCACGTCTCTCCCTTTATGATGACAATGTTCCCATCTACCTGGCTACTTCCGGGAGGATAACTCATCATGTCACAAAGCTCAAATGATCTCAAACTGTTTTCTTGAACATGACAATAAGTTCACTGCACTATAATAGCCTCCACAGTCACCAGATCTCAATGCAATATAGCACCTTTGGGATGTGGTGGAAGAGGAGATTCACATCTCTCCTCACATTGCAACTGTGTGATGTTATCATGTAAATATGGACTAAAGTCTCTGAGGAATGTTTCCAGCACCTTGTCTCATCTATGCCATGAAGAATTAATGCAGCTCTGATGACAAAAGAGGGTCCAACCAGATACTTGCAAGGCGTACCTAACAAATTGGCCAGGGAGTTTATCTTTGACTGTTGTATGAAAGTAGTAATTATCAAGCTGTACATTATAAAAAGGACTAACCAACAATTCAATTAATATTTTTTAGGAAGTGGCATGAGGACTATAGTAGCAGCTTATTTTCTAGTCTCATCTTGACCCCCATTGCAGATTTTCTTGTCAAAAGTTAAAAAAAAATTGATTAAGCTCTTTTAGAATATGGACCACCCTTTTTAACCTCTCACGGTGACTTGGAAATGTTAGGACAGGGTCAGAGTTTCCCTCTGAGAAGCCCCCGCCCCTCTTTTAAAAGGTCTATAATTAGGTTCAATGAGCTCCAGGGACACAACAGTGAGTGCTGGTGTGAGAGCAAGACTGGTGGCTGCCCATGACCCATGACAGCACTTTTTATTAAATAAAGGAACTAAAAGTGAGCACTGGAATCAGGGAGGTTACAAGAACGTTTTTGGGGCTATTTCGAAGCTTCTTGTGCAACAGAGTTCCCGTTTTGCACTTGAGAGAGCCGAGGAAAGGCCAAGGAGTTCACTAACAAGATGGGAGATGAGAAACAAGACGGCAAAGTGCTTCTCGTTGAAGAAACAAAGGTGAAAGTGCTTTATGAAACTGAGACATCTCTCCAGCTGGATACCAAAGCTGAGTACCCAAATGCAGGGTCAAACTCCATCTACTCAGCAATTCTCAGCAGGAATGAAGCCGTCAAAGATGCCAAGCGTCTTAAGACCTTTCTGGAGCTGCGAGACAAATATGTGGAGAAGAATGTTATGTTTGAAGACCCTCTGTTCCCTGCAGATGACTCCTCACTTTTCTACAGTAGGAAACCTTCAATGAAGATTGAATGGAAACGTCCGTCGGTGAGTGCCAGTCTTCAGGGATCGTGTTGTTTGGGCCAAGTTGCACATAATGCGAATGAGTCTCTTACATGTTTACATAAGTGCTTCTCTTAAATCTGTGTACCTTATCACTTCCTCCACACCACATGGCTGGAGTGTCAGGTTCAGACGGTTGCATGGTGGCTCACGCATTGCGCTCGGTTATCACCTTCTACAATCACAGACAGCTGTGATTCTCACGCAGAGGGTCGCACTCAGCTGGTGCTGGGATTCAAACTAGCAACTCAGCGTTGACCTCGGGGGTTCATATTTTTATGATGCACACTCCCAAAAGGGCTTGATACTTTTCCAGGGCGTTTGCCTTTGGCGATAAATGAGTCAGATTGGCAGTCATTAAAGTGGCATTTGGCAAAAGGTATTCAGACATGTTCATGTTACATGCAAACACACTGAGAAAGACATTAGCACCAAGAGGCAGAAGCAGCGATGAGAAAAGTCCTGCCTGTTACACAAAACTTATGAATCAATGCCAGAATGTAAAATGCTCTTTTTGAATTATTCCAAATATTAGCTCACAAATGTAAGATGACCACCTGGATCTTTACATAGTAAATAAATCAGTGGATCCAACTGGACGCCTTGCTAATCAGCTGTTTTTGCTTTAGCATATTTAATGTTTCCGTCATAATATAAATGCTTTATGAGCTACAGTGTCCATATTTCTTACCCTGCATAGCATGTACAGGCTGGAAATATGCACAAAAAACCACATTGTGGTATGTGTCATGGATTTAAGAGCTTTAAACTGTTACACTTCGTGACACACCTAGTTCTTGTCAATTGTGGGCGGACAGATTTGTGGACAGTTGATGCTTCGCCATGACATCAGCTCATCGATCCTTTGGCTGGATGAGCGAACAAAAAGAAGAAAAAAATTGAAATCTGTAGTGTAATATAGGATATCAGATAAAGGAAGTGGAGTTAAAACCACAACAAAGTGGAAGTATTACATTTTTTTTCCTATTCAACACTTTTTAGTGTTGTACAAAGGCATTCGATTCCATTACACAAAATTGACGGAAGTATGATAAAAATGAAAAGAAAATCAAAAGTTAGGATAAAAAGTTGTTTAAAAACCCGGGTGCAAGATTATAAAAGGTGTTAAATAGAAATAAATAAATACATATATGTATTGCATCATCACTGACCTGTATGAACAGCATACATATGGCTCTGTCTATTCCTTTCAGCATGATGGTATGATATATTTTTTACATTTTCATTAAATCATAAGAAAATAATTTTCAACCCAACATTATTCGCTAATCTCATTCTTAAATGCCTGCTTTGTAAATCCAGTATAACACTAACACGAAGGCTGATTGCTGCTTCATGTTTCACCAATGAAGCGTGAGACACTCAGCTGAGATCAGTGATACTTGAATGCCACACAGGGGTCAGCTGTGGAGGGTGCTTTAAATCAGGAACATGAAACTGCATTTTTATATTTTATGATGTAAAATGGGGGAAAATAGTTTGTTTTTCTTCAAAATTACTATGAAATTGCACACTACTAAAAATTGCTTACATTATATTCTGTGTACCAAATCTAACTATGTTGTAATTTCAAATAAAATACATTTTCCATTTTAATTCAGGGGAATTACGGCCTTAGTCACAGGCTGTATTATACAATGGAGATGTATGACCCACAGCATAATTCATACTTAAGTCAAATGCTGAAATCATGTATGTATATGTGTGTGAATATTCATTATAGTAGACAGTCTGGACAACAACGCCTTGTTTTACAAATACATTTGTAATCAGGAGTTATGAGGTGAGGTCTTTTATACCAGAGGGCCTCTAACAGGAGCTTCCATGTAAATATGAAGTGAATGCAGAGGGCGTCTCATGGTTCCAAAACCTGACCTGGCAGAAGGCATTACATCACTTGCTTTCAGTTGTAAATCCAGATTTTAGTTTTCCAGCAACAGAAATATAAGCTTTTATATTTTATATATTTTATATTGCAAGTAAATTGAGTGTTGGGGAAGCGGTAATCTGAAATCTAACCATGAGAAGTTTGGTAAAAACAGAAAGCAAACCAGGGCAGCATGTCAGGATGGACAAATCCCCTTTATCATTTCACAAGCTTCAAATCTTTGAAACTCCTCAACTAAAGACCTTAATCCGTCCCAAAAGAGGTGAGGAAATGACACGAGGAGAGAAGAGTTGAGGAGACGGATATTTACAAACCCAATTCTGAAAAGGTTCAGCACACGGACTTTTCTTTTACGAAGCTGTGCTTTTTAATAGACACAATATGTGGTTTACCATTGTGTTTCTGGAATAAGTAAGGCTCTCTCTGAATAGACGTTAGGAGCACATGTCACTCTAAAACCCGTATATACCTTTCAGCACTGATAGTGCCTTTTCAGATGCACAGGCTGAGTTCAGAGACGATCGTAGATTCAGAGATGAACAGTTTTTCAGTTTGTTTCAGTCGTTTTTAAATGAGATTTCTAGATGTGATCATGTTCATACATGGCTTCTTCTTTGCATCACAAAGCATTTGCGGATTGCAGGATGAACTGTGTCCACATTCAAAGATTTCTGGAAGTGATTCCCATGCCAGAATCGTGCAGTGCTGCCTCAGTTCCCAAAGATTATGACCATCCAATACTGATTTTCAGCCTTTCTGATACACAGAGTTCTCCAGAGTTTCTGAACCTTGTGATGATATTATTCACTTTAAATGGTGAAATATTCCAAGTTGTCACAATTTTACATTTTGGAGTATTATTCTAAAATTGTGCCACAATTCGTGAATTCAGTTTTCTTTGCAGATTGGTGAAGCTTTGCCCTTTACTCTGGAGAAACTTTGCCTCTAAGAAGTTATTTTTAAACCAGTCATATTACTAACCTGTTGCCAAATAAACTATTTAATTGCAAAATGTTTCCCCAGCTGTTTCTTTTTAGTACCACTTATTTTTCCAAGCTTTTGCCACTCTCTCCCTAAGCTTTTAAATAACAGGTTTTAAAATCATTACAGATTTATACATGTATAAAATATATCGTATATTTAAACATACATAACAAAACTCTGGGATCAAAATAATTTGATGTCAAAAAATAATTTTGTGATACAAACTACTGAATAAACATAAATCTGATGTTTGAAAGCAGATATTAAAGTTGTATGAACACAAACAGCCGTACAGAACCTTTGTCTGGTATCCGTTACATTATAATCAGGAGCTTAATCTGTACAAATAACTTGGAACCAAAGTTTCTGGTTTTATATACAAAGCCAACTTTTTCCATGCAGTTTGATGCCAAAGGAAAAGTGGCGCAAAGAAAGAAAGTCCTGGGTTTTCTCTTGGTGCTCAGGTTTCTCACGGGGTAACTGTCTGTCAGGACGCAGGAAGTGTTGCAAAAGAGATTTTTAATCTCAAGAGTTTCACTTCCTGGATGAAGAAAATATAACAATTGAGATTCTATACCGATTCTCCACGGAAAGAACAATTATTCTGCCTTTTAGTCATTTTCGTCATCTGCTGACACATAACAAATGCATTATGTCATGGAGAACATCCTTTGGTTAAATGAAAAAGTACATCATTACTTTCATAATGTGAAACGACTGAGATTTCATAACATATTTTTTTAAAAATTCCCTTCCTGACGTTTTTTGTCTTCCAGGAAATTTGTGAAAACCCCCAGTTCATCATAGATGGAGCCAACAGAACAGACATCTGTCAGGGAGAATTAGGTAACATCTGAACTGCCTGCGCTTTCAAAAAAGTGATTTTACCCACATTTCACTCTTTTGAAAAGACATTACAGTGGTTTTTTAAGCCTGTATGTTAAGTTAGCACTGTCGCCTCATAGCAAGAAGCTCCAGCTGGGGCCTTTCTGTGTGGAGTTTGCATGTTTTCCTCATGTTTGTGTGGATTCTTTCCGGGTACTCAGTCCAAAAACATGCATGGTTTTAATTAATAGGTTAATTAGTGATTCTAAATTGGCAGTGTGAATAGTTTACTATCAAAAGCCCTGCCTCTAACAAATTTTTATAAAAGGGATGACATCAAACAAAACAGCTACCAGAGCCTGAAAGCATTAAGTCGAGCAGTGTAAGTGTCAGTTTCATCTGCATCTGATTTTATATTGGTTATGGGGCAAGTGAGCATGCTGAACAATTACTGACCTCGGGCCTGAGTTCGAGTTCGAATTCTGACACTTGCAGCAATTTGGTGTGTGACAACTCTGTTACCCTGTGAAGTAATTTGTTTGGATGAAATCACAGCTCATCAATCTGTTGTCGACAGGTGACTGCTGGCTGCTGGCTGCCATCGCCTGTCTCACGCTGAACGAGAAGCTGCTGTACAGAGTTATTCCCCCGGACCAGAGCTTCACCGAAAACTACGCCGGCATCTTCCACTTCCAGGTTGAAATGTGACATTTTGGACATCGTGCTGTTAACAGAAAACCATTGTATGTGTGTCAAATTTCTAGTAAAAGGAAAACCAAGTAAAACATATGTCAAAGAGTATTTCAGATTTAGATATATTAGTTTTTTACTATGATCGTTTGGTCAGTGGGAGAGTAATTTTTTATAAATACATTTTTATGTTCTTGGATAAAGTTTAAAAATGCGCCTTGGTTTGGTTTTGTTGAGTGTATTTAGTGTTAATAACCTGATTGTGAATATGTTCACTCATAGCTCAGTCTTTAAAATGAATACAATGGGGTAAAACGTTTAATGTTTGCCTCAAAAACATATTTGAATAAACACAGTGTTATAAAGTGTTATAAAATTTTAAAGACGTAACTCAAAATCACATTTGAGTAGATGACAATAAAACCTTTTTTAAAAAATCCAAATATCTCAACATGGAATTATACTATAGTATCTATTAATGTGAAACATGATATGATGAAGGATATACAGATATTTCTGTCAAATGAAAAATGTTGATGCCTTTTTTCAGACAGAATTTTTGCTTCATGTTTATTCAGTTCAATTCAATTTTATCACAACAACAGTCGCCTCAAGGCGCTTGATATCGTAAGGTAGACCCTATAATAACACATACAGAGAAAAACCCAACAATCATATGACGCCCCATGAGCAAGCACTTTGGCGACAGTGGGAAGGAAAAACTCCCTTTTAACAGGAAGAAACCTCGGTCAGAAACAGGCTCAGGGAGGGGCGGGGCCATCTACCGTGACCAGTTGGGGTGAGAGAAAGAAAACAGGATAAAAGACAAGCTGTGGAAGAGAGACAGAGATTAATCACAAGTATGATTTAATGCAGAGAGGTCTGTTAACACATAGTGAGTGAGAAAGGTGACTGAAAAGAAAAAACTTAATGCATCATGGGAGTCCCCCAGCAGCCTACACCAATTGCAGCATAACTAAGAGAGGATTCAGGGTCACCTGATCCAGCCCTAACTATATGCAATTGTTGGAAAGTCTTAAGCTTAATCTTAAAATAGAGATAGTGTCTGTCTCCCGAATACAAACTGGAAGCTGACTCCATAGAAGAGGGGCCTGAAAACTCTATGAACAACAAGTGCAAAGTGCTCTAATGGGGTGATATGGTGCTAAAAGGTCATTAAGATAAGCTGGGGCCTGTTAATTTAAGACCTTGTATGTGAGGAGCAGGATTTTGAATTCAATTCTGGATTTAAAAGGGAGCCAATGAAGGGAAGCCAATACAGGAGAAATATGCTCTCTTTATAGTCCCTATATGTCAGTTATATGTCAGTACTCAGTCTGGAGCATTTTGGATTAACTGAAAGCTTTTCAGGGAGATTTCTGGACCTCCTGAAAACAATGAATTGCAGTAGTCCAGGGCATAGAACACATTTTGAGCTGATGATAAAAGTTTAAAAGATGTTTTTCACATGTCACATGAAAAGTTATCAGTTGTTTCACCTTACTTAAAATTGATAAATAAATAAATCATGTTGTGGATGGCGAGCTATTTTCCTTGTATGGTAAAAATACTTTGCCATGTCATCAATGACTTTCTCTGTCGTTTCCACACTCAGTTCTGGCGTTATGGCGAGTGGATTGATGTCGTCGTGGACGACCGCATTCCCACCTGCAACAACCAGCTGGTTTTCACAAAGTCTTTCAGAAAGAACGAGTTCTGGAGCGCTCTTTTGGAAAAAGCTTATGCCAAGTAAGCAGAGCCTATTAATGTCCCATGCAGTCAAGCAGTCATGCACACCGTCATCTGACACGCGTTGCTGTTCAGCGTGGTTCAGATTTCCAGTCCATACACCGAACGACAGTTCTTGTTTCTTCTTATTGAAAAAAAGTCTGGCATTGAACTGTTTCAGGTGTTTTTAACGCAAATTGAGGTTTTTCAATAAAAGTTTTAGTCTGAACAACAAATCTCAGTCTTAAACTGCGATTTAGCAACCAATTATGAACTGTGTTACTGAGCCGTATGTACTTTTGCAGTGTACTCTCACACTGATTTGTGACACAAATCGAGCGTCCTCATATTTCCCGAATTGACAGCCAGCTGTGTGAAAAGTATCAGCCCCGGAGAACACACATGTCAGCACACTGACCAGAATGATCGACCTCTCTCTCAGGTTGCACGGGTCTTATGAGGCACTGAAAGGAGGGAACACTTTGGAAGCCATGGAGGATTTCACAGGTGGAGTTACCGAGTACTTTGAATTGTCTGATGATCCCACAGAGCTCTACAAGATCATGAAGAATGCACTGGAGAGAGGCTCACTGATGGGCTGCTCCATAGATGTATGTGTTTGAGGTTAAAGCATCACTCTTTGTCATGTTTCTTTCATTTCATTTTAAGTGTTAGCAAGTCAAATGCACAGATTTCACACAAAGTTTTCTACATTTTTTTCCCTCCCCTCAGCTCTGTCAAAGAGAGCAGATATCTGTCATATGTAACTCTCAGGCACGCAGCCCCACCCACCTGCTGTTTTGCTGTTATTGGCTTAAAATGGCTTAGAGTTAAAATGACTTATTTCGGACAGGGAATAAACTGAGTGTCCACAACAATACCAAGTATAGGATAAACAAGGATTATTTTGAACTGTGAATCAGTCAAAGCTACTATGGAGTCTAATAATAAAACACATGATGTATGCTTTGTCTGTCAGGTTTCTTCAGAGAGTGAATTGGAGAGTCGGACTGAGCAGGGGCTGGTCAGGGGTCATGCCTATTCCATCATAAGCCTGGAGGAGGTAGAGTGAGACATCCATGTAAATGCACATCGTCTGGTGGACAAGGCATTTTTTTGGTAATTTTTTTTTCCTGCTTCTTTGCAAGTGTGATGAGGTTTCAAAGGACACAAGAATTCGCCTGATTCGTTTGCGCAATCCCTGGGGTTTTGTGCTCTGGAAAGGACCCTGGAGTGCAAAGTTTGTATATTTTTACTCTTAAATAACGCAGCATATCACCCTTAAGTAAGACATGGTGGTAGTGGAGGTCTCACCACTTGCCAGCATAATTAAAAAAATAGTGTCTCCTATTTGCTTAGTTTGTATTTAGGAAATTTGATCTTTCCACAGTTCAAAGGAGTGGTCGACAATTTCCGCTGCAGACAGAGAAAACCTGAAAAAACAGACCATAGAGGCAAGTGAGTTCTGGTGAGTGAAACACCTTCCCACACACCTTTTTGTCTATAATGACTTAACTTTTTTTTTTTTTTTTTTTAAATCTTTCATCCACAGTTTTGTGAGAAGTTACTACTACAGTATAATATAGCTACCATCACTGTTAGTGTTCAGCTCAAATCACAGCTTAGCATCAAACACCTTATGGTGACTTTGAGATATCAGTGTACATAGAATGACTTTTCAACTGCCACCGTGCATGGCCTCTTTGTTGCCCCACTACTGATAAAAACCTATAAATAGCAAAACCCATCCATCCATCCATCCACCAAGCAGTTTTGTTCACTACAAAATGAACCTGCAAAGAGATACAATTTCTAACTTTTTACAGTATAATACTACAGTCAAATTTCAAAAGCCAATAAAACCTAGGTGAATGCTAAAAGTATTTAACTGTACTCAAATATCTGTAAAACTCTTTGGAGTTGTTCTGCCACTGTTTACTTAACATTTTCCTACTTGAGAACCATTTGTTTGCATTGCATTGTGAGGGAATGATGAACCTAGTGATTGTATTTACTCAGCAAGCACCTTTTTTATTTTTACTTCTTTTGTGTTTCACTTCAGGATGTCCTTTGCTGATTTCAAGAAGAATTTCAGCAAGCTGGAGATGTGCAACCTGACCCCCGACACGCTGCAGGGGGATGAAAGAAACACCTGGACAGTGTCGGTCCACGAGGGTCGCTGGGTGAGAGGAAGCTCTGCTGGTGGCTGTAGGAACTTCCCAGGTAGGCTTTGTTCTTTTTGGATCAGCTTTCATACTTTTAAAAGACGATATTGTAAAAACTCTCACTTACATAATTCGTGTTTATATGAATCTGTGCTGCATATTTACTTTGTGTATTTTACAGACACGTTTTGGACAAACCCTCAGTATCGTCTGCAGCTGTATGAGGAGGACGATGACCCGGATGACGAGCAGGTGGCCTGCACTGTTGTCGTGGCACTGATGCAGAAAGGTCGAAGGATGCAGCGCCATCAAGGGGCCAAATTTCTCACCATAGGCTTTTCCATCTACGAGGTAGTGATCACACCTCATTTTTTCTTCAGAAAGTACACACGTGTCCAGGATTTCAGAAGTTAACCTGATATTTAACTTCTTTTGTGTCTCTGCAGGTGCCGAAGGAGGTATGATGATCTTGCATCTTTCACTTTATTTGCTTGTATCCCCAAGAGAGGTTTCACTTGTATAAAAAGGGGGGAAAGAAAAGTTACAATACATTATAATATTTCTTATTGCTATCATTAACAAGTCACCATTTCTACAACCCTGTTCACAGATGTGTGGGCAGAATCAACATCTGCAGAAGGACTTCTTCCTCTACACAGCCTCCAAGGCAAAATGCAAGAGTTACATTAACCTGCGGGAGGTAACGGAGCGTTTCTGTCTGCCTCCCGGTGAGTACGTCATCATCCCCACAATCTTTAAACCCCACGAAGAAGGAGAGTTCATCCTCAGGGTCTTCTCTGAGAAGCAGAGCACATCAGAGTAAGGGTTACTATCGTGTTTTTCTTGAGAGCCAAATTGCTTTTAAAATTACAAGATGTAGAAAGGCAGCATTGCTGAGGTATGTTTGCTTTTCTCCACAGGGAGGCAGAGACTACGATTGGATCAGATCAAACGCAGGTTTGCAGCGTAATGTTAGAAACAGTGGGGTTAAAATATGTTCTTGCTTTTATTGCAGTGGACTGTAAACTGAAAGGCTGGTTTATCTTTCCTGTTTAGAAACCTGTGTTTTAATCACACACACTCACCGGTCATTTCATTAGGTATACCTTCATAGTACTAGGTTGTACCCTTTTTGCTCTGCAGATTTGTCAGCTGCACACGTGATAGGACTCTCCTGTTCCACCACATCCCAAAGGTACTCTATTGGATTGAGATCATGGGACTGTGGAGGCTATTTGAGTGCAGTGAACTTATTGTCATGTTCAAGAAACGAGTTTGAGATTATCTGAGTTTAATAATGTAATAATGCAGCGCCTGGGGAGCAGTGTGTAGGGACGGTACCTTGCTCAGGGGTACCTCGCTCAGGGGTACCTCGGGGTAACCGTTCAGTGGAGTCGAACCCCCGACCTTCCGATCATGGGGCCACCACTCTACCTACTGAGCTATAACTGCCCCTGTTTTGTGACATGGCATGTTACTGTGCTGGAAACAGCCATCAGAAGATGGATACACTGTGGTCAGAAAGTAATAGACATGGTCACCAACAATACTCAGGTAGGCTCTGACAGTTAAATGTTTTTGGTACTAAGGAGACCAAAAGGTGCCCGCACCATTATTCCACCAACAGCAGGCTGAATTGTTGATACAAGGCATGATGGATCTGTGCCTACATGTTGGTTACACCAAATTCTGACCCAACCATCCATAATTCAGACTCAGAACACCCAAAATTTTTTCCAATCTCCTGTTGTCCAATTTTGGTGAACTTATGCAAACTAGCCTCGGTTTCCTGTTCTTCTGCTGCTGTTGAAGAAATGTACACGATGACTGGCTGATTTGTGTTAACAAACAGTTGAATGGGTGTACCTAATAAAGTGGCTGGTGAGTGTATTTCAGAAACATCTATTCAATTTTGTTTATTTATTTATACAGTGCCAAATTTGCTAGTTGGGGTTGCATCACATCCTTACTGTAGCACTCAACTCCCTCATCATACTTGCACTCAGTTAATGAAGATACTGGACTTTCTCAGCTGTGACAGTGTATTGACTGTTTGGGGAAGTGTAAACCATACTATATCTTCTTTAATTGTTTCTTTTGTACAAAATGGAAATGGAGATCACCTCTTTACCTTTTTATGGGACTTTTAATATAACTGAAGGACTCTGATGAAGGACACAAAGACGGGGTTGTTAATCCATACATACAAATATGCAGGTTCAGTTCCTTACACCAAAGCACTAGAGATGAAAAGTAGAAAAGATAAAGAATTTTGGGGGGAAAATCCCGCTTCAAGAAGGATGAAAATACTAAATTCATCTTTCCATGGAGTGCAGCAGACAGTCATTAGATGCCACATTTAACTTTAACACTATGCTCACATACAACTCCGTATTCTTGGACTCAACTTAAGTAGCTTTGCATATATTTGGTTCAAAATAACCCTCATGTATCCTAGGTGCACCCCCTTCAGTTAATCCACTGTATGAAACAAGCTCCCTTCCACTTAACCTCACTCGCTCCTAATTGGCTGCTCCAACAAAAAGTGGCAGGGCCCCGCCCACCCTCTTATTCATACATACATATATCTGGCCGAATATGACACTAAACATCCCACTCCCTGTTTAAAGTCTGCATTAATATGCCTTTCAGATCAGCATGTCCTACAGATCACTGCAATGTCGGTTAGAATTTGATTTCAAAACCCAGCTTTGTGTCTTACATATTCATTAACTTTACTCTTGAACTTTCCCTAGCTTGTTCTGATGCATATGTTCTGTACTCAGACCAACTAATAGACTTGAACTTCCAAGTGTTTCCTCCTCCATTTCATCTCATTTCATCTTTTTGTCTCTCCTTGTCTTATTGGTCACCAGCAAGAAAAGAAACAGAAAGAAAAGGTAATGAATGTCTGTAGCAGTTGGATTGTTAGGCTGCTTTTTTGCTGAGCTCTTTCTTCACTGCTCCTTTCCAACACGTGTCAGCTATTAGAAGCGTTTGCCGACACAATATTAAATGTAGAGTTTATGACCAGTGGGATTACTGCAAACTGACTCTTTTTTTTAAAATTCTTTTTGTCTTTTCTACATGTCAGCCTATTGTATTTGTGTCAGATAGAGCACTGGCCAGCAAAGAAATCGAGCACGACACGATTCGGGGGGAGAAGAAGAAGAAACCAAAGGTAAATGTCCTTGGTGTGGCGAGTCTTCTGTCACATGGCAAACAGCTCATGTCTGTCATATTTTCCTGGTGACTGATGACTCCAAAATGCAATCTTTACTGGATCAGATAACATGACTGGGAATAAAACAATTGAGTCTGAAGCCAGTAGAGCTCAAGTAACTCAGCTGCACCTGTTTTCCTGTAGAGACACTCTAATGTTAGCTGTCCGCAGTCTTGTTTTTCCCATATGCTGCTCTCCTCTGGTATCATAGAGAAACACATCCAATCATTTAATGATTAAATAGACTGATAAAAGCCATGAAAACCCCAAGATGTATTGGACTACATGATACTGCACAGTAGTACCAAATAGAGACTGACTGAGTGTACAGCGTTCTGTATAAAATTAAAGTGAAATCTTCAAGTGAAAACCTTTTGAAAATGACCCAACTTTGTTGCTTCGAACATCAGGAAAAATCGTTGTCTGGCAGGAAGAAGATTATCCACAATTATTTCTTCACAAAGCCAAACACAGACTCAGTAGTGGAGTCCGGTCTGGGCTCTGGCTGGGCCGTTCCAGTACTTTAATCTTCTGGTGAAACCAGTCTTTGTTGATTTGGACGCATGCATTGGGTCATGAATTGATGAAAGGGGGAATTCCTCAAAGGTGCCACTTTGATCGCTTATATGTCTATATAAACTTAAGTTTTAAAACTTATATCCATAACTCGTGTAAAAAAGTTTTCTTTGCAGTCCTCTCAGAAACGACGTATACTGTTAATGCTTTTAGGTGCTTGTAATCAAATGCACTTGATTAATTGATCATCAGAAAGTGGGAGCACCTCTTTAAATCAGAGGTTTTGACTGTTTACTGATGAGAAAAATTCTGTTGTGTGTCAATACAATGCAACAATCTTCCCAGGAGTGGATGTATCACCAAGTTCACCCCAAGGTAATGCTCAGAGAAACTGAACTGGAAGAGTTGTCAGGAAGAAGCCTCTATTCTCTAAAACAAACATGGCAGCAGAGCTTTGGCTCACAAAGTTGAATCTGAATAAACCACAAGACTTCTGGAACAGTGTCCTTTAGACAGACGAGACCAAAGTGAAGGTGCACGACATCACGTTTAGTGAAAACCAAACACCACATATCAACACAAAAACCTCATACCAACTGCCAGGCATGCTGGGGGAGGGGTGATGATGTGGGCTTGTTTGGCAGCCACAGGACCTGGACACCTTGCTGTAATTGAGTCAACCATAAACTCCTGTGTATACCAAAGTATTCTAGATCCAAATGTGAGGCCATCCGTCAACAGCTGCCGAAAGCTGAAACTGGGTCGTGCAACAACAAATCTACAACAGAATGACTGAAAAAGAAAAGAATCGAGGTCCTGTGCACAAATGTCCCCAATGAACTGACGCATCATTGTAAAGACTCATAAAGTCATACAGAAAATGATTACTTCAGGTTATTGTGCAGTTCTACAAGTGACTGAATCAGCCATGCTTTAGTTTTTCATGGGACTGCACAGATTCCTGTGAAAACTTTCTTCTTCCACAACTACAGGTGTTGGACTCTTTGAGTTAGAAGCATTCGAACTTTGAAACCTTATTTCTAATCTTTAGTTACTGCTGCACAGCAAAGTTCATCAGTGTTTCTTTCCTTCACGTTTCTAAGTCTTCGCAGTTTCTTTTTGTGAACCTGTCTTTGTAAATAATTTCTTTCCTCTCTCCTTCAGCAGAAACTTCTCCAACCTGAGGAAACCGATGAGGAAAAGCAGTTCAGGGCTATTTACCAACAGATTGCTGGTGATGTGAGTATTGCACAGTTAGTTTGAGGAAAACACTATAAAGACTCTCATCGGCTAATATGAAACAAATCATCGCTCCCTCAGGATATGCAGATCTGTGCCAATGAACTCAAAACGATCTTAAAAAACGTGCTTTCCAAACGTGAGTACGCAGAAAAGATTGCGATTACAGCTGCCGCCAGCGTGCTCGGCATTCACACTGAGCTGTGCTTTTCCACAGATAATAACATAAAGTCAGAAGGTTTCAGCCTCGAGACGTGTCGGAGTATGATCGCCTTAATGGACGTATCCTTTCAACTGATTTCAATTAGAGGATTGCGTGCACATAACTCTACTGTTTGCCCAGTTTCCCAGTAACAGAAAGTAAAACAGTTGGGTTGAACAGTACGTAGCAGGTGTTTCCATGACTGATGCTTTTGTGCTCAGACTGATGGGACAGGAAAGCTGAATCTGCAGGAGTTCAAACACTTGTGGAAAAAGATCAAGGACTGGCAGGTAGGATAGCTTTAACCACAGCTGATGTCTGCTCATGCTTGATATGTTTTTATCTGATTGTCCGACTTTGGGTCTGCAGCTCATCTTCAAACGTTACGACAAAGATAAAACCTGGTCTATCAGTAGTTTCGAGATGAGGAATGCTGTTAATGATGCAGGTGAGCAGAAAACACTTGCAGATTTTTCATTTGTAGCACAATAATTATTATTTCTTTTTAGAATTAACATATTTTGCCAATGCACTCCTTGCCCGTGCGTTCCAGTTTAATGTGAGAATGATGTCATTTACATATTTAAAGATATATATTTTTTATCTCCATATCAGGGTTTCAACTCAACAAACAACTGTATGACATCATAGCAATGCGCTATGCAGATGAACGCCTGAACATTGATTTTGATAGTTACATCTGCTGCTTTGTGAGGCTAGAAGGCATGTTCAGTAAGTACAGACCACACACATCTGGTGCCAAAAACACTTGCATAGGACTGATTATTAGCCTATTTGACAGATTTAAGACATTGTTATGATGATATAGTGATATTAAATTTACTTTACTGAATCTAATTATCTTACAGAATGAATTAATGTATTTTTAAAGCTCTGAGTGGTTGAAAAGTTACCCAGCTCCATAATCTGTTGTCTCTTATAGGAGCATTCAGTGCCTTTGACAAAGATGGAGATGGAATAATCAAGCTCAACGTCCTGGAGGTAAGACACTCTTATTTTTGCCGTTCTGTGCCTCGTTCCATAACTTAATCTGGTCCTATTTAGGTCATTTGTGACCTTGTAAAGAATAAAACTTAAAGTAGGAATAAAATGAGGGGGGAAAAGCCTGGAACTACAGAAATCGAAAAGTGTACTATGTACAGAGTGAAAACTACATTTCCCTGAAGGGTGTTTCTAATATCTTTTTTGCTGACTTGAGTCACACAGTAAAAACCAAAACACAGAAATGGTATCATCAAGGTGGCTTTTGCTGTGCTACAGTAAATGACAATAATTCTTTTATTCTCTTTACAGTGGCTTCAGCTGACGATGTACTCATAGATCATGTCCATGTCAGTTGGCGACTCATCACGTGAGATTGGAATAAACTTCACCACGACATAACTCGTCATTGCTCCAATTTCCTCTAGATTCAGATTTAATGGTCAGGTTTATTCCTGTAATCTTTTAAATATTAAAACAGATAAGAAGTAGGTTTTCTGAGCTCTGATAACCAGGTTACACCAGAAGTTAATGTGAAATGTAAACAGACACGCACAGATGCAGAATTTCCCTTTGTTGTTAAGTCGTAAAGAATATGTGGCTATCAATGCTTTTATTTTAAAGTGGAAGCAAACACTGTGATTATTTGTTGTAATTTTATTGATGTACACATACAGTAGGTATTAAACAAAATAAAATACATACTGTACTAAAATTAAGGCGTGACTTTTATTATACAAGATTGCTGGAGAGTCTTTGGACAGCCTGGTTTCAAATATGTGATGTAGAACAAAGTTAATCAGGGAAACAGAACATTTCCAAGAGTTACAGTCAGAAATGTGAAAATGACCAAAAGTCAGCTAACAAAATAAAGGAATAATAAGCAGGAGAATTGAGGCTTTACATGAATAAAATCATGGCGGTTCAGCTATGTGTCAAAGAAATACAGTATCTCTGCTTCTGCTGCATCATCTTTGATCTCTCCCGTCTGTCTGGGGAGTCGAGGAGTCTCCTAGAAAACTCATGGGTATCATACGGAATCTCAATTCTGCCACTGGAAAAATATAAATAAATAAGTTTTTAAAAATCGCCAGACAAAGTTGAAACTTTGAGTTGCGCATCTCAAAATTTTGGCTTACTAAATACCCCAAAATTTTAAGGTGCTTCTGAGTAAGTTGAAATTTCAAGATATACAACTTGAAATGTTGATTTATGGAGAGCAAACTTTTTTTTTTTCACGAGCTTCCATAACATCATCAGCTGGTGGAGTTCACCGTACAGTCTACTTCACAGTTATTCTGACACGTTTCAATTTGCTGCATGTTTATTAGCTTCACATACAAATGAATGGTATTCATGACAGCTCGACGTCTTCACAGGAATAAAAGGAAAAAAAAAAAGAAGCAGGAAACAATTTTAATTAACAAATAAATCCAAATTACAAAGTATGAAATGATCTAATGGATTAGTGGCACTTCAAGAAAATACCAGTTATAAACGTCCAAGGAAAAGAAGTTCAATTTTGTGGGATTAAAGTGGTAAATATAGGAGAAAAATGCAGAATATTTTAAGAGGAAAAAAGCCGAATATTATTATTAACTCACAAAGCGGTGAGAAAATACAAATCGCCTGAGATTAATTGACACATTTATGAGAGGAAGAAACAAAGCAAGTGGATTAACTCTGCATAGATATGCTGATCAGGTTCATGCATGAGTTATCGCATTATGCTTTATTTTATAACCATCAGTAGCACACTAGTGATTTTTAGCACTGTGTGTTTACAGGAGAAAGCAA
Organism: Haplochromis burtoni; assembly: GCF_018398535.1. NCBI lineage: Eukaryota > Metazoa > Chordata > Actinopteri > Cichliformes > Cichlidae > Haplochromis > Haplochromis burtoni. The sequence goes on along the minus strand of NW_024582408.1, from coordinate 1,559,952 downwards.
CAGAGTGATTTAGATGATTTAGAAGCTCATGTTTTCCAGCTCAAGCTATCACCCGCTGCTCATTCTCACTGAAACACAATCTGTGTCGTGTATTTCTCTCAATTTTCTAACTTTAATCTCAGAGAATTTCTGAATTTTACTTGCAGTTTGATGACTTTGAAATCTCAGAATACCACCAAAATGACTAGCTGGAAACAAAAACGTGAGAGCGTGTGAGACTCCACCCTGGCTTGCTGCATCACTTTACCACCATTCCCATCAGGGCTGCACGTTACTGTCGTTCTCCACGTGAGTCTGCATGTGTTCAGAAAGCTCCTGCGGCAAAATGCAAACAAAGCTGACAAACTGGTCTCTCTGAATGAACCACAAGAAGAAAACACATAGCCTAGCTAATGAGGTACGCTAACAAACTGTTCACTACCTGTCTGACTGAATGCTGCGTGGCAAAAAAAGTGTCGCAGCCTCTCCAGCGACACTTGACCGTCTGCAGATTTTGGTTGCTGTGATCTTTAGTAAGGTGCTGTAGCAAGTGATCCTGCATGCCAAAGATCAGAGAGCAATTCTGCCACTGGAAAGAGAGCAAATACAAGAAAAAATCTTCAAGAAAAAGACACTGTGTGAACGTGGAGGAGTCACTGTTCCAGTTTATAACATCAGGTTCTTACCCAGCAGCGGTAGTTTTTCATCAAGTTGAGCTTTACAGCTTGAACGCTGCCATCGTAACAGCCTGTGTAGATCTGCGTGTGGAGCAATCGACCACAGAGACACAAGTCGGCAGTGTTTATTCATCCCTTCCTGTATGAACCGCTGCCATGCAAGTTTATATTTAAAAAGCAAAAAAATACAGCTGGACCGGTTTTAATTGCACTTACCACACTTTTATGTATAGCCATGCACATCACCATGTCACTGTGACCGCCATATACCTGCAGCCGGTCGTGAGACTAAACAAAAAGCAAAACACACACACACACACACACACGACAACAGATAACTGTAACTAAAAACAGATTACAAAGGTTTTTATAAAAAAAAATTATTTTTTTTTTTAAATACCTAAAAAGGTGGAAGGAAAAAAAAATCAAAGTTCCTCAAATTGTGTAGTTACATGCACAGGGACAAATATGTAGCATCAACCAAAGCAGCACAGCATTTAAAGTCTAAATGGATTTGTAACGGTCATTTACAAAAGAAAAAAAATAGTAACCTAATCATCCATTCAAAAACGACTTTGTTGCGTTCTTTTCTGTTCTATTTTGGAAGAAAATAGAGTCATAATACCTGTAGCTCATAAACTCGAACCAGTTTATCCAAACAGGCTGTTACCATCACTTTCCCCAAGATGACAATTGATGTGACAGCATGACCGTGACCCTTGTAGATGCGAACCAACTCGCCCGTCTGCAGACAGGAAAACATGGCAACAAAACTAAACGATAACAAGCATGCATCACTTACCAAAAGCACAAGGCTCGCACACATTACTAAAGTTACACTACAAATACCGGCAGCCAACAGTAATAGCCCTCAGCTTCTTAGTAGAAGCACCTATGTTATAAATCCAAAAATCCTCAGTGATTTTCACAAAAGTTGGCCTCTGACCTTGAGATCAAGGTTACCAGGATTAGAAGTCGTCAGACACTTTTAGTAGTGCCTCTACGGTAGCAGTTCAAAAATCTTCAGTGACATCTTTCTCGATTTATTCTGTTCACGTTTAAAAAAAATATACCTCTGACCTTGATCTTGAGGTCGAGCTCCCTGAGATTCAAATTCTTTTGAGATTTTTAGTAGATGCACCAATTGTGCTAATTTCAAAATCCTTCACCAGCTTGTTCTTGAGTTATTGCATTTTCAAACTTGAGTTTTTATGCGGCTGCCGGATGAAAATGAGCCTTTTATGGTTGACTGGTAACCAGGCTTTAAAAAAAAAAAAAAAATCAACATTTTATGACTAAAAACACCCAAACTAAAAAACTAAAACAAAAAGAAAACATTAAAACAGAATTCAACTTTTTTAAAATAACACTAATAACTCTGAAAATTCCCACTAGCATAATTTCATTGATCTTTTTTAAGTAAGTCAAGTCACTTACATGGATGTTGTGGGCATGTACAGATGTGTCACTGGAACCACTGAAAACCAGGTCATTCACTACCTGACAACAACAACAACAACAACAACAACAACCAAAGTCAACAAGATGCAAGAACTGCTGCGTGCAGGTAATAAACCAAACACCAGCCAACCATTTCCTCCCACACATACAGAAAACAAAACATTTTCACTGTTGTCATTTTATGACTATCAAGTTTTACCACATGCTGAATGTTGACTCTGATGTCAATACAGACTTGATGTTGATTATGAAAACTTTAATAACCATTTTCAGCAAAATAGACTGTTAAAGGATGTAGAATTTCCCCACCTTCATACAAAGTACAGTCTTGGTGTGACCTTCCAGTGACCGCAGCAGCAGGCCGCTCTTGGCATCGCGCACGCTGATAGTGCTGTCATACGATCCGACCAGAAGCAGCCGGCGAGCGCCCTCCTGAGCTGTGCCCAGGCAGCTCACGCCTCGTGGGCCGTGGCACTCGAACACATCCAGCTGTTTCAGAGTCTAAAAAGATCAAAGTTGTTGGAAAGAAGAGAAGGGATTTTTTTTTTTTTTAATGAACACTATGGCATGTAATTATCCAATTTCACTGACCTTTACATCATAGCTAGCAACTGATCCGCTGGCAGTCCCAGCATACAGAATATTCCAGGCTATGTGCAAATACAGCACTCTGTCAGGAAGGGCAAGCTGCTCCAGACACTTCTTAGACTGCAGAAAACAGTCGATTATAAGACAAAATCAATAAATGCTCAATAAAACACGTTTACTTCAAAAAACACATTCTGACTGAGTTTCACACTAAAATCCAGCCAGTGAGCAACTTTGTGACAGCAGCACTTTATTACTTCCAAAAACACGTCCAACACCAACCACATTAAGTCCTATCAAGACATTATATACCTTTATGCTGTAACAGCGGATAGTTTGATCGCTGGATCCTGTGTAGAGGCGTGTCGGCATATTTGGGATGGATGACACCAGTAGACAGTTGATTTTATTTGTGTGACCGTCAAATATTGTTAAGCACTCCTTGGTCTGGATACATAAGACAAAATATAGATGTTAATAATAGAGGAAAGAGACATACATTTCTTTAAAGACAAAACAGTGACATTCAGTCGCTTTTGTCTGATTAAAATCCCTCTCAAAGAGGGTGCTGTACCAAAAACCTCATTGTGATCGATTTGGTCGCTAGCAGATGGCCCTCAGTTTCCATCCATTTGCATGAAAAATGCTTGTCTGCAAACACTGGCCAACTAACCACAGAGTGGCAGTAAAACTTGTAAAAGTGCAATGCAGATCAGAAACAGAGCACATTTACCTTCCAAAGAAAGGTGTGGCTTGGACCTGAAACCACCACATTAAATGACACAACTGCAAGTTTACGACCAATTTCTCCAGTCAACTGCCAGCAACCTCTTATTCACATTTACAATCTGCTATGCTGTCCATAGTCAGGGCTAAAGTGGACCAGAAAGGTTTGGAAAGACGGCATTCAGCTAATGAGCAACTAAATCTGGCAGTCAGGTTAGTGCATATTGATATGAGTTCACACGCTGCAGCCTGGCGCTGCTTCTGGTGATGGCCTGGAGATACTTCAGTGATAAGAAAATAACGTCCCACGGCTCATTTACACCTTGAACACACCCTGTCTCACCCCTGTGATGCATTCATGGTGCACACGTAAAGCTGAGGTTGCTGTAGTTAAGCTTATAGCCGCCTACTAAAGAGGAGCATGTCTGCAAGGTTTCTGCACAGTTTCACAGGTGAGAACTGCAAGTGAAATTTTAGCAAATAGGAACTGGAAATTAGCCAAATATCTTACATAATATCTGCTTACATCTTACTGAATTCAGCTGGTACCGTTAGTAATTCTACACCCAGCGTGTATCAATGCCAAATCCCACTTTAACCCCTGCTCGTGGTTAACTGTCAGCTCATTTCATTAAAAACTGCACCAATGCCACAAAGATACTTGAGAAGTCCAGTTCAGAGACTCAAATTGAAAAAAAATGCACTAGAGATAAAACTGGACAAAATTTTGAAGTGCCAAGAACATACCACTAGACTGTAGGCCCGAGCCGTGTTGTCCCCCGAGCACGTGTACAGGACGCCATTGTGGACTTGAAGGCTGTTCACGGGGCCGCTGTGATTTAGAAACTCTCCCAAGGATGGCTCCTCATCATCAACGGATGCTGAAATAACAGCGACTAGGTTTATTTCTTTCTTTTTTTTTAAGAATCTAAAAAAAAATAATACATATTTGAAATTTTCGTGGTAAATTTTAGCTCAAAAAGGCAGTATGTTTTATCATTGCTGACAAACAGCAGAGATTACTCACCTGCAGGCGTGTTGGCATCTTTCCCTTCCAAAGCTGACGGCTTAATTTCACTGAAGGGATGAGAGAAATGGATCAGTTTTCCTGTAAAGTTCAGGATTGGAACCCTGAAACGATCCAAAGCGTGAACCTCACCTGTCGTCCTGACTTTGTTGAGACGTTTGTGTGCTTGCAGAGCTGAACTCAGCATTCACAGAGTGAGGCGGCTCCTGTGGCTGCGCCGGAACCTTTAAATCTTTTCCAAATGAGTCCTCACAGTCCGATTCATCGACGGCTATGACCTCCATGTTGGAGTGATCGATCATTTCAACAGAATCGTCGCTCTCGTTCCCCTTGTCATCTGCCACAGGTTGCCGTTTTTCTCTTTCGGGATTACCACCGGCTGGCTCTGGTTCTTTGGCCACCATCTTTGTCATTGCACAGTCCTGTAATCCCGCTCTTGTTTCTTGCTGCTGCTGTTGCTGCTGCTGCTGCTGCCTGGCAGATGATTCAAGAGAAAGAAGTATATTTGCAGATGTGGAGCACTCTGCGTTGGACTGATTGGCAGAGATGGCAGCAGCAGCAGTTAAGGGAGCTGCTAAGTGTGTTTGTGGGAGCAGCAGGGAGGGAAACAAAGATACGGGTTGGTTCAGAGGGACCTGAGCAGCATCGGTTTTACTGGGCACTGTTGTGGACAAGTGGCTGGCCTGTCCAACTGTGGACCGATGGCACATTTCTTGCTTCACTGTTAAAACGAGCGGAGCTGGAAGAGGTGGGGTGATAGATAATGCTGGAGCTGTGGAAGCCGATTGCTGAGTTGTTGAGGAGCCAGGTAACAGGCTCGAAGGAGGAATGGAGGGAGATCGAACACTGGCAGCTCCCGCTGATGACGATGTTCCTGAGTACCCTTCTGGAAGAGATTAAGAAAGACGAGAGAAAAGCATTTGTTGCCCACGGAACCATTCTGAGTTCAAGTTTTCACTGCCAGTGTACATGGTAAATGGCCTGTATTTATATAGCACTTTACTAGTCCCTAAGGACCTCAAAGCACTTTACATATCCAGTCATCCACCCATTCACGCACACATTCACACATCTACCGTACCTTGCATTCCCTGCAGGATCTCAATGCGCTTGGCTCTTAGGCTGTTGACCTCAGAAGTGAACTAAAACAGCAGAAAGACCCAAACTTATGAATGGCTCCTTTGAGGTCAAACATTTATTTATTGGACATTTCTTCATTACCTGCTGTCTCAGTAGCAAAAGTCTCTGGACTTCTGCATACGCAGTTTGCAGGGCATTACGGGCCTGGACCAGAGACTTGTCCAAATTCTGCAATGAGTGGCTCAACTCTTCCTCACGCAGTGACACCGCCAACAGCTGGTCCATTTGTTCCTGATCTGCAAGTGGAGGGAGAAAAAAAAAAGGGAATGACTGACGAATGTTTGACCCCCCCCCCTCAAAAAACTGCTACATTATCTTAAGCTGCCTCAGAATTTAAGCATAGTTTTAAGGATAAAAGACAGTTTATGAACGTTTGAAAGCAGATTGAGGTAGAAGGTTAACGTGATATTTAGAATCCCCATATATCATTCCCAATATGATGTCAATACAAACCATGGCAGTAAGAAACATCGTTTTAAATATAGCATGATTGTCACTTTGACCTTAAGCTCAATCAATTGGCCTTGACGGAGAGGTCAGAGGTCAAATGTGACAATGTTTGTTCCAGTTTCTTATATTTCATTGCATATAAAAAGGTTTGTTACCTAAAAAAAATCTTACTAATCATCAGAATCACCTTTGTTTGACTTTGTTTTCTTCTTTTTCCCACTTGGCTCCTCGTCAGAATGACCGTCAACCTGCAAAAACATATCAATTCCACCACTGAAATGCATCTGCAAACTGGATGTTTCAGAAATGCGTCACAGCATGCAGTACTAATCACCGTCACCGTGGTGTGTTTCCTCTTGCTGGCACTAGTGCTGCCCCTTAAATCTGAATTAAAATCCTCAAAGTTTGGCTCCACTTTCATCTGTATTTGTGCAGCTGTCTGGCTGCTGCCAGGATCCTGAGCTGCAGCCGGCTGCCCTGAAGCTTCCTGAACCTGAGAGTCTGACTGTGTCCCTGTGTCACGCTCAGTATCAGCAGTGTCTCGGAATGGAGGGGGTGCAGTCGAGTGTGGCACCGAAACAGAGTCTGGAAACGACTCCCAGTGGAAGCCTTCGGACAGCGGCAGGTCAAAGTCCTGCGGACGCACTGAGCTGCCTTGGTGAGTCGGACGATTCGACAACTCAATTCCAAACCTGAAAGTTTAAACAGTGACAACAAACAGCATAAAGAAATATCAACTCCAAACTGGGAAAGCACAAATACAACGAAACACCTTATTGGATGGCGATTTCCTCACCTCTGCGTGCCTTTTGCCTTCCTTTTCACCTCCTCATGCCCCGCTGTCCAGTTCTGATTACTCCTGGCCCCCGAAAAGCTAAGCAACGTGTTTGTAGTTGATTTACATCCAGCCTCCTTCTCCCCATGAGCTTGGCCTGCTTTGTGAGCAATTCGAACCTTAGGTTTGTTTGAGTCGGGCTCAGATGAAGCGGTCTTTTTAGTACATCTTTTAGGTGAAGTCAGGCCGTTGGTGGCCACCTGAGATGCATTATTCCCGTTGTTTGGCAGTCTGTCTGCACCTCCTGAGCTCTTTTCACGGTCCTGAGCTTTTTCAGTCAGAGCGGAGGTGCCTGCTGGCTGCTCTGCCTCAGTTCTGCTTTGTTGTGAGGTCACGGGATCAGCCACCTGGACGCCGGCCTCACTCTTCTGTCTCCGGGCTTCTCGGTCTGCTCTGCATGGCTCCCTCACACCCAGCGCTCTTCTGATTTGCTTCAGCATGGCAGTGACATCAACTTCTCGTATAGGAGCTGCGCTGTTGGCCGGTGCAGGTTGAGCTGAGCGGCGTACACTTTCCTGCCCTGTAGTCGCAGCTTGGCTCCGATCAAAGATGATGGCTCCATTATCAGGGAGCTGGTCGCTGGTGAAGACTGTGTTTGTTGCACCATTATACTTCCTGCTGCGATAGTTGTACTGGCTCACAGAAGGTCCTGCCATCTGGTGCCAGAGGTCGGTGGCACCCCCTTGAGTCTTGACGAATCTTTCCATTTGGGAGGTCACAAGTTTGACTCGGCAGGGCTGATTGTTGACAGACGCGTTATGCCAGCTTCGACCTTCGGGCTCTCCAGACATAGCAGCCAGTCTCCTGCTTTGACAATGAAGGCTTGATTCTGCATTGTGAGGAGGTCTTTGCTTACTGAATACTTTGTTCTCCTTGTTCTGGACGACACCATTGCTCCTGCCTTTGTGCTCATCATTCTGCCTTTGCTCCAGCTGCACCTGTTTTGACTGTCTATGCTTTTCCACTTTGGATGCACCAGTCTTTGTTTTGGTGGTTCCCTTTGACAAACGAGCACGCCTCTGACCAGCCACCTGCTTCAGTTTCTTTCTCTCTTTTTTTGTTACTTTCTTCCTACGACGGGAGAAAAAAAAAAGGCAGTTGTTTCCATCAACAACATATTATAACATGGAGAGATTCCAATCATTTTATTAAAAACAGGTGAAAAACTTACTTCTCTCTTTTCAGTGCCTTGTTTCTCTCCTTGATCCGGGTTATAGACTCTGTGCTGAGAGTCTTAAACAGAGACAGGGGCTTCACATTTTTGGACATCAAGCTCTTCAACTTGGCTTTGTGCTGAACGGTCGAGATGTGCTGGGCATACTCATTTAAACCCATGGAGGAAGCTTTGCATGCCTGACAGTCATGAAAGGAATCTCTGTTCAAGAAAGGGTACAACATATACTGTCAGAATTAAAAAATACGGTTATATGTCAGTGAAACTTTGTTATTTTCAATATTGTTCAAGGCTACTTGAAAAACTGCAAAAGGTTTTGGCTTCTCCGAGGCAGCGTATAAAGAAAAGAGAGGTGGTTCAAGACTCTTGCACTGCACTGTATGTCTGACTGAATGAAAAGTGTTTGTCATCAGCAGTGATAAACACACATTTCTCAAATTAGACACAGTACTCACTTGCCCAACGCTGACTCCAGCTCTCTGTGATGCAGCATGCTGTGCATATGCTCGTGTGCTTCCTGTAGTTAGAGACATATTATCAAGATTACAAATTATCTATAAAGAAACTGCAGGTTATTCATCTCTACTGAGAATACAGATGCTTCGGTGAATTAAGAGCCACTTACATGCCTCAAATACCAGCTGCGACACAAAATGCAGTAGCTGCTTTTAGACGTCTGGGAGGTTTGTGGAGGATTCTGCTCCACATGGGATTTGACCACCTTCTCGTGTGGCGTTTGGACGTTTGCCATTTCTGATGACGTGAGACTAGAACCCCAAACTGTTCAGTGTCTCAACATGTCATTGCTGATGGCAGCATTTATATTGAACCTGAGCAGTAGAAAAGAAGCACAGCCATTGAAACACATTGAAAATTAGCTCAACGTGGTCTTCAACTCAGAACTAGCCACTCGTTTGAAACGGTTTTAACACTTTTTTGAGCATTAACGACATTACGATTCGCCAAAGCCGCTGGGAAAAGTTTATCGCATCAAAGTGACGCCTATTTGGGTTCCACGCAACAAAATCTTAGCTGCAGATAATATTTACCTCGTAAATTTCACAAGGCAACAAGCATTCACTGCTCTAATGCCGCCATGTTTGCCTGCGTAAATCACGTCACGTCAAAGTCCACCAATCGCGTTCCGGAGACCGGAAGCTTGTGAGAGGAAAGGAGATGTCGTAGATCTACAAAAGGTAAGATGGGGCAAGTAGAAGGATTTCGAGCAATGTCCGCCGTTCAGGATGTTTTACAGCTCTGGTTGGGCTACAGAGACCGCCGTCCCGTGCGGAAGAGGCGGTTTTTCTACATATTTGTTAGCTGGGTGTTACTGTATGTGTGGCGTTTTTTCTTCTTTAATAATTATAATTATTTTACTTAGTTAAAAATTTATTCTGTTAAAATGTGCAACGGCTGTGTGCAGAAAGAGTATCCGGACCGGGTAAGTTGATGATACCGAGTGACTAAACTTAAAGTACCCCGTCCAGCTAATGCTACACTTAGCTATGAGTGACGTTTGCCTCACTTCCGTTTGGTAAACAATCCAAAACAAACAGTGATGCTCTGATAAAATACTTAAGAATCACGTTAAGGAGCCAAAATATGTTTGCAATGCTTTATTCCCCGCACAGGGTAACACTTGTCTGGAGAACGGCTCCTACTTGATGAACTACCTGGGCTGTGCCAACTGCCATCACAGGGACTTCGTGATGATCAGCAACAAGGCCACCGAGGACGATGATGGAGAAGAGATCGTCACATATGACCGTTAGTCTCTCCCAACAGTGCTCCAACTAGAAGAGAAAACCTGAAGATAATAGCAGTGCCACCAGATAAAAATGCACTTCAATGGGGCGGTAGTATGTGGCCCACACCCCACCTACTGTTATGTATTCCCAGGCAGTCTGTTTGGAGAAGGACCTGTATGGCTGCACTGACATCTTATAGAAAACTGTCCTTGCAATTTTTTATTTCCCTTTCCACGTAGTGGGTTCCATGGAAAATCCCATAACCTCTGGACGATACATAAGTGCTCTTGTAGATGGATAAGAGCCAAATTCCAAAAGCTTGTGGAAAGTCTTTAAAGACGACTCCTTACTCTCATGTACAGCTCTGTAACTGTATGCAATCTACTAGAGTAGCTTTGATTTCATTCACATTCATCTTAAGCTGGGCCTGGGTGCGCCCTCATCTACTGCATGAAATGAGTGGATGACACAAAACAGACTCCCTTTTTAGGCCAAGCTTCTTCTGATTGGGGATGTCTGAGGTGACCATATTATGGATATCCACTCTCACTGGCAACATACAGATCCAAGATTAGGGGGGAAAAAAGCCTGAAATGGAGGGTTTTCAGGCAGTCTGAAGCCTGAATTTTGGGCTAAAAGAGATTACTTGCATTTTTTTCTCAAGGCAAGGCAAGGCAAGTTTATTTGTATAGCACAATTCAACAACAAGGTGATTCAAAGTGCTTTACAGAGACATTAGAAACAAAAACAAATAAAAAGCATGATTTAAAATTGATTAAAACAAGCAAATAAACTAACTAACTAATTAACAAACAAACAAAACAGTATATAAAATCAAAACAGAAAATCAGAACAGTAGATAAAATCAGTAGTTAAATGTAAGTTTTGAAATTTAAGCTTAAATTAAAGAACTAAAGAAACGTGCAGTCAGGTGAGACTAAAGAAGTCACTTGGATGAGTGATGAAACGTTTCTCCCACCGAAAACATGACGTCCTTAATTTAGTTTTAATCTTAATTTAGAATTCAAAAGTATGTTAAGTATTTTAATTTAGATGTGTAAAATCAATCACGTAGCCTCGCAGTCTGCCTTTACAAACATTTGTGAGCGAATGGGTCGTTCTAAAGAGCTCACCGAATCAGAGCGTGGCACTGTAATAGGATGCAACAAGTTTCTTTCCTCCTTTCTTTTCCTCCTAGATATAGTGTTGTTATTATTATTATTAAATCAAAATGGTCACACACAGTAGTTTATAGTAAATCTGTCTTTTTTTTTTTTTTTTGCTGTTGTTTTATTTTACTTCCAGACTGTGGGAAAACCCATCCAGAAGCAAGTTTAAAAATAATGCCGTCATCTGTTTGTCTTTCCAGATGTTTGTAAAAACTGTGACCACGTCATCGCCAGGCACGAATACACATTCTCTGTTGTCGATGAATATCAGGCAAGTAGCGCTGTCGTCACCAAACCGGTCGAGATTCACACTGTGGATTCTGTTACTTTACGGGTCTTTTTCTGTGTTGTCCAGGAGTACACTATGCTCTGCATGCTGTGTGGAAAGGCGGAGGACTCCATCAGCGTTTTACCAGACGACCCCAGACAGTCTGCGCCGCTCTTCTAGACCTCAAAAGAAACCTGTGGTTTTTAGGTTTCGTGTGGTGCTGGCTTCTCATTTAGGGTTCCAACCATTTTTGTCATCCGCTCAAAGTTTTGTCCTTCTATAATTAAGCATGTCATTGGTGCAGTTCCTGGCTGTTTATGAACTACTGTATGCTAATTGGAGGAGAGCAGAATATATGTATGCATAACTTTTAAAGACCTTTCATTATGACATAAAACCTGTCAGCTTACCTTATATTGTAAATAAACATATTTTATACTATAAAGCTTTTTCTTACACTTTCCTGCATGTTGGATGATGCTATGAATCGAGAACACTTATTTTACTTTAAATCTAAAAAGAAAAGAAAAAAATTAGCATTTAAATGTTAAGACATTTTCACTAATGGAACTGTTGAAGTTGTACACTCGTGCCAGCAAATTTCCATTTTGGTTCACTTGAATTTATATTGCCACCTTTCATTTACCAAACAAACATGCAATCCACTAAAATATGGAGCCAACAAATACCCTACAATATTTGAGAGAAAATCCCAATAACCACACAATCCCCTAAGAGGAAACACTTGGCAACAGTGGAAAAGAAGAACTCTCTTTTAACAGGAAGAGACCAGAACCAGGCTTAGGGAGGGGTGGTTTTCTGCTATAAACAACTGGGGGAGATGAGGGAAAAGGAAAGAAAAGAACATAGAGAGATGACGATAAAACACAAACTGGGATACATCACATCATGGCACATCAATGGAATTGTAGTGTTCAGTGCATCACCGGAAGTCCTGTTGCAGCACAACTAAGTAGAGGGCTGTGATAGCTGAAGTCTCTGTCTTCCATTCTACTTTTAGGACAACAAGTAAGCCTCCACTCCAAGAGAAAAGTACTGTATTAAGCTGATAACGTGATCATCACAGTATTATGAACTACTGTATGCAGGTAATCAGGTCTCATCATATCTTAAAGACCACACAGTGTGATGTATAGTTAATCTACCTTTATCTAAATATTAGATGTTGTCTGACCTCACTTTTTCACTTGAGTGTGCTCAGTCGAGGTTCATCTGTGCATTCTTTCCCCCTTATCTGATAACTGGCTGATTCTAACAGAAACTGCAGAAATTCTGTTAATTATCAAGAAGCAGAGACGTAAAGGGGTGGAAAACCTTTTTTTGGGGAGTTGTCATTTGTTTACTTACTTATAATGTAAACTATATTAAAACTGTCTTTAAGATAAGCATGAAGCACAACAACAAGATACAATTTAAAACTCATGAGAAGGAATAGTCCAAGTCATTGCTGGTCTATGTCATGGATGTATTTTGATCAGAAGCAGCTCAATAAAAATGCAGATGCTTCAGCCGATTGTACAAATAAAAAAAACAAAAAAACAACCCAGAAATCATTTGCAATGACACTCATGCACGTTTACAATACTAAAGTATGAGTGCACTTAAACATGTACATTCTAATATGCTGATGCCTTCTGCATGTTAAATACTTTATAGCAAAGTAAGAGCACACTATTACACTCTGATATGCCAAAATGAGCAATTCATTGTTACATACTATAATTAATCTAGCAGTTTTACAGGAGTGAGGTCAATATGGGACTGCATGCCCTGCTTCTATACATGAATGCTGATGTCTGTGTGCTGCTTGTGGTGTTGTTTACTACTGTAGTGTTCTAAATGTGAGTACATGGTCTCTATTAGTGTATACCATTTTCCTAATGGTACATATCTACAATTAGCATTACTTTATTTTAGGTTTCTTTACATCCCTCAAGTATTAAACATAACCTTTTTGGTCTCATAGTAGGCCTATATGGAGTGTTAAGAGAGTGTAGTGATATGAGAGGTAAAAGTTGGCAATCTCAAGATTTTCTCACTATTTGTGTTTCTGCTGCAGGTATCAAGCCACCAAAGTCAAGTATTCTGAGAGACACATCCAAGGAATGAATGAATAAATAAATAAATACAATTTATCATACACTTTACATTACATACAGTACATTCCCTTGAGTAAATACCATATTTACACATGCTATCGGGGTGACTGGATGTGAGGCAGCCTCTCGCTACAAGTTGCACGATACGGATCAGTCATTTGTGTGGAAACACGGCCACATCAAGTCACTTTGCCGGAGCCTTTACCCTCGTAGATCGAACCCCTTCCTCTGGAGCCGTGGCTCCACTGACCCAGCCCGCCAGACCTGTCCGGAGGGTGAGCGTGCCGAGGAGGGGAGCCAGATAAGCTAGACGGAGAGCGGCTACGGCCCTGCAGTGCCCCGCCGTCGCGGAGCTCCCGGGACGGGGAGGAGCTGAGCGAACGCTGTAGGGAGGAAGATGAGCTGCGAGGGCAAGGAGGCGGGCTGAAGAGCATCCCGCTGCGGTCCTGCATCAGCTGGGTCAGGCTCGCCAGGAAGTCTGCGTCGCTGGTGCTGCTGGCACGCACCCTTAACCGCCGCCGTCTGCAAAAAAACCAAAAAAACCAAAAAACAAAACTAATTCTCAGCAGCTATTTGAATTACTGTGTATTAGTATTAGCTGCTATCATTAGGATTATTACATATTTATTTATCGTTCTAATTTATTATAGCAAAGAACCTACTTTTTATTATTCTGTTATTTTAATAGTATGATTGTTTATGTTTGTCTGTATACACAAAGTTCAGCAGTGCTTCCAGTTTCGTTGTATGCTTATCCTATTGGCAGTGTCCATCCTTTTGTTGTTGTTTGTTTTCAAACAGACTTAATATGACGGATGGATGCTTTGATTTTTGTGCAGTCAAAGAAAAAAAAGATTATTATTTGCCCTATTTTCACTTTTTTTAAAACTCAATGTTCCCAAACAGAATCATATAGTTGATTTTTTTAATGTAAGGCTGTAGTTTCATTTCTTTTGTCATTTTTGTTGACAACTCTGTTTTGTCTCTGCTGTGTTAAGATATACAGTTATGTATTGCCCAGATGTCCCAGTTTTACACTGGGAGTTGACTACTGCGTACATTCATGGATCTGTCCGAAGCCGGCAGCATGAAATTAGTCTCAAATCTCCACGTGCGCATGCATCGTAAAATCGTATGCATTTGTAAATTAATTTTATGTTTGGTCAAATTGCTTCATATTTGTGTGTGGATTAGAGCGGGCATTCATGAGTCCTCAAAAGTTACACACAAATCACATCAGACATTTGCACATTTTACTGCTTACTGGTTCAGAGTTTAGAGTTAACTGGTTAGCAGCAGCTGAACATTCAGAACAGGAATGAGTGGATTATTATTAGTAGTACATCAATTATAGATCATTTCACTTTCTTGGGCAGGTGAGAAAAAAAACTACTGGGAAACAATGATTGTATCACATTTCCCCAGTTTGGACCACATACCTGTTGTCTACACATGGGCGGATGGGCGGTTTCCCAGGAGGTGGCCGGGGCAGAAACCTGCTAGTGAGTTGCTCTGGCACAAACGTGGCACTCACAGGACGTGGGATTTTACTTTTACTGCATGATGACAAGGACAGCGAGAGAGGGTCTTCTCCTGCACAGTCGGATCTGGAGCCTCGGTCTGAGGAGAGCCTGTCTCTGGGCAGGGCGGAGGGGAGGTTGTCACAGGACAGAGATGGAGAGGGTGAGTGGGTGGGGGAGCCAGGGATGGGACTGCTCCAGCGGTTACGCTTCTCTATGTTCAAGTCCCTGCTCGGAGAGTCCAGGGGGTTGCTGGGATCTCGGACAGGGATTCGACTCAACCTTGGCGATGAGGGAGAGTCCCTTCGTTTGAGCAGAGCAGGAGGCGGCGAGGAGGACACGGTGACTGTGCTCTCCACAGCACCGCCCACGGTATCGGCTTGAGGCTGCTGATTCGGCTCCGATGAGCGATCGGGCAGACCAGAATCGCTCTCTGGGTCTCTGTCGTTGGCCAGATGAGCTGTGGGGCCTTTGGCAAGGCTTGGGACAGGAGCCAAGTCCAACTTCCCTTCCTCAGATTTACCACATGGTGCCTCTAGAGGTATTGCATCACTCCTCTCCTGTACAGGTGATTGTGGCGCACAGCTGGAGGACTGAAGGGAATTAGATGATTATTAGATGGGAATAACATTTAAGATTAAAGACAATAGCTAACTGATATAATATTAACCTTGCATGTAATAACTGGATATTTCTTTTCTGTTGTACACTGTTAAATTTTATTCTTAAAATTATCCATCCAACATTCAAATTGCATCTACATTTGCATAGCAACTGTGGAAACTCTTTGTGAAGTCAGCCTTAAGTTGAACCTGTTTAGTCGAATTCATCTCCCCTGTGTTGATCTCAGTTAATGTACAACAAGATTATTGTTATTCCTACCTGCTCCATCTGGGACCTTCCCATAATGACTGAAGGCATTTGTCCCAGCATGCCCGGCAGCCTTCTGTGTCCCAGTAACCACGTGCCAGGCATGGCCATCTGTGACAGCACAGGGCTGCTGGGCACACCGGTGGACTGGCCATCCTGCCGCTCGGACGAGTGGTTCTCCGTGTCAGCAGCAATGTGAGACCCGGGCTTGCCCTCGTGTGATGCTTCTGCTGCTGGCTTGCTTCCTCCAGATCCTTGCTCTAGCTCCAGCATCACCCACTCCTGAGAGTCTCCCTCTTGAGGCACAGGACTAAAGTTTACAGCAACAAAGCCGCTGCTTGCTGCAGCTTCCTCTGGGTCGGGGGTTGCTGTGCCAGAGCGCTCTTCATTGCAGGAAGACATCTGCTGCTCAGGGCCTTTTTCAGGAATTGACTTTTCTCCAACATGAGAAAGGACAGGCCGCTGTTTGCCCAGGCTGAAATGACACATTGTAAGCATTAAGGTAAGAATGCGTCTGCTTAAAGGCTGAAGCTTTTGTTTAATTGCAATTTTTAATTACTGACTAGGCCTCAAGGAATCGCTCAATGGTGGGCTTGGGTTCTGGTCCGAGCCTCTTTTCAAAAGCCAAGCTCTGGCTGTGTCTCATCCTCCGGAGCAACGGTGCAGCCCGTTCCAAAAACATTGTCTCTGAACGCACCCGTCTAGGTGAGCTCTGCATGGAGCCGGTGTTTGGACTTTGGTTTCCCTGGTTCTGACTGTGTTCATCCTCACTCACAACCTGGGGAAAAAAAGAAAGAGGAAGAAGGAGTTTCAGAAACTGTAGCAAGACACTTTAAAAAGAGGGGAAGGCAGCCCAAGTTGTTTCTTCTTTACCAATTCGTCAGGAAGACAGTGAGCAATTTCAACCAAAGTTTAGCAGAGGAAGATGTAGGAGCAGAGGTCAGAGAGAGCTTTTCTCATTAAAAAATAAATGTATTCTTAAATCATATTTATGGGAAACACTCTGTGATGATGTGTAATGACTGGGGGGCATGAGCAGCCAGCGTAGTGTTGCAAAATGATCCACCCGACAGCACAAAAGAGCAGCAGTACTGTATGAGTATTACATCCCGAGCTAAGAGCATCATACTTTACATTACGGTACATTCCACTGACCTTCCTGATCATTGGCTGAGCGTGTTTATGGTTTTTGTTACGGTCCATCTCTTCCCATACATCTGCACCAGGGGTGGTCGGCGTGGGGATCGGGGGGCAGTTGTCAGCGTCACTGAGGCGCTCCCCTTGCAGGACATCCTCAGTGTTCTCCCTCTGCAGCTCGCCTGGCAGCACTGAAGCATTGGCCATGCTGTGGAAGAGACCGGAAGGTCACCTTGCAACTCGTTCCCATAACATAATTTAGAGCAGTGATTTCTCAGGGATATCTGACTGTGCAGATTTCGAGTCTAAAAAAAGCTGCAGCTATATAACTGAGCGCATACCCAACCAAGTGTGAAGGAAGTGTGAGTTAAACGATGGACCTACGGCATTTCAAACACGTACCCTAAGTATGCTGGCGTGAGGCGGGTGAGCTGCTGAGCAGTGGTTGCTGCGGCAGTGATGGTCAGCATATCCTCTGAATCACATTTCTCCCAGTCATAGGGGTCATTCTCCAGCACGTTGTGGCTCTTCATGGCATTCTCGAACACAGACATCAGGAGCTGTCACGGAGAATAAAAAGAAAACACATGCATCAGCATTTTACAGTTGCAGAAGAAAAAACAGCACATGCAAAATAAGCCAAACAAGGGAGTGAATGCCAACCTGATAGTCAGGCTTAGTGTAATAGTCCAAGGTCATGATGTGCTCCAAGAAGGTACTAAACTCTGAGGGAAGGTGCTTCAGCATGAGTCGATGATCGTATGTCTCTTTTAGATTTCCTACTTGCTCCTGGGAAGACAGGAGGGAAAAGAGTGAGAGGATGACCTTACAGTGTATTGCTAAAATGTAGTAATGAACTCACTGAGGCACATACTTTGTCCTTAATTTTTCTCCAGGGAAGCTGACCAACCATAAATTCTACCAGCATGTAGAAGAGCGACCACAGGTCATCGTGACGACCCATTTCCTGCAAATTTGGACACAAGAAAAAGGGGCACGGGGGTTAAAGGGTAAAATTGGACCTAATGCCAGCAGGGATTTTGACTTTCCTGCCATGTCTATGACAAACACATATGCTCCCAAAACTAGACGTATATACTCAGGAATAGTGTTTCCTCACTGCCACTGTGATGTCACCATATGATTAGTGAAGTTCTGTTATGAAGCCCCAATTTGAGCAATTTTCACCATATTCACCTACTGGATTCTAAAAACTGGATCTGAGACATGATTTGAGCATATTCCAGACAACCCTCTTTTCTGACTCTTAGACTGACAAACTTCATGTTTTATTCATTATGATCTGAAACCAGCCACTGGGTCATTAACTCGTTAGGGAAGATAAGATGAGGTCACAGAGCGAAGGAGGCAAGGTCTGTTTTCCCATAGACTTCTATACAACCCAAACTCTATTTTGTAACAACAGGAGTCGCCCCCTGCTGGCCATTAAAGAGAAGCTAAGTTTAAGGCACTTCACTTTTCAGACTCAGGGGCTACATCCAACTTCCATATAATCGATGTGCTCAATACATCTACAGTGCAAGCTCACCTTATTCTTGTGAGCATTGATTGAAGCGTATCGCACAGTTCCTCTGAAGCCTGCCACGGGACGAGGCTGAAAGAAAAGAGATATTTGGCAGAGTGATAGTGATAAACGGGTGTAAATGTAAAGCAAGCACAAAGCTAAAACCACATTTAAAACTCATAAGTAACACACTTTAGCTCTGAGTGTGGAGTCCCAGGCTCACGTCACATGATGACATGCTGAGTTAAAGCAGCAGTTGTGTGTGAACTCTAATGTATACCTCTGACTCTGTAATCCCTGGATTACACCTGGATCACGCTCTGGTGCTCTAGAGCAATATTTTTTTGTTTAACATCAAGTTAGGATTTTAAACTGCACAACATTACACAGGGAGTCTACGTGTGTACATACATACTGGCACTTTTATATACAGAACATGGGTGATGCATTTCTAACTTCTTTTTGATTTATTTTGGGCACTATTTAAAATCAATTTCCAAAAAAAAAAAAATTTAACAGCTGGCAGACTATGCTATAAAACCATTTCTCAGCATATAATTTTATGTATACAAGTACCTTTATGATTAAAAGCCCAACTATGCTCTAGTATAATCGGCACAGAGTACTTACTGGACGGACTTCCTGGCTGGAGTTGGTGAACTGACGGGCCAAACCAAAATCGAGCATGTAGCAGCACCTGCAGGTGCTGGCTAGTCTTCCCATCGCAAAGTTTGACTACAATTTTAACAGAAACAAACAAGTTTAAAAGTTTCTTTTTGTGATATTCAAATAAAACAAGATCTAACCCAACGGTCGACTTACTGGTTTAATGTCACGGTGCAGGAAGCCGACAGAATGGATGCTTTCAATGGCCTCTAAAATCTGCTTGCCAAGTCTTAAAGTTGTGGAGACAGAAAAGGTGCCGCGGGTCATCGTTCTGCGCAAATCTGCAAGGTTCCTTCCCTTCAGAGAGAAAGTCAACACCGTCAAATTCAAGAAGTAGAACAGATTAAATAAACTACTGCTGATTTGCAAGGCTCTTACCTGGAGTTCCATCACCACATAGTTGAAGCGATCATTCCTACCACAGCCCACAAAGCGACACACGTGGTCCTTGCCTGTGAAAGAAAGATTTATACAGTTTGAGCTTTGCCCATCTTCATGTTCAAACCCCTATTTGGTGTTGAAAAACTACCATCAGGATTTACTAATAAGGTTCAGAGTCAGTGCTACTTTTGCTCCAGAAAATTTGGGGGGCAGAGAACAGAGATGGGCAGTAACGCCTTACTGTAATCCGATTACTTTTTTCAAGTAACGAGTAAAGTAAGGGATTACTATTGCAAACACGGTAATTAGATTACGTTACTTTCCCGTAAGGACGCTGCGTTACTAAAACCGTGATTTTTTTGCGAGAATGTCTCATGACAGTGACGTAAGCGAGTGCGACGTTCGTGACAACAGCTGTGTGCAGATCAACAATGGATAATATATCGAGTGGGGAGAGAGAATGAGCATGCAGCGTTTAAAGCGTGGAAGTACTGACCTTACTTTGAGTTTGATTCCATAAAAAGTGACAAAAACATTAGCGTGCGTGGGAAGAAAACTTCTTTTTACAGCAAAAAAACCCCCCTTAAACTTCCGAGCAAGCACCAAGTGCACTACCACGTAATGGGAAACTAACCGCTGCGGCACACCTGCACCAGGGCAAACATCTGCCTACCCCACTCCTGCTTTACAGGTGAAAATAGAGCAACAGGACCGCTAGTGTTTGATTTTATTTCTTTTCTGCTGTGTTTTACTTGCATCTATTTGAAAGACTGAGTGTAAACACACAAAAAAAAAATATTTTACTGGAATGTGCAGAAAAAAAGTTTAAATGTTAAACAAATTTCTTCCAGTCAGAGAATGTTGCATATAATTACGTTTTTGATTGATGCATAAAGATTAAAACTAATATAACAAGTTTTAAAAAGAGATTTGATTACATTTTGTATGATGGATTATGCAGAAAAAGTAGAATTGGGCTGTAAGATCTATTGCTTTATCACCTATTCAGGTTGTAAATCGTGTTTTTAAAAAAGTAACTAAGTAACTAATTACTTTTGAAAGTAAGTAATCAGTAAAGTAACAGGATTACTTTTGGGGGGAAGTAATCAGTAATTAGTTACTGATTACTTTTTTCAAGTAACTTGACCAACACTGGCAGAGAGTAATTTAAGCTATTAATGCGATTTATGGCTGGAAAGTTACTGCAAATTGTGCTAAATTTAACACAGAAAAAAGCGTGTTTTATACCATGTCTGTGATTGTGATTGTTGCTTCTGCGAATCTGAATTTATTCGAATGACAGGGAATGTGTTACGAGAACAAGCGCACACCTAGCAAGGGTGGATGACTCAAATCTGTGTGTGCCTTGCAGCTCTTTACCTAGTCTCACGCTGAACATGTTTAGAGCATAGCCCATCAAAGGATTAGATCCCTATACAAGATATACAGTGCTGTGCAAAAGTCTTGAGCCACCACTCATTTCTTTATTATTTGCTTCAAATGAGTCAGGCTTTCTTGTATTTTTTAGAGCAATAGTTCTCCAGGATTTTTGAAGTTCTTTCAAAACTCATCTTTGGACATTGGTTGCTTTTCCACTCATTTTCCGTCTAGACTTTTTCCGGCCCATTATCAAAGGAATGATTTTTATTTTTGTTTGCATATAAAAAAGCACCTAACTCGATGAACCAGAGCTGACATAACAGAAAAGTCAGCAAAGAACCAGTTCTTAAAATGCATCTTTAGGCATTTTGATACTAGCAGCCTTTTGCAAAAAACATGACTCATTCCAATGTTTTTAGCTGACTCAAGGAAAAACGTCAAAGATAACACAGTTTGATAAACATCAACACGGTGATTCCCAAAGAACTATTAGCTGATAATTTGGCACATTTGCATGGTGTTAAGCGTGTCCTTAGAAAAATCTAAGGAAACTGGACAAGTGGAGAACAAAAGAAGGCAGGCTAAAAAGAAATACCAGCCCAAATCAACACGTCTGGTAACTGGTCTTATGGAGTGATTAATCCAATTATCATCAATATATATAGAGAAGATCAGGAAAGAGGTTATGATCCATCATCTGGGAAGTATTTGATTGGCAATGACTTTATTTGTTACCACGACAATGATGTCAAACACACTGCCATTGCAGTGAAAGCATACTTTTATAAAAATATATGGTATATATTTTTATAAAAGCAAATAAATATATATAGTATATAAAATATATATACACATTTCTTTCAGTAATACATATTTTCCAGCACCGATTATTTGTAATAATAATTGTAATGTACAAAAGCCAATGTACAAAACAAGAATTTGCTCTTCTTCTTTTTGTATAGTTTGCATTTCTATTACATATTCTATTTTGCACAAGGGGAAAAGAAGAATTATCTCAGCTTTGTATCACACCCTTTATAAAGACTGCAAAAACGACAGGAGACCACAGAAAAAAAGCCAGTGCCATTTCTGAATGTCATGTCATTTACCAATGAACCAACTGCAGTCAACCAGGCAAATATCGATGAAGTGGTACATTCCTAGACATTTCCTTAGAGATAATACACAAGTCATCCATTACTTTCCTGTTTGAACAAGCTACAAAGCATGATTCTGATACACCACATTTTTTGCAGTGTTGTGTGCTCTAGATGACCCACATTTACATGAAATAACAACTTTAATTGAATTAAAGAAATTCTATTTTTAAGAAGAAATGGTAGAAAAGGCATTTTACATACCATTTTTTCCCCCAAACAGGGTTTTTCAAACTGAGCCTGTGGGGAGTGACTTTGCACTTAATCTTGAATGGTCTACATTTAGTTAAGACAAAGAGTCTGCGTTACCTGACAACAAAAGACTGCATCTCCCTGTCGTTTTTTTGTCATTTCATGAACACAAATGTAGTCTAACCCGGAATAAATTCACCTCCACAAACAAATATGCCTCAAAAATTGCAGTCCTAGTGAATTTCCTTTGTTTCTTTATGTTTTGGTGGAAGCCCAAAAACTCTCTGATGGGTGCCAAATGCATTTAAGCGCAGAAAACACCCTGCCCAAGAATTACTTCAGCTACGCTGCCAGTGATTTGGCACAGTATAACTCACCTTGAAGCTTCTTCAGCACAGCCACTTCCATCTTCAGCACTTGCTTGGGCTGCTGAGCAGACTCAACCTTCAATGCCACTGTGGCCTGGCTCAGCTGATCCAGAACCTCATAGATTTCCCCAAACCCACCTCCACCTATCTTCCTGGCCTGAAAAGGAAGGCAAGTCTCATTGTCGGAACAAGTGTATTATAGTGAAGAAATGAACCAGCGTGATTTTTCTTCCTTCTAAAGTGGGACTTACCACTTTCCATCTGTCTCTGACCACGTCTCCCACCGACAGGATGTCTGTGTGCTCTCCAGCCCCACTCATCCTGAGTGCTCTCAGCTACAGCCTACAGCTAGCATCAGTGTCGCAAGCACTTCACTGCAAAGAGGGGACAGCTTTTAGAGACCAGGTCAGTTTCCTCTTTCAAAACACTGCAAACTTCGTGATGCTGAATCCACAGAACATACAGGTCATCTTACTGTGCTCTGACGGGAGCATGTGGCTCATATGTGAAGGTTAGCTCACGTCTCTCAAAGGAGCATTTAAAACCCAAACCTTCTCTAGCTGATTTTTTTTAAAGACAGAACCTACTATAGTGTAGTTAGTTGGAATCACAGCTAAAGCATAACACAGATAGCACAGAATATTCAGTTGACGTTAGATAAGATAAGCCATTTAGAAGGTACCCTCGCCAGCACACAGTGTTCACTGCAGTGGTCCTGTAAACAAGCTAACTAGCACATTTACCAATGGATAACGGTTAGGTAGCAAGCCTCTCTCACCTCGCTCCTGTGCGCTATCGCGATTTCGGCTAGAGTGTAAAATCCAAGCGGTCCCCATGCTCCCGGCGTACTCCGAGCTATGCGAGCGGTTCCAATGAGTTGTTTATTTCAGAAATGAGACAATGGTGATGGACCATAGCTGACGTTAGCCGCAGTTAGCCAGCTAGCCTGCTGCTGATGCCCCGAACGCTCTCTCTCAGTAGCGGTGACGTCAGAGAACTCGAGTCCACTGATTGCTCCACAAAGTCCCGCATCCGCGAGACGCTGACGGAGACCGCTCCAGAGGAAAGGAGTCTTAGTGCTGAATACAGCGGCTGAGAAACGAAGTGGGAGCCGCAGCTTTGTGCCCTTGAAAAAAATACAGATAAGCCTTCACTTCGCGACACACACTGTCTCCAGGGACGATTACGTTTCTTTCTTTACAAAATAAAAATTAAAAGAAATATGGCAACATGAGGGCCCAAAAGCCAATCGGGCCGCGAAAAATGCCAAAGTATTACTTTAAGTGGAATTCAGATATACTTTATCCCAAAGTCCTGACATTCATTTGTTATGAGCAAGATAGTGGTGAGGTATGCACAGGAGTGGCAGAAGGAAGAGATGGGCGGGCCGATCGAAATATCGATAGCATCGATACCAATGCTGATATCACTATCAGATCGATACTGGGTTGATAGGATCGATACTTTGTTTCTAGCCTCAGTTCAGTGTATGTTGCCATGGAAAGTAAAACATCACAGTGTTTTAGTGGTCATTTCATAAGTGATGACACACTGCTCTCCCCTATATTGTCTGCCTTTGGTATATTAAAAGTGTCAGTATCAGTATTGGTATAACCCTGTATTTACTTATTATTGGCTCTATACCAACATTTGCTGTATTGCACAGCACCAGAAGGGTTCAACCTGGGCATGGGATTACATCAGGGATGGTCCTGAGCCTTTCTTCTTTGCTATTGTGATGAAGAGGTTAAAGGACAATGTCAGGCTGGAGTTTCCATGGATTGTGATGATTGCAGACCACATTGTCAACTATGGTGAGATTAGGAAGCAGATGGAGGAGAGTGTAAGGAGGCGGCGGTAGTCTCAACATGCACAGAGCAGGGATGGTGGAATGTTGAAGATGAAGCTAACAGGCAGGAGGAAAGGCGGAAGGCCACTAAGGCGGTTCATGGAAGCAATGAAGGAAGACATGCAGAGATTGCAGCTTAAATCTACTGTTCTGTGCAAATGTTGTGATAATGCATCATTTATTAGCTTATTTATTCTAAGCATTTATGATCTAAATCAACAAAACAATGTCAACCTGAAGTGGAGAACAAAGTCCAGCATTTGTCTCCAAAATACTCCAAAAGGGGTAAAAACACAGACTGTGAGGGACTCAGCTGGTTAGGCATGAGGGTAAAGTAACTACAACACAAAACCAGACTGAAAATATAACTGAGCTATCAGACACAAAAGAAAAGGGAACTTAAATACTGGCTGATCACACCAAAGACGCCCAACGGGGGAACTACAACAAAGAAGTTATCTTATAAGAAGTAAATAAAACAGCAACTAGTTTGTCAGTTAGTTTAACTTATCAATAATCTAATGCAAAAAACAAAAACAACTGAATACCAAACTCAAATGTCACGTAAACATTTCTTGGCCTCCCCTGCGATGACGTGACACTTGGTACATTCCAGTTCCTGCATTTGAAAGAGGTGCATTTTGAAGGCCCATCTTTTCCTCATTTGGGTAGATCTCAGCAGCCAAGTGACCACATTTGTGTGTCTAATATTAAACTTGACTATTATTTTATTTTTGTGTTCTCTTCTATGAATTTAGTTGATATTTGTATTATGTTTACGTCTTTGTGATTGCTGACTGTATGTGCATGCGATAATACAGGGCCCCACTAACAATGGGGATACAAAAACAAAGATAAAGAGCTGAACATGCAAAAGTTGACTATACATGTGTGCTACAAACAGAGGCATGTGTGTTTGAAACACATGCAAAATAAACACAAATCTGTTTCATGAAATCATGATGTGTTCTCATTTATGTGTTTAAATGCAATGAGTATCAAAAACTAAGATAAATAAAGTGTGTTGCATGAGGTCAACAACTGATTATAAAAGTTGTCATCATTATTTGGAATTTCTAGCAGTGGCAGCCCCTCTAAAAATAAAAAAGAACTCTAAGTATACTTGACTTCTCGGATTTCTGACCTTAGCAAACATTTTATTGATGAGTTCTGTTTTACTTGTGAGTCTAAAGTCACGATGATGTCAATATTTAGAATAATGTTGCTATTAAATATAGAGAAGCAAGAAAACATTTACTGCAAGTCGGCTACTATATGAGCATGCAGTGGCTTTAGATTTTCAATCAGAGCCACCTGTCGCTCCTCAAGTTTGTTTTAACAAAAACAAGCAGGTGAAGAACAAAATGTTTGAGTCAAAGCCCCAGAGCCCCGTTCCACATAAACTATATGGGCAAAAGCACTGGGCCGCTTACACATTGCACCTCCAGAAGCTGCTCAGTTGTGGAAACCCCTGCCACAAAGCTCCTAGTGCACAGCTTTTGTCTTGATGCTAATGCCAGAGGAGGTTTGGGGCTCTGTATTTATATTTAATTTATTTTATTTAACCAACAGAGACACACTCTCAGTTCAATCCCTGGCTTACCCAGTCTGTATGTCTAAGTATCCTTGGGCAAGAGACTGAACTCTCCCGATGCATCCCTTGTAATATGAGTGAGTCTGTGGGAATGTGAGGAAGAACTTAAGGCTTAAAGGGGAAAAAAAAGACCTTGCATAAATGTGCACGCGACTGGGTGAACAATAATATTAAGTACAGTCCATTAAACAACCCATTTAAATAGAGAAGATGAAAACTATCTGTCATTGACTTTTCTTCCACCATTCTGATGCGCTGTTTAAATTCAGTAGGTCATGTTGACAATGTTTGCATGCCAAAATGTAGCTGAGCAGGTGTACCACCAAAGTGGCTGGTGGGTGTAGGTGGGTCTTCTGCATGTGAAAAATGAGGCACAAAAGGGTTTGTGCATGCACCCCAGATAATCAGTGTGGTGCCTGCTCGTAAATAACACTGTGGACAGATGCAGATGACGGGAAATGTATTCGTCTCTGGCAGGAAACAGAGAAGCTGCTTAAAATAGGTTTCTTGTTAAAAACATAAACATGGATGAAATGATAAAAGTGAGTAGCTGGGCTTTAAATAACGCGTAATAAGCCCGCTTTAATGAATAAAACGATGAATAAATTCTAATAGAAGAGCTGGGGTTTGTTGAACCAGATGAATTATCCAAACGTAAACCCGGTTGGAGGCCTGATTTTAACCAACAACAAACTGCGTCCGTGTGACGAGCCTCCGATTTCCGGGGAAGCCGCCACTGAGAAACAAACGCACACGGATACGGCGATGGGAGTGGCCAAACAATCGGATTGGATAACAGGATGTGACTTGAGCTGTTTTGGGGTGAGGCGGTGCGTTTGGAGGTGCACAACTTTCTGCGTGTTTTGCGCAGTTTCGCAGCCTTTTTTTCTTTTTCCGCGCACCTCGGACAAACCGAAACGGCGGCTTTAAACACTCGGAGCTTTCCTCTCAGCGAAAGCGCACTGATCTGAGGAAGTGCCCGAGCGGGCCGCTGCACGTTCAGCGTCTCGCGTGTGGGTTTACTTACGTTGCGTGCAGGGGAGGAGGAGGGGAGGAGGAGGGGAGGAGGTGGAGGGGGGGAAAGTTGTGGACATGTTTTCCTGGAAGTGCACGGTTTTGCGGATACAGTGTGCAACATTGTAACTACGGCGTTACTGAGCCTGCCCCGGGCCCTGGCCGGACTTTGGAGCGTATTTCCGCGGGGCTGCTCGCTCGCCTGCTCGCCCGCCTGCTCGCCATATTGCGCGCTGTGAAACTCGAGGGAAAGTTGTCAAGAGTTATGACATTTGCTGCGCACGATCCCTTCATGGAGCTGCGCGCAGTTGATCGAAACCAAAGTGACTCCGTGGAGTTGGACACGGGCGACTCTTTGCACCATTGATAAGGTGATCACACGGTGTGTAAGTAATGCTTTTTAATCTGCTGGATTGCCTAAGAGCTCTTCGCTCCTCAGACGCTTCCTTATTGCTCTTTTTTTCTCCTCTCACACAAACATCACTGGCTATCGCTCGGGTGATTGCACGAGCCCCTTCGTTTCCTGTATTTCTTGTTGTGCCAAATGGCAGCTACACTGTAAGCGCCGCCGTGTTGCGGTCTGTCTGTCCCTTCGAAACTTGCAATGCCCTATCTGCGCGCACTCTTTCTCTCTGCTCAATCTGCGTGCAATCCTGTATATTTTCACTTTACTCTAACGGGGCTATCTGCTGGTGTAGGCCTCAATTTCCTCATTGCCAAAGACGACTGAGAGTCGAGTGAAAACTCTGTGTCTTCTAAGAAAACAAAAGTGTCTGACTTCTTCTTTCTATCGTAAGGTCTTGCACCCCCTAAAGAGGATGGACAGCGAGCCTCAGATTTGATTCTTGAAGGAGGACTGCGTGTTCTCCACCCTGTGCTTTCCTTTGGGATTTATATTTCCTCCCAGATACCTCTGTATACACAGTTAAAGAATTTCTTCACCACAAGCAGTGAAAGCGCACTACAGAGGCACCAACTTGCTTTTGCACGCTCACAGATCGGGACTGAAAGCTCTATTACTATGAGTCTTCCTGCTCAAGTAAATACTGACAAGAGTGGTAAGCACCGTGCTGCAGCCATGAAAGAGGCTGTGCAGCACCCAGGGGAGGTTTATTATGGTATGGGACCGCCAGCTTTAGAGTCAAGCCACAGTGACTCTGCCAGCAGCTCTGGTGTTTATAATCAAGAGAAAGGGCCCCAGAGTTTACCGCACTATCAACAGGGTGCTCCAGTAAAATGGATGCACCAGGACTCCTTACAGGCCCCTGGCTGGTCCCAGGAAGTTCCTGTGTCGACCTGGGGACAGAATTTTGGCCCCTACATGAGCGGAGTGAATGTCAGGAATCAGATGACGTTCCACAAGGGAGTCCACGAAGGTGTAGCTCTGCCGATGGGAGGGGAAAATCAGCTGTCCGGACCTGTGGAGGTTTATAGAGATGCCACACAGGCTCCGGCTCAAGGCAGGGGGATCGAGTGGGAACAGCATGCTGCAGCGGCGGCGATGCACCAGGCTCAGCTGCAAGCCTATCAACATGGCCACAAAGGCGTGGAGCTCCAAGGCCAGTCACATGTGCCACCTCATGGTTTGCAGGGGTCCATGCTGCAGCCCTTCCAGGCAACATTTAGACCCAGCAAGCAACAGTTCTCATCTGGCTATTACTCGGTTTTTCCGGCAAACAAGGCAATTCCGAACCTGCCCTACAGTGAGCAGCCCAAAACTCAGCAGCAGCTTCTACACCAGATGCAGCAGCAGCAGCAGCAGCAACAACAACAACAGCAACAAATTCATCATCACCATCATCACCAACAGCAGCAGCAGCAACAACAGTTGCATCAACAGCATCAGATTCAGTTGCAGCAGCAGCAGCAACAACAGCAACATTTGCAGCAACAGCAGCACCAAATCCAGCAACATCAAATCCAACAGCTGCAGCAACAAATGCAGCAACAGTATCAGCAGCAGCAGCAGCAGCAGCAGCTCCAGGAGAGACAGCAACAAATCCAGCAAATGCAACAACAGCAGCAGCTACAGCAGCAAAATGTGCCACAGCAAGACACGACACAGCCACAGGTGCAACCAAAACAGCAGCAGACCCAAAACTTCGTCGCTTATCAGCCTGCCGAGCCGCCTTCATCTGAAACTGGGTCCAAAGAAGATGTTCAGTCGACGGAGCCGCAGCAGGAAGCAGAGGCTCAAAGCTGTGACGCGTCAGCCGTTCCTGATCAATGCCCCGAAAAGGCCGGCGCAAATCCCACAGAGCCCGCAAACGCGGCTGCTCCTCGGCGCTCGCGTCGCCTTTCCAGGGAGGGGCAGTCGCCACTGGATCCCCCTTCCACAAACATCTGGTCTCAAGCCAAAGAGCCTCCACCGCCCCAAAACGGAGTAGCGGGAGCGCAGGTTGCGAAAGCAGGGGAAAGCCAAGTGACAACAGGAGGGGTCATCCGTAGGAGAAGGAGAGCATCCAAGGAGATCAACTTGGAAACCCTGGCACAGAAGGCGTCAGAGATGGAGTCCCTGCCTGCAAAAATTGTAAAGGTAAAAGAGAAATGGCTCATTACACTGCTGCTGTAGGGAATATATCAATCATTTATGAGAGTAATATGATTTAAAAAAAAAAAGAAATAAAATACTCTTAGGCTCAGGTTGCTTGAGAGGGAACGGGGCAGGCAGCTCATTTGTGCAAGTGAGAGCAGATTTTCTCATCTGGCAAAGTTGGCAAGCAGCTGTACAAAGAGGAAGGACTCTGTTTCTATGCAGAACTTCCCTATGGTTTACAAAATCCTTTTCTTGGGCTTGTTTACTCGACTCGTGCAGCTGTTGAGCCTCAGCCATTGCGGGCTGTTTTAACAAGTTGCACATCGATACTGCAGACAACGTATCTGGTGAAACCTGAATGTCTGCCGTTCACTGAAGATTCGCCTTTTTGATCTGCTCTCCTCATTTTACTGCTGTATGAAAGATGATACGCTCTGTCGTTTTATTCAGGATATATAATATTTACTTTAATCGTGGCACACCCACTGGGGCCTGCTTCTTTAAGGTTTCTTTAGCAGTTTTTATTTTGTTGTTGTTTTGTTTTTTTTTTACATAAACACAAGTCGCAGAAATGAGTAAAACTCAGTCTGAGTCCATTTTAACGCAAGCAAACGGACAGGTAGTCCTCTTCCCTCAGGGGGTTACGAAGCTTATCGAAGGCTTTCTTGCACCGCGCGCACGTTGGAGCAGCTGCATGTCTGCACACCTCCACATTCCTCAGGCCTTTTCCCAGTCATTCAGCAGAGCTAGGGAGGGGCAGCACTGTCAACCTGTATAGCTACACTCCTTTTCTCCCCACTACACGCCAAACAGGTTTAAGGTGGCGATTCACAACCCAGAGCTGTTTCGTTGTGGTTAGTTAAACTGCACTTTGTTTTCTAGGTCAGGAGACGAGACTCGAGTGTCTTTACTTTTGTTCTTAACTTTTACTAATTATAAATCACAAAACTGATTCATGCTTTAACCCCCACCACTAGAAGCCAGGATTACTCATTTTGCTAGTTTTTCTTTGAGTTAAAATGAGCAGAAATACCAGGCAGGCATGTGGACGTCTCCGAAAGCCTGCCAAAGTATGTGCTTGTAAAGCCCTATGATGAAATTTTATATATTTCTATTTTTATTTTACAGGTGGAATGCACATGTTTTGAAAGAGACTTTAATTTTTCTGCTCTGTGGTGTTTATTTTAAATTTTCATTTTTAATTGATCTCTTAATTATGGCGTTTCAAGCTGATATGTGGTTTATTGGTTGAGGAATTAATTTTGAGGAAAATAATAAGTTACTACTTTATCATTTAGGTGCTTTTAAATCTTAAAAGTAAACTCATCTGCCACTTTATTGGGTACATGTTCCCCTCTATTCTTTAATCCTCTGTGGCATTGATTAAACGAGTTGTCTCAGAGAAATCTGTCCAGATTGACGTGATAGTATCATGTTTTTGTTGTCATTGCTACTTTTTATTCGAATAATGTATTTTTGAACTTTATTTGCATTTTTTTGTGCTTTCTATGTTCACTGGACACTTTATTAGGTACAACTAGATCTGCTAGTGTATGCATAACTAAAGCAAGGTGCTGGAAACATTCCTCAGAGATTTTGATGCATATTGATGTCATGACATAACACTGCAGATTTATCAGCTGCACGTCCATTGCATGAATCTCCAGTTCTGCCACATCCCAAAAGTGCCCAGCCAGATTGAGATCTGGTGGCTGCGAAGGCCACTGAGCTCACTGGGATGTTCAAGAACAGTTTGAGAGGATGGTGCGCTATCCTGTTGTTTACACTAATTCTGACCTACCACCTGGATGTCGGTGCAGAAACTGAGACTCATCAGACCGGGTAACATTTTTCATCTGTTGTGCAACTGTTGAGCCTGTTTGAGTTGTTGCCTCCGTTTCCTGTCTTAGCTGCCAGGAGTGGCACCCAGTGTGGTCTTCTGCTGCTGTAGCTCATGTTGTGAGTTAAGAGATGCTCTTCTGCGTACCTTGATTGTTATTATTGAAGATACTGTTGCCTATTTAACAGCTCAAAGTAGTCTGGGCATTCTCCTCTGATCTTTGGCATCAACGAGGCAATTTTCCCAGAGAACTGCTGCTCGCAGGATATTTTCTCTTTTTCTGATCATTCTCTGTAAACCCTAGAGATGCTTGTGTGGGAAAATCCCAGTAGATCAGCAGTTTCTGAAATACTCAGACAAGCTCATCTGGCACCAACAATGCCACATTTAAAGTCACTTAAATCGCATTTCTTCCAAGTGGTTGATTTGCACTTCAGCGGATCATCTTAACCGTGTCTATTTGCCTAATTGCACCCAGTTGCTGCCATGTGATTAACTGATTGGATATTTGTACTGATGCGCAGTTAAAGCAGCTGTACCTAATAAAGTGGCTGGTGAATGTAAGAAATGTATGTCTGTTGTATCTTGGGGACTTTTTAGTGATTCAAATGTTACAAAAAACAACGAAAGAATAGATATTTCTGTTCAGAAACAGTAATTCTGATTCTTTTTTTTTTTTAAATTGGAGCCGAATGCAAAAAAAGCTCATGTGACCACTTGGACTTCTTCCTCTTTTTATATCTCAATCCCTTTTCCTTTATTTTCCTGCTACTTCCTCAACTCTCTTCTGCCTTTTCTAATCTTCCTACCTCTTTCCTTATTGTGCCTCAACAGGAAGACGGTGCTTCAAGCAGGCAAGCCACAATGGTGCCCCTGGTCATCCCAGTATCCGTGCCAGTCCACAGAGGTCAAACAGATCCTCAGGGTGGTTGGGCTCAGGGGCGGCCCGGTCAGGGCGAGCGGCCTGCTGCACCATCCGATCGCAAACCTTCTGTCATTGTGGCTCGCCGGCGATCGCTGAGAAGCACCATGACTGAGAGTTTTGCTCAGGTTAGTTCCCTGAGGACGAGAGATTTGAATTGTTTTCCTTTCAGTCACTTTAAAGGGACTTTTTTCTTTTTTTGCATACCACGATGAAACACTTACAGACGTCGTGTTTGTAGATGTTTATTCAGGCTTAGACCACATTGCATAACTACCTTGATAACCCCCCTTTAAAATGCAAGTTTGAGCAGTATTGTTAGCAAAGACAATGTCATCCCACCCAGTTACACAAACAACCTCAAAGTTCAACTTCTCATGGGTCGGCTCAGACCTCGCAGTGGTTAAACATTGAGACTTTGAGTCTTTCAGACATCTGCTGAGGAGTAACAGAGATGTGCAACTGAAACTTGGACCAACCCACAATTTATGGACTGAATTAGATGATGTGACTCATTAATTCCAAAATCCTGAACCACATGAACATCATTACAGACTGTAGGTTCACAGTGAAGTCAGATTCAGGAAGTGCACTCATCACTGGGCCAGATGATTAAATCTATTTTATGTGTGTAATGCAAAAAAATCAATGTAGGGAGAAGACAAACTCCGAATTGAGCTTAGATATTTTTATCTGGTCGAGTAGGTTTGGTGTAGAGAGGTCTGCTTATTCTTACTGTAAAGCGACACCATGACCCGTTTAGGGCTAAACGTGCCAAAAATACATTTGCAAAATTCAGCTTCAGTGTCTTTTTCAGAATGACTTTATTCATACATTTTCATAACCACATAACCCAGACAGGTCATGAATCTGTCACAGGGCTTGTACAAAAAAAATGGGTGATCATTCACACATTCAGTTTAGAATCGCAAATTAAGCTAGCATGCATGTCGTTGCATGTGGTTGTGACAGTGGGGTGAGAAGTAAACATTAATGATAGTATTAGGTAGGAGTATTAGTGCAACAACATAAATGTCATTGTTCATTTTGAGAAAACAGTCAAAATACGGAGATTAAAGTTGGCGTTTCAATTACTCATCTATACCCGGCATTTTGTAGAGAGTATAGCAGCCGTGGGAGTTGTTTGACTTCAAACTACAACTTTAATCTCCAAATTTAAAATGAAATGAACAACAATGTACTTTTCCTTAATGTGGTCCTAGTACTTCTTCCTAGGGTATTTTAGCTTGTGCCAGCTCTGATTCTGTTTCTCTGTTTACTGGAGAAACTGGGCGCTGGGATTTCTGGAGTTGCAGCGGAGTTTTATTTATTTTTTTGCAAAGTCATAAAATTAAGGCAAGTCCCAGGTGAATGCACAGGCGATGCCTCCAAAGCTGGGCGTTTGACACCAACAGAGACATGGCACTACAGGCCTGAGAAAATGTTCAGTTGTTCTGTGTGGGACTGTTCCTTTAATTTCCAACAAGGTCTTCAAATGTTGGACATAGAGGTACAAAACTTTATCACATAAGTCTCAAGTCTCTCTCACACTAGCATAATTTGAATATCAGAAACGGTTTAGTCCAAAAGGATGTTTTAATACAGTTAACGATCTGGACCTGAGATTTAATAATAAATCGGTGAACTTTGAAAACGCCTTTCTAACCTGACTTGTTGTGTAAAACCCATTTACACCCCAGCTGATGAGGTGTTGTCGTCTGTGTGTGGCTTTTCCCTTCTCACAGAGAAACTTAGATTGTGTCACGATAAACCACGTGAGAACGTTCAGTCAGCTTAATGGCCGGTTGTGTCTGATCCAGGAGCAATAAAGGTTAATACAGGAGGAAGGTGGAGGATAGCAGGGAGAATTTATTCCTTGATTCCTTGAATTTGATCAGTCAGGCGTGAAACCTGCTTATGATTGTTATAAAAAATATAGGTTTGTGTTAACTCTGCTTCTTCCATTCAGGATGAGGAAAGCGATACAGGACTTGATGAGGACGGAAAAGCTAAACTGAAGCGCAGGCCACGTCCCGAACCTCTCATCATCCCTCCCCCCAAACCATCCACCTTCATCGCACCATCCGTCTACTCCAGCATCACTTCCTTTCAGAGCAACCTCCGTTCTCCGGTGCGCCTGATGGACAACCCTCTTACCTTTCCCCCATACACGCCACCACCCATCCTGTCTCCTGTGCGGGAGGGCTCCGGACTCTACTTCTCCACCTTCCTCACTAACATAGCTGTAACCAACCAAATCCTGCCGCCCCCGCCTACGCCCAAGTCTGCAGCTCGGAGCCTTCTGCGTTCCAGTGAGTCTCGTTTGCTTCAGTTCTTTTGCAGTGATATATGTGAGTTACTTATTTGAATAAATTACTTAACAAGCAAGTGCTTTTTCATTCGCCTCTTCCAGCGAGTTCAGACGTTACGCCGCCTAGCTTCACCTTGAACGCCGAGGCTACACCTGTGAGC
This sequence comes from Haplochromis burtoni, assembly GCF_018398535.1. NCBI lineage: Eukaryota > Metazoa > Chordata > Actinopteri > Cichliformes > Cichlidae > Haplochromis > Haplochromis burtoni. The sequence goes on along the minus strand of NW_024582408.1, from coordinate 1,525,167 downwards.
CTCGAACCGTGAGTAGCACTTAAACATCCAAACAACCTACTATTGTTTCTAACTGACAGCTTCATAACTCAGCCCTCTGTGTTGGCATTCAGACGGATCAACATTGGGCAAAAGTACCAGGCAGAAATTCCTGATTTGCAAGATGAAGCTTCTTCCCAGTCCGCCCAGCACAAAGCGGACTTGGTTTGGGTTCCTATTGATGACGCCGCCTTCAAACATGGTGACAAAGAGACCAGTAAGTGTCCATCATAACATGTGACCTACCGACCTCGCTTTTTATTCATACTTTGAGCTTTTTGTCACCATCGACACTCCTCACGTTCTCTTTGTAGTGGATGATTTGATGAACATGGCATGTTCAAGCGTTTTGAGAGGAGGAGGAACCAATCAGGAGCTGGCTTTGCACTGTTTTCATGAATGTGGAGGAGATTTCCTTGTGAGTAAAGTGACGTACAGATATTACATTATTTACACTACTACTTATAAGTGTTTCATAGCTTTCAAATGAGGGACATGCCTTTGCTCACGGTGATGCCAACTTTTAAGGAAACACTGGGACGTTTGATGCATCAGGATCCAATTTTCCCCAAAGGCCATCAATTGATAGGTTATCACTACTCAGGTAACAACAACAAAAAGAAGCTTTTTATGCTAATTGCTTCAATCGGCTGTCACGTGCTTTCCCTTTGCCTTTCTCTGCAATTTATGCTCTTGCTCACTCGCCTATTTTTACTGCATTTGTTTTCCCCTCAGGCTCTGACAGCTGGACAGCAGAGGAGAAGCGGTTTTTCAATAAGGGGATCTCTGCCTACAGGAAGGACTTCTTTCTGGTGCAGAAACTGGTATGCTCGTTAATTTGACCCTGCAGCAAGAACAACTGTGAATCAGTGGGGGGGAAGAAAGCAACCAAACAAACAGTTGAATACGATTAAATGCACTCTGTGTAGCGTCAATAAATCCTTTGTGCACTCCTCGAGGCATTCACGTAATTGCTTTAATCAAACAAGACAATAATAGTTAAGACGTTCGGTCTTTGCTGCATGATGCCAGATTTAGATGTAATGGAAAATGAGTAAACAGGAAGAGGATGCTCACCTCTCAACACAAAGACGAGCTGCATCTTTAAAAAGGTTCAAAAAGTCATTCAGACTGAAAAATTCACATCCTCTTTGCGACAGGAAATGACTATTTTTATAGGAAATGTGGGCTTTAAAAAAAAAAAAGCGGTAAAATAAGCTGAGACAGAGTGACTTCTCAAGGATTATCTTACGTATTCTTATTATTCAATAAAGCTTTACATGTGCACGCTTCTCTGACTGTTTTAAAGGTGCGGACTAAGACCGTGGCTCAGTGTGTGGAGTTCTACTACACATACAAGAAGCAGGTGAAAGTTGGTCGCAATGGGATTTTAATGTTCGGCCCTCCTGATTCACCTGTGGAAAAACACGCAGAGGCAGTCGTGGACGTCAAGGTAAGCGCGGTTAAATCTGACCTTTATTTTAAAGAGTCAATATGCAGTCATGGTAATAAAAAGCACATCCTGAATTCTAAGGTCAAGTAATCTGGTCCTTTAATTTGTTGTTTATCAAACAAAAGTTAAACCAAAATGCAGAAGCACTGTGTGAAAAATTACAGCCTCAAGAGGCTACGTGGCAGCCAGGTGCTGCTAATCAAATGCATTTGATTGATTTTTGTTAACCTTTATTGAGATAGGGCAGTGGAGAGGAATCGGGAAAGCTGGGTAAGAGAGCAGGAGGAAGACGTGCAATAAATGACTTCAGTGTGGCTTGAAACCAAGGCCTCTTCAACAGCCTCATGGCCATAATTAATAGCGCCACATCTGCTGAAACTCCTCTCATACAAACACACATTAGAGCACAAGCGCCTGATACCAACTGTCAGGCACGTTGGTGGAGGAGTGAGGATTTGGGCTTGGTTTTGCAGTCAAAGTCAACCATGTGAGGCCACTTGTCCAACAGCTTAAGCTTAGAGTTATAAAACAGGGGAATGACCCCAAACCCAGCAGTAAATCTGCAACATCATTTCTGGGTGTTATAATTGTCCAATTAAAAACCCGACGTCAACCTGACTGAAATGTTTTGGCAGGAGCTTGGAGAGCTGTGCATAAACAAATGCCTGCAAACTTTAGTGAACTGAAGCAACACTGTAAAGAAGGGTGGGACAAAATTCCTCCACAATGATGTGAGAGACTGATTAAGTCACAGAAAACAGTTACTTCACATTAGTGCTTCTAAAGGTGGTTAAATAAGCTCTCAAATTATGGGATGCACTCAGCTTTTCAAACACTGCTTCTTAATTTTTGGCAAAATTGTTGTTAAATAAATAATAACACTTTGTAATATGTTGTATTGTTGCTCACCTGAGGTGGTATTTACCTAGCATTAAGTACACCAGGTGTGCTTTAGATTATGTGCTTGTACATAAAACCTTTTGAATTGATTGGTGTACTGTTTACCATGACCGTATATGTAGTATTTGCAATGTCTCATGTGCGCTCCAGTGTGCATGGTTGAATGTGTCTTCCATGCTATATTTATCTGTGTGAATATATTTAGGATTAATTAAAAGTCGTCAACATTTTTCAACTAATCAAATGGAACTTGAGTGTTTTTAAGAAGGGGTTTCATTGTGTGTGAATACAGATGTCTGCACATGGAGAAAGATGCTTTGTGCCACATCTTTTTGCTGCTATGTTATTTTAAATACACGGCAGCAAAAAGAAACAGACACCCTTCAGCCAGTGGCTTTCTTCAGCATTTCTGATACATGTATTTGTGTGACCCTAAATAAAGCAACCCCTGGACCTATTCTCTGGTTGACAGCAGTTATTTACAAAAGTACCAAAATAAGGATGTGCTCTGGCCACGCAAAATGTTAAGACCACTGGAATCAAGAACGATGAGTTGGTGGTTGTGAGAAAAGAAGGGTTGCACATTAGCTGGTCTAAAAATGTAGAGTAATAATCATATTTATATATGATTATTACTCCATATAAAGATGTCTAGATCCAATTTTTAATCTAATCCTATCCTTCCCCGTATATAGAGCCTGTTAGTTTGAAACAAGATACCCACTTTACTTCTGATTGGCTGCCCCTCATCTGGGTTCCTTGAATAGAGTAATACATTTTGTGTATCCACTGTTAATGTACTTTCTTTTTTTTTTTTTTGGGAGGGGGGGGGGGGGTCTGGCAACTAAGAAAGCATTTTGAGGAAATCTTGAGACAGCTGAGTCAAGTGTACCAGGGAGTGGAGGCTGCAAAACTCTCAACAGCTGCGACTTTATTAAGGAAAACCGCTGTTTGTGTTGTTTGTTTTTTTTTGGGGGGTTAGGGGGGACAATTAAGAAGAAAGACTAGGGTAAAAAAATAAATAACGGGTCCCCTTTAATGAAGGAACAAGGATCTTATTGTCTTGAAGTAATGTTTAAGATTCTGGGTCATAGTCTGCCTAATTTCCCTGGTGGGATTCCTTACAGAGTTCACAGCAGCCGAAGATGACTCAAGGTGAAGCGGATGAGGATGACAAGAAGAATATGTCTTTAGAGCAGATCAATGAGAGAAAACAGCAGGCGAGGGTCGCTCAGTCACTACAGGTTCATGACTATGTAAGTTTCATTTCATAGTTCTTTGATACACATCCTTATCAGTTAATATATTTAAAATAAGGAAAAAACAATTTATTTATTTATTTATTTGAAAAAATCAAAATTTTATGAACCATTGGTCTAAACTGTGCTAAAACGCAACCTTCTGTTTCTGCCTCTTCAGGCAGGAACAGTGCTGGTGCTCAAAGAGCCAGATACTGTTCATAAAGAGGCTCATCAGTCTCCAGCACTTCCCAGATCTCGGGCCGAGCCTGCTGCAAAGAAGCCCCGGGTGCCACTGAAGCCCTCGCAGGAACCTGAGCAGATTTTTCCTTGCAAGAAATGCAACAGGTACGACAAAAGCCATCACAGAGATTGGCGTTAATTCCTGACCTGTTAGCATTGTGTTATGAATGTTTGCTCATTCATTATAAGAGTCCAAATAATGCTGGTGATTTTTGGTTCATCTCAGTGTGCTGATCTCTGTGGGGCACAGTGTGTTTAGAAGTTTCCGTGAATTCCGTGATATATTTATTTATTTATTTATTTATTTATTTATTTTTTCAATAGCGCCGCTTTATTCCAAGCAGTTGCTATCAAGCATAACGCTGCACCCTTTTCCTCCCTTACAGAGTGTTTTATAAAGTGAAGAGTCGAAGCGCTCACATGAAGAGTCATGCCGAGCAGGAGAAGAAGGCTGCAGCGCTGCGTCAGAAGGAGGAGGAGGAGCAGGCAGCAGCTCAAGCTCGAGCCAGGAAGGCGGCAGCGGTGGCAGCAGCAGCAGCGGCGGCGGCAGCTGTGTCTGCTGCAGAGACCCAGCGGGGAGGTAATGGGAATGGAGCGTCAGAGCAGGCTGAGGCCAGCAGCCAAGAGGACTCATCAGAGGGGGAGGATGACGACGATGAAGACTGGCAGTGAGACCGATATAAAGACGAACATTAATGGGATGGATTGACGTGTAAATAGAGGGGAGATGGTGAACAAATCAGGGAGGGAGGTGTTTAAAAACACGTGCTCCCCTATGAGGAGCAGAATAAGCACAAGATGCTTTTAAAGTCTTCCTGTTGATCTTTTCACTTGTTTCCTGACCTGAACTGTTTGTCTTTGACTGTAATTCAGATTCACACCGTCAGCGTGTAAGCCACACTCCACATTTTCACATTTGTACCTTTTGAAATAATCAGTTTGTTTTTTTTGTTGTTTTTTTTTTTTGTGTGTGTAAAATGTCCGTGTGCTATGCTTCTGCTTTTGCTAATAGGGCCTTTTTAAATCTTATTTAATTGAACATATGTTAAGATCTTCAATGGTTGTTTGATGAATCAGGATATCTTTCTAGCAATAAAATGAGATCAAGGCAATCATTACTTTATAGTTGCTTCCCTTTAAAGACAGAAGCCATTCTGTTTCAAATACTTCTTACAGGAAAAAAAAACAGCGCTGAATTTAGCAGATTTCTATCAGATTTTTAGGTGGGTTGTACACTTATTTTTAAACTAAGGGACCTTTGAAATGAATATGTACAAAAAATATATATATGAGACTGTCATATATTTATGATACTGCATTTTTTTTTTTTTTTTCTCAGTGATTTTGATAATATAAAAAGTAATCATGTCGGCTGTAATGTGACTGGTGAATTGAGAAATGTATTAAAGAAATATATTCTTCTGAGGAGTGGATGGGTTTTTTTGTTTAACCAGCAGATGGCGACAGAGGTTCAGTGTGATCTGAGAATTTCCTTCATGGTTGCCTGTAGGTGAATGGAAATATTGCTGTTGTCTGATTGGCCTAAGATAAACGTGGCTGAAATTCTATGTAGACCAAGTCAAGATTTATGTCATTTTATATTCCTAAATCATAACATCCTTATACATCTAGTGGGCAAAGAGAGATTTACTTCTAATGCTGTGCTCATAGGTCTTATATGCCAGACAGGCTCCAAAGGCCTATAATTTTAAGATTAAGGGCTGGAAAGCCAACTTGTCTTGAGACGCTAGGGAGTGGTGAAATTTTGCATTGATCTTTGGTGGCATAATTCAGCCATTTAGGAGTGTGAGCCATAAAGGGAAATGATGCTCTCGGGAGATGAGATGCGAGGCATATTGCGCTGAGATTATTGAAGACAAAGTGGCTCTGTTTCTGTCTCCAGCCCATCAGTGACTGAGTGGCCTTCATTTACGTTCCTCCTGCTGCAAAAATCTAGCAGCAGACATTGTTTAAACACATAATCTGACTTTGGATGAGTGTAAGAAAAAAAAAAAAATCCACATTTGTTTCATGTGATCCTTTGATTTAAAGTGGACCTACTATGATTTTCTTTACATGCCAAAAGCTCAGGCTACAGACTGCCTGAAACACTTGGTTTTACACATTTTTTTGCACGCTCTAGAAGTTTTAAATGAGAAGAGCTTTTTTATTTATTTATTTTTGTTTCTTTAACAGGAAAAATATATACTCATAACTATGTCCTGTCTTCTTCCCCTCACCACTAACTGGTCGCAACAGAAGGCAGCCCTCCCTGAGCCTGGTTCTACTAAAGGTTTCTTCCTGTTAAAAGGCAGTTTTTTCTTTCCCACTGTCTCCAAAATGCTTGCTCATAGGGATTATCTGATTGTTGTTGTTTGTTTTGTTTTTTTTCTGTTTTCCTTCTATGGGTCTTTACATTACAGTACAAAGACAATTAAAGCAACTAACTGTTGATGTGATTTGGAACTATATAAATAAAACTGAATTTAATTTAAAAATTGAATTGAATTGAATAAATTGAAATTGAGTAGTGTGTCTGGTCAGATAAAAAACTAGCCAGCTAAATAATAACAGGAGCTAGTTTTAAGCTAACATTATACCTAATATAAAATGTCCTAAAAAAATAAAATCACAGTTTTCCTCTGATTTAATTTTGATCATTTGATTACATGCTCACATCATAAGAGAGTTTATTCGGCAAGTGTCCAAGTTCAACAATGTTGTTCTATTTAAAGAAAGATTCACTAATGCAAGCTAAAAACAGCTAAGCGAAGCTAATCTGTTAGCTGAGGCTAATAGCGGCTAACCCAAATTAATGCTTTGCTGAGCTTTAATGTATTTGTGTTTTATTTTACTGTTTCCATCTTATACTACCTTTTCCTTTTACTCCACTGTATGCTGGATAATCAAGTTTAACATTAGTTATTAGGTAAATAACAAATTGAATTCATGTTTTTTATACCTGAATTTAAACCATCACATTAGACTTCTCTGAGAAATCAGAAATTAATCAAATATTAAACCACTAAAAGCTTCTCTCTGTAAAAAAACAAAACAAAAAAACAAAAAACACTAAAACTAATTTCTCTGTTCAGAAATGGAAGTAAATAGCTGTAATATGGCATCTTAATTGAAAAATAATCAAATGCTTTAAGATCATGTTTTTGCTTTTTTTGTAAAACAATAAATATAATTCCAGCTAAAGCGCTTCCACATACCGGTGGATTAAATATTACAGAAACATTTCAGGCAGCTGTGACATAAACCTTACATTTCTGGTCTCATTCATGTGTTGTAGCCCCCCTCACTGTGTTCCCATGCTGTGTTCTTGCCACTCCTGGTCCACCCCATGTAAAAAAAATCCTGCTAATGCCTCTACTGCAGAAGGTGTAGAAATCAAAATGCTGACTTGCAGTTTGCACTATATAATTTTTCATTACTGATGGCCCTCTCAACACCACCCTGCCACAAAACCAGGCCAAATGTAATGACTTTACAACGAAAATGAAAAAGATGAGGGTTGCACATGACAAACTCATTGGGCACTTCAAGAAGATGAATAAGAACACCTCTACACATGCTTAATCATGTGATTACTGCACGATGCAGTTGTAAAGCAGCATAGGGCATGGGGCAAGGCAGTATGTAAGATAAAATCCTGGAGATGGAGGCCAGGAACTATGACACATGAGTAAGGGCAGGATTTCTGAAACGGACCTTCTGAGATATTCACCACAAAACAAAACAAAAAAAACATTGTTGATGATAAAGCTGAACAGCCAACCTGATTTGGAGCTAAAGAAAATGGGTATGGTAACTAAAGATCACCAGTCTCATAACTGAAATTAGCCAAAAAGCACAATGAAGAATATATCCAACACATAGGCTGATGAGTTACAACAGCATAAGACCACAAACAAATCTGCCCTGTCCTTTCTCAAAAGTCCAGGCTGTTTCTTTTGCATTTGTTTGAGGAATATTAATGGCAATCAATAAAATTTCAAACGCCACAGCCTTTGAAGAATGTCGGCAACTGTCACAAGTTGTTGTTACATCATCAGTGAAATTCAAGCCTCATTCACACTTCTCTGTTTTATCTCACAGTGTGACAGAAGTTGAATAAACCAGTCTGCTTGCCATGCAGGCTCACATGGCATTAGACATTTGCACATGATGGCTCCTCTGTGGGTTTCTGCTATATTTGGTTACCCATAACTTCTTCCTAGGTGTTGCTGAAAAGTCTCTGTATATTTGGAGAAGGATAATCCTTGTGTTATAATATATCATCTAAAAGTTTTTTTTAAAAGCTCCGCTTAGATCCAATAAACAAAAAGAGAAGGTTCAAAAGAATTTGAGATACAACACACATTCCCTCTTTGCAATATCAAGTTAATCCTGATATATTCGTCTTGCAGATTACTAGCTGATGTGAGAAAGTGAGTCAAAAAAATGATAAACCACCACATGACATTAAAGCTATCTGTAACTACCCGGCCCTTTTCTAACAGTTGAACAAAGCAAGAGGCGCATTCATTGCTTTATTGTCTTTGCCTGTGTGTACATGCAATTAAATTAGCTGATTACTGGGAGCCAAACATGCTTGGTAAAGCATGTTTACGATTGCGCAAATCCACACGGGCAGATTTAAAATCAGGATCTGTGTAAAGATGGTGCCGAAAACTACCTTGGGAATTCGGATTTAGGTTACACAAAAGTAAAGAAATAGCTCACTGGAGAATGTCAACTGTATCCCAGATGGAATTGCTTTATTGGATGAAAACAGACTGCGTGACCAGTGCAGTGACAGATTACCGGTGTATCCTCGCAGGAGAGATTTCTCATTACAAATTGGGAGAATTTTTTAATAAATCAGTTTTATCTCATGCAGATTTATGCAGAAAGATGCTCTAAAATCTAATCACATCATCTGCTCCATGTGGATCACCTGTGGCATAAGCATAAATTTTGCACTGTGATGATGGGACATAAAAAGTAAGCAGTTAATTTCTTGTAGATGAATAATTTCTGGGACCACTTTGGATTCTGAAAGACAGACAAAATATGAAACATGAAGGATACACTAAGTAACATATTTCCTTATAAAACACTAAAACGTTTCTTCTTAAGATCATTAAGCTTTTTAAAGTGTGCAACTTAGGAAACATTAACAGTTTAAAAAGTGTGGCTATGTGTGTGTGTGTATATGCAATGAAATGCAGCTGACAGTGTGGTGTACTCACTGTCCTGAGGACTTGTTTTGCCGTGCAAGTGACAGAGTATTACTGGGTTTACAGTGAGGATCAAATGTCTTCCCTGAGCACAGGGCCTGCTAATAAAGCCCCATTAGAAACCCAGTTATATGGATGCAATAAAATAGATTGGGGCGTAGAAGATGAAGATATTACAATTCAGACTGGAGTGGCACAGTGGAGACAAAGGCTAAATGCTAAATCAATGTCATTAAATGTCTGGAAGACGAATGCGGGGATCTGTGGCTCTCAACCAGCAGGGCCAAGGTTAAATCTGATGCAAAGCAGAGAGATTATTAATGTTCAGCCAGTGAGCAAGAAAATATTTTCACGGTTTGACCTGTGCGGCAGCAGGTCAGTTTCATTCTTGTGGTAGCTGTATGGAAGGAAACCAAGGCCAAAGTGTATAGCATGCTCAAAAAGAAACTCCTTATAGATGACGCACCATGCAGCAGGCAGTATTTCAAATTGTGGTTCCTTAACAGGCAAAAGCATTCAATATTCATGATATGATTTTTCATCATTAAAAGACATCAAATCTTGTTTGCTGTCTGTGATAACAGTGCTCATTATGACAAATATTTAATCAGCCACTTAAAAAGCACTGAACTATGAAACAAATGGACTACAGCAGCAGAAGACCACACCTGCAGCCTCAACTAAGAACAGGAAGCTGAGGTGATAATTCACACAAGTTCACCAAAATTTGACGTTTTTCTAAAAGATTATTGGAAAAATGTTACCTCGTCTGACGAGTCAGAGTTTCTGCTCTCACATTTAGATGGTAAGGTCAAAATCTGGCTTAAAAAAATGAAAGTATGGATCCATCCTGTCTTGTATCAAAGGTGTATCAAAGTTTAGGCACCTTACTATCAACCGAGCTTTATTTAAAGTGAAACTGGTTTCTCAGATGTGACACTGAGTTCACTGTACTCAAATGACCTCCACAGTCACCAGATCTGAGTCCAGTAGACAGACCCGTTTGGGATGTGGTGGAATAGGAGATTTGCATCATGGATGTGCGGCTAACAAATCTGCAGCAACTGTGTGATGCTGTCAAGGCGATATGGACCGAAGTCTCTGAGGAATGCTTGCAGCACTTTATTGAATCTATGCCATGAAGATTCGTGTCAGCTCTGACTGCAAAAGTGGGCCCAATTTAATAGTGACCAGCGAATATATAAAGTGAAAATAATGCAAATAAAGTTATGAAAGTAAATATATTAGTCGACAAAGATGGGTAACAATGAGGAGGGTAAGATAGGTATGAAAAATAAAAGTACAGGCTCCACTTCCCTCACTGTCACTCTGATCAATCAATGAAAGGACAGATGAATGACTGACAGCTTTTGTGTTCCTGTCTGTCTGTTTCTGAGTTTCGTTATTGTCAAACTCAGAATCTCTGGCTGTCTGAGAATTTCTGTCCATAAAAATGGAGGAGAATCACATGTTCCAAGGTGACAGTCCATGCAAATGGTTTTAAATATATATGCACAGCAAAAGCGAACTGAAGCATCCTCCCTTTGAGGGGTTAAGGTACCTGACACGAACCTCACTCTCCCTGGATTGTGTCTTCCTCGGCACATTTGTAGAACAGGGGACACGATGTCTACTGTTTCTCTGTTCTCTACTGCCCCTTTTAAATGAAGGCAAAAAGGTAAAAAGAAAAGAAAATCTGTACGTGCAAAATTTTGGCTACACATTTAAAACCTGTTCCCTCAAAAAAATCAGCATTCAGTTTCAATGCATTGTTGAAGACAAGTTATTCGGATTATCGTGATTATGTTTTACCTAAAAAGCCAAGCCGTTGGTTAGTGTTAACAGACTTTATAAAATTACAGTTTGCTTCAAAACTTTCCAAACCAGAATCCAATTTATCTCTTGCGCGTTTCAATAGCACATGCATGCGTCAGTTTTCTTCTGCTTATTCGATTCAGGGTTGTCTGGGGCTGGAGCCTATCGCACAGATAGGGTCACAGAGATTTTAGGACTTAACTTTGTTGTTGTGTAGATTGTAGTTATTTCAGTTGGATAGAAATAATTGCAAATGATCAGTGGTTTCCTTGCAGCAGCCCCTGCCCATTACCAACCTAAGTTCAAGTAATTTTGTAGTTATTTTTGCAGCGCATGGTCAGAAAGGACGGTGGTTCTTTGGTGGGGAACTCCACGTCTCAAGGGCCGATGTCCTGCAGGGTTTAGATATCACCCTGGGTCAACACACCTGAATCAAATGTTCATTACATAAGTTCATTACTAGGACTCTGGAGAACTTCAAGACAAGTTGAGGATGAAATCCAGCCATTTAAATCAGCTGTGTTGGATTAATGATGCATCTAAAACCTAAAGGTTTGCTCTACTAAAGATTCATAAGCATACTAATGTCAGCTAATCACCATTAATTAGTGTATTTTGCAGGTGTGTGGTCACACTGATGGATATTATTCAGAGCCTACAAATGGAAAAGTTCAAGTTGCTTAAATGATTTATGACTCAATTCATTAGTTACAACTTACACATTTGGTAAACAGAGCATCTCATCAGAAAATGGACCAAAAAAAGTTAAGTTGGAAGTGCATGTTATTAAGCAGAAAGCTGTAGACTACATTGATTTATTGTATTTTGCTTGAAAACACCCCGAAAAATTCCATTAAATAATTTGAAGCATTTATAAATCAGCTTGTTCATGATGATGGAGCGTGTGCCTCCAGCTTCCTCTGAAGCTATGATCTATGTACTACACATAATCTCTGCAGCATTGCTTACATCCAGCTGCCCTTGATGCTGAAACGAAATCGCTTCATTTAATGACCGTATTGACCATATAACTGACAAACCACTCGGCGGAAATTTGGTCAGTGGCCTTGAGAGATGTAATCTGCTTAGCTGACCTCCTGCCACGTGTCATCTCTTACTTTGATTGCCTGCACCCGTGTCATCTCCACCTAAAGCTCGGCTTCGTTTTACAGTCTAGAGCCTCGTGCTATGCTGTAGATCAGCTGCTACTCTACTCTCACACAGTAGCTCACTTAATGGAATTAAACCCATCTGTCTGTATTTTAGCAAGAGTCAGCAGCGTTACTCACTCGGTTATGTAAATGGTCTTTGACTGGACTCCATTCGTCTCCAGTACAACTGAGATCTGGTGCATTAAAGCTATGAGGTGTCTGTGACTGATTAATAGAAAAGATAGACTGTACCTTCAAACAGCATCGTGTGTTGTTGCTTCTGTTCCTCGAGGCCCTTCTTATTTTCATATTTTTACATTTTAATCCTTATATTTCATGCTTATATCTATAACAAAAAGCTCTGTATTTGTAAATATGTGAATTTACTTTCTTGTGAGAAGTTAGATGGAAAGATTGGAAACACCAGCCATAAATAAAGAGAAGGAAATGGTAAGGCTTGGTGTTCTGAGAGTATACTAACCACATTAAACCTTCTAGACTTTCACAAGCGTACTAATACACTCTATAAATATCTATAAATAGTGAGTTCTCAAGGTTCTGATGGAGTAATTCTTAACCTTGTGACAGAGCCAGGATAGTTATTTATACTATGATTTCACTCATTATGCTAAGCAAAATAAATAATAAATAAAATAAAAAAAATTGATTCCCAGTCAGAAAGCTCCACCTTCTCTCTAGAGAATAGCCACAGTGCTGATTGTCAGCTGGCTGCTCTTCCCTGAACTCCCTCTGTCTAAGACTTTGGCAGCTTGTGTTCATGTTAAATACACACAAAGACCCAACAGGACGCTGTCATGCAATATTTGACAAGTTAGTATTTAATGACGATATGTGCTCTATCCCCCCAGTCAAGCCAAAGCAGCTTACTTTACCCCAAGTGCAGGCGGGCTTTAAACTGCCAGTATAAACTAGTGCAAACCATAGACTGTATATGAAAGATGGGCAAAGCTATTGTAATGCCACAAACAAACTAACTAACATAAAGTTACACCATAAGTAAGAAAGTAATTTTTACTTCTTATTATAGTTGGATTTTATCTATGATGAAGAGATTCAAGTAAAGTATTACAAATTCAAATCAAATCTTTTAAAAATCTTAAAAAAAATCAGGGGGTCTGCAACCTTTAACACCCAAAGAGCCATTTGGACCCGGTTTCCACGCAAAAGAAAACACTGGGAGCCGCAAATACTTTTTGACATCTAAAATGAAGATAACACTGTATATATTGTTTTTTACCTTTATGCTTTGTGTGAACAACTAAGGTGTGTTGCTTATGAAATCCATGAAGTGCTACAGAGAAAATTACATTTTATTAGTAATGAACACATTTTGAACTCTTAAAGAAATATAACAAAAGGAAGCACCAGCTGAACTAAAATGATCAATGTAGCAAACAAAACTGTTGTGAGCCGCCACCCTTATATCGTTTGGGCTTTTGGAGCCTTGACCTGACTTTTAAAAAATAATTGGAAAAAAAGCACTATGCTGCTAAAAAAAAGAATATTTGCAAAATTCTGCCTAAATATGTATTTTACCTGGTTAATGTGTGTGGCGGGGCGTGGTCTGCAGGGGAGGCGGACGCACCTGAGCGGCACCCGCAATCACGCCTCGCCGCCTTAACGTCTGTGCCATCTATGCTGTGTTGTTGTTGGTATGTGTCGGGCTGTGAGCTGAAAAGCTACAGCCGGCTGTATGCGTACAGCAACCGTGTGTGAAAAGTGGTCAATAAAGAGATGCTGAAAAGCATGTTCATGGAAACATCGTCGGGTCTGCCGTGGTATGTTTACAATGGGACTTCTGCTCCTGAACCTCTGCGCACAGCGTCTGCAAATCGGGGCTGTACAAGTCACTTTCATCTTTACGCAGGACTGTAAGCTGTCATCTGTGAGGCGTGAGCGGTGTTTGTTTTTAACATAGTTCACGGTGGAGAACAGCTGCTGACATAATGTGGATCCGAAGATCCATAATTGGCCTACCTGGGGTTGAAAGTCTCGATAAATGCACGGCGTTTCGGCGGGTACACCGGCTTCCGCGAGTGTGACGCTTATTTTGAGCGATGAAAATAATAAATATAATTTTATTTTTATATTTCAATATCACAATAATCTTCCAATTTAGAACTACAAGTTAAAAAAGAACTAACATAAATAAAATACACTTCAGCTAAATACTTCTAATTTATTTTCCCAAACCACGCAGAGCCGCACTATAAGGACTAAAGAGCCGCATGCGGCTCCAGAGCCGCAGGTTGCCGACCCCTAGGTTAAACAAATGGAGTAAACAGATGTAGATGTAGAGGAGCACATGTACTTACTGTAAGTGTAGCATGACAGCCTCTCTGGAGATTTTCTTTTCCCCAGACTTTCAACACATTTAATAGTTCATAAATACACTAAGACATATTTACAAAGTAGTTCCTTGTCTTTCTAAGAGCCTTGATGCTTTCTGAAACCCTGTGCAGTAACCTATGCAGTCATTGCAGCCTGCAGGTATAGATGCTGGCAACAGTTCAGGCTGCATCATAAGCTCTACAAACATTGACTGTAGAAATAAATGAACCATAAATCATCATAGGTGCCAATCGTAACCTTACTCCTGCCCCGACCCTCTATTCTGGAGAAGGCCAAATCAGAATTTTTTGCACATCAAATATTCTTTGATGTGTGTGAGTGAAAATGATGATTTTCTTTGTTCCCTAATTGCCAAGACTTGATAGAACAGTTTAATGAAAGCAAAAATTACACCCTCACTTAGGGTTAATAATAATGCAAGTGATGACTGAGGATTAAAACAGGATTTTAAAAGCAGTTTTAGGGCACTGTAGACCTACTCCTTTATTCTTGTTCTAAAAGGGACCATAAGGTTTTAGCCCAGCAACTAGAACATAAACTACTTATGACAACAGTTACTAAGGTCATAGATTAGGTGAACAGCCTTTTAAATTCTTGTACATCACCTTCACTTTTAAGTTCTAGAAGCTAAATGCATCTTTTATACTGTCTCTATAAACCAGTCAGTGACATCACACCTTGTTATGTCCATCTTTATCTATGTGCTAAGCTTAACTACCCCATCGCTATTAAAGTGGCCTCAATTTCCTGACCTACCTCTTTGGGATAAAAAAGGAAATAGGGCTGTTTTATAAAAATGTCAGAATAATCCATTAAATATGACATCGCTGAGGTAGACAGTGGCAATAAAAGGTGAAGATATGCAGATCTTACAGGGAAATGGAAATTTAATCTAGCCTGAATAGTGGGGCACATTTAAAAAGGAGTGATTTGCTATAAATTGCTGCTGTAATAATATGAAGAAGGGGCTGCCTTTTTGCACTGTACTCTTCAATAAAGGCATTTCTTGTTTATTACTGAGTCTTCCATCAGCCTGACTCTGCAAAAAGGATCAGCTTGGGAGGCCACCTTGCTGAAATTTGAAATGATCTGTGAGTAAAGTGGCAGCTGTAGTCCTGCCAAATTCACTCGCTCAGTGTAAGTGCTCTTGATTCAGTCCTCATTTCCCGACTCCTGCCAGTCTCCCCATGAGAGAACAAGAGGTTTTGGCCCATCCTCACAAAGTCCAGGCTTTAACAATGACAGCCTTTTAGGGCGCTATTTATCGCTCATGCTGCAATAAAACACCATTACTTCTCTTGAAATGAGTAAAAAAATACCAATAATCCCATAAAGTATAGTGACCTTGCAGTATATTTTGTTATAGTGCTTTGAGCTGCTTAAGGTAGAGAATCTTTCTAATAAGGAAATCCCAAAAACTCAGATGTGACTTTATATGTGACACAAAAAAGGAACTGTATTTCCTTAAGAAATTGTAACTGGAGGGGTGATTTAGATTTGTTTATGAAATACATTGAAAGAAATAGGCTTTCTTGTCATCTTAATCTTCCTCCCACTGATGATTACTGATGGATCACCACTGTGATGCCATAAAAACATTCTCCTTGAAGCTACTGTTGAATTGCTAATAAAACTCTGGAAGCCTGAAAATTGAAATGCTGGTTGGGCAGAATTCAGGTGGTTTATGTGTTGTCAAAATTTAATGTATGGCGAATGAACCTCTGCTTCCAGGGGCGTTTACGTCCTATTCTATTTTAAAGATGTTTGTCAAATGAGAAATATGGAAAAAAAAAAATCCTCCAAGAAAGCCCGATGCTCCACTGAACTCACAGTTAATATGCGCAAACCGCATCAGCATGTTTTCCTTCTGCATGGCGACGTTTCCCTCAAACCCCTGAGCTGACAGTTTTAGTGTGGCCAACGACCTGTTCAGTCTGGCTGTGATCCATCATGGGATCCGATGGCTCCTGAATCAGTCATCCATCAGAAAGTCATCAACATTCAGCCTTCTCCTCTCACAGCGGAGGTGATGTAGTAGCCAAGATGTTCAGATTTATGTCAGTGACGCATGCATTGCGTGATTCCCTGTCCTGTCCATCTCGCCTGCACCTGTCCTGCACCACCCCCACCCCACAGCAACCATGATTAAGCAGTCCTTCTGCATCCTGAGTGCTGGAGTGTCAGCAGGACATAAACTGGAGGATGGGTCCCGATTTGTCGAAATCAGGACATCTTCAGCATTGCGGTCTTGTGATCGATCAAGGCATCCAGCCAAAGCTCCATTAGTGGGCATGCTGTACTAAGAGCTACATGATGGGATTTAAATCAGGCACCACTGCTGTTTCAGAGGGACTTTCCTCAATTTGACAATAATGTCTGCATCATTGTTTATATAAGTATAAGCACAGTACAGTATTCTACTGTAGCATTATGCCTTTATTAAATTATATATGGGCTTTTCCTGTTTTATTAAAAGGTAAAAATTCCAATAGGATAGTACATGCATTTATAAAATCTAGCCACAGCATTAAGTAGCTGCATTAATATTGCATAGATCTGCCTTGTTTCACTGAAACTGCTCTGACCTTTTGAAGGATGAACTCAAAGGGGTGGTGCAGGATACCTGCAGACTGGTATACCTGCAGGCCCTCCATGAATTAAACTTGTTTTTCAGTGACAGCCCACAATTTTAAGGGCAATGTACCCTTTGTTGTGTTTTCTGAAACTGTTGCTGGAAACTTATGCTGAACTAATTTCTCATGACAGGGCTGGAAAGGTTTACAACACTGCAGCACAGAGTTGTCAGTTTGTAGCTTCACTAAGGTAAAAAGAAGAGCTGCACTGGACGAAAAATCAATAAACACCCCAAGTAACGGATAACATTTTGACAGGAGTTTACTGATTGCCCACCATTCCGCTCATAAGCACTGTTGATCTCTTTATTTTTGCCACATTTGCATGCAGAAATGAAGAAAACATCACATAAATCTTCTTTTGGTTGCACTTTATTGTGCAATCGATCAATAGGAACATTCCCTCTGGTGTCTGGGAACGATCTAAATCAGACTTATCGTCTCTTAATGACTCTGCATAAGGCTGTTATTTCACTCTCTGGGTGGTGGCTACATTTTGCACCCTGTGTGTTATTAAACAAGACAATTGCTTCGGCCAAGACTGCTTTCTCTGTTTACATATTCAGGTAAATACACTGTCGCTGTCCATTACACACAGAGATTGTTCTTCAGCTCCTTGGGCACTTATTTAAATTGAACTGACAACTCCGGTAATGTCCACATCTGCTCGCCAACATAAACAATGATGCTCCTTCTCCGCAGCTATCACAGATTTGTGCTTGTACCTTTGTATAGATTTCTGCAAACATGTTATGTAACACGCTATTAATGCTGTGAGGATGACATGAAGCGATCTGCACAATTCCAGCAACATCTTTAACTGTCTTCATGATTAAATGCCTGACACATTTCATTATAATAAACAACAGTAAGAGGCTGTCTACTATAGGAAGTTCTTGAAGATATGGTAAACTCACATTTTATGGGGTAAAAAGTTCATTCTTGTTCATTTCAGTTACACTTTCCTCAAATCTGGCTGTAAGTTTTTTATTGGAAACTTTTATAAATTGATCAGATTACCCAAGAAGATGCGGGCTAGATGCTTTAAATTTCTATCTTTAAAAAAATGCAGGACCTCTCTGATTAATCACTCAGGCAAGATCTCCCAAAATAATTTAATGGATCATCAGGCCAGAAAAGGAGTCTACGAAGCCCATGCTTTGGTTTAAATGACATTGCTGTTTTCATTACCTTAGGCTAAAAGATTAAATCTACTAAAAAAAAAATAAAAATTACAAATATCTTTAAAGTGCACAAAAGTAAAGAGAGCTACATTTAAAAGAGACAATTTCTCACCAGCATTAAGATGAACTTTCTACTTTGTAAGACAATTAATATTTGCATTAATCTTTCTACAATAAGTAAATCAATTATCCACAGGGTCATCTTCGGCTAATCAGAGCAATCACTTGGGCACAATTCTGCTTGGCAATGCAGCAGCCAATTATTCGCTGAATAATGTCTTCCGTGTTGGGTAAGTGCTTTGGGTCTCACAGCACGGCACAATCGATTTCCATTTTAATGCCAAATTGACAACGCAAAGATACTGATACTACTGACACACCGAAACCTGAAACGAGCAAAGGGCTATGTGGTAACAATCAGCACAAAAGGAAGCGAGAGGAAAGGAGATTGTAATTCAGAGGCTAATCTGATTCTAAACTTTTTGGAAATGATGGGACATTTCACCCCCATTCACCCTTTTTTTTAATCTGGTAAGTGCATGGGGCGATGCAGCAGATGTATCATATAGTTTGTCACCATTAAAATGGTCAGGTAAATGAACTTTTGCATTGGTGCTGTGTAATTTGTAGGGTGTTTTTTTCATTGTGCAACATTTATCATTCAGTAACAGTAGAGCTGTGTTTTTCCATGGAATAAACTTACACTTGTCAGCCACTTTTTTCTTTTTTAGCTATGCCTTGCTATTACTGCCTTCTTCATGGACTGACTAAAAAGGCTTCTGGAAACATTCGTCAGGGTGTTGGTCCATATTCACATGATAGCATCACAGAGTTCCTGCACATTTGATGGATGCAAATCTCCTGTTACACCAACTCCCAAAGGTATTTATTGGATTGAGATCTAGTGACTGTAGGGCCATTTAGGCACAGTAAACTCATTATCACATTCAAGAAACTTGAGCTTTGTGATATGATGTTTTTCAGAAGATGAATACACTGTGGTTATAAAGGGATGGACATGGTCAGCAACAATACTCGTGTAGGCTCAGGAAATTGAATAATGCTCAGCTGGTACTTAAAGGCCCTCAGTGTGCCAAGAAAATATCCCCCACACCATTACACCACCACCGGCAACCTGAGTCATTGATACAAGGCAGGATGGATCCATGTTTTTAAGTTCTTCACATCAAATTACTCTACCATCTAAATGTGGCAGCAAGAATGAAGCCTCATGAGACGAGGCAACATTTTCACAGCGTTCTGTTGTCTAATTTGGTGAGTTTGTGTGACTTATAGCCTCAGTTTCCTGTTCTTAGCTAACAGGAATCGCAACCTGTGTGGTCTTCTGCTGCTGCAGCCCATCTGCTTCAAGGCTGGAAGTAATTTGTGTGTTCAGAGATGCTCCTCTGCATGTCTTGGTTGTAACAAGAGGTTATTTGAGTTTCTGTTAAAGGTATTTAAGGCCAGAGAAAGGTGAGCTCTAGTGCCAGAGAGCCATGTTGGTAACATGTTACTTTCCCTCATCGCCTGGACCCTTTCAGGGGAACGTAACCAGTGGGGGCTTGTCCGGGATGATTGAGAAGGGAGTTTGGAATTAGTGGCGTTTGTTTTTTGTTTTTTTTGCTTTTCTGTAGCGGTCATGTTCCCTTTTGAGAAGAAAGGAAATACACCTTCCCAGTTAAGTTAGGTGAGTGTCCATCTGAGCTTTTTAAGTTCTTCCTTCAGGCACCCGTTTATTATTTTGCCTTTCTTGTTTTTCGAGTAATCCTGGATGGGGATTAGTGAAGAATATAGACAATATTTTGTCTTCTTCATTCTCTGTAAATGCTAAATATAAGAAAATCAGAGTAGATGAGCAGTTTCTGAAATACTCAGACCAACCCATTGGCACCAACTGCCATATCTTAAACTTCACCAGGTCATCTCGGCCACTTCAACATGCCTAAATGCACAGACATCCTGCTATGTGATTGGCTGATCAGATACTTGTATTAACAAGAAACTGAACAGATATGTATAATTTAACTTTGCCTCCATTCAAAACTAATCTTTTAGATTTTCTTTTCAGTGAGAGCAGTTGCTAAGTACTAAAAGTTAATAGGCTAAATGTTAAAATCCATCAGGTTAACTGCCTTTATTAAAAAGTTAAAGAATTGTTAAGACTTTATTTGGAAGCTGTAACAGCTGTACAACTGCCAAAAAGGTTCCAAAGACATTTGCCAAGGATGCTGCTGCAATACAGACAAATACAAATGCAAATATAGAGCTCAATAAATAACACAGGTGATTAGAAAGAGATTAAACTTAACTCTAAACTCAGCAAAAGCTACAATAGAATTCTATTAAGGTATAGGTTTCCACTGATTTTTAATTTTCAGACATTTATTGATGTGCTGAAAGGCTGAGTAGACATAATTATATAGCACTTGCATTGTATAAGTCCAGGCAGCTGGCTTCAACAGTCATGGGAAAGAATATCACACTGCAGTAACTTTCAGCCTCAGTCCTGAGAGATTTTAGTAGTGCATCGTTGCGTTTTATGATTATGGGCTACAAGTAATAAAATTATAAATTCATGTGTGGGCAGATTCCTCAGTACTTTAGCTGGATTTATTTTTATATCATGTGAAATTGGTACTGTGGATTTTCTGTGTTTTAAATGCTGTTTATATGTATTTGTTCAGAAAATCTGAGCAAAGTTTCACAGCTGGAACTTAAATTTATCAAATTGGGTGAATATGCATAAAACTAAAACAAAGCACTAAACTGTAAACGCATTGCCGTACCGGTTGCATACAATTAATACTGAGGAAGAAATTGTAGTGTAGACTTTAATGAATCGGGTGTCCTTGCAGAAATAGTCACTGTGATATGCAATGGGATACAAGAATGGGAATGCAAGGGACACAGACTTGGAGCATTTCAGCCTCCACATCTAGCTGTACATGTTTCTACAGTAGTAGTGTATTTCTTTCATTGAGTAATGAGTCAAACACTGGGAACCAAAGCTCAGCAACAAAATGAAAGAACAAATCACTTCCTGTGTGGACACACAGCTGGAAAACAGTTTAAACAGGTAAGTTTTGTACAAATATACAAACTCTGGCTTTTTGTACCAGATTGTAGTAGACTGAGGATCAGTTCATCTCTGCAGAACTTGCTTTCATGTCTTTCATCACATGAAACTAAAAGTTCTGGGTATTTCGGGTGAAAATGCTGCTCTTCTCTCCCTCTCTCTTCCACTGATTCATTACCACAACTCTCACCTGCTTTCTTTTACTGCCTCCATTAAATCCTCACTCTCCTCATTGCAGCTCTCAACCGATCGCGAATGGATCACTTCATCATCCAGGCAAAGCGCTGCAGCCACGTTGTTGACATTTTCATCCTCACTTTATCTTTGCTGGGGCCTGGCCCAGCTCGTCCCGGCTCGGCTCTCTGTCGCGCTGGAGCGCATAAATGGAATGTAAATTAATGCTCGTGAGCCCGTGATTAACAGCACAAGAAATACACTATGTCCTAAACTCATAAGTACGCCTGTTTTTCCTGCAGTAGAAGAAAATCAGAGAAAGAAATATTTGTTTAAAAGGGCACTTTTTTTTTTTTACTAGAGTAATTAATGAAGTTAGACCACTGGTAATAGTGCCCCATAAAAACAAATTCAGGAGTAATTGTGCATTGTTGCAGAGCTAGTTTCAACTGCTGTGAGTGATTAGCGGTGGGACATTCCTGAGCACACCGACCAGTCGTTTAAACCCTAAGCAGAAGCAAGGCAGAGTAGCTGATTGGGAGGATGACAAAATGCAAAGCACAGTGAGAGTAAAACTGCATTTTAGATGAGTAACAATTTTCTCAACTCGATTTTGGCTAAAGAAAAACTTAGTATAATAATCAGCATTACAACCTTATGCTGTGCGGACAAACCTTTATCAGTCACATGAGGTCAAGTGTTGGTCTAAAATATTGTGCTCTGTTATAATTATATTCTCTTATCAAAGGACCTAAACAAGCCAAATGCAGAATAAATGTATTACATTGGCAGACAATGTGGAACAAGATTATTTGAACAGTCTTGAAATCTCAAAAGTTGAAATAAAAAAGGGAAATCTACAACCTATGGTTAGATTGAAATTGCAATCTGTCCTGTGCATCTGAGCATCACGGTGATTCAAGCTATGGAGCAACCCTGCAGCGTTTAGGTTTTGACCTCAGGTAACTCGTCTAAACAAACAGAAATTGTATCTGCGTGCAAAGGCAAATACCACAGGTCCTGGAGGAGCAAATACTGTCACCGCGAGGGCTAAACTGGAGCTGAGGACTGAGGTCAGGCCCCTCTGAGACGGACAGCAGGCTGCACATGGGACTCTGGATTATCTGCTTATCTCTGCATTCGTAATTACTGAGGGTTTCCTGGGTATGAGTGAAAGGGTAGAGAAGTCGAGGCATGACCAAAAAGGCTTACTGAAATGCTTCAGTCTCCTCGACCTCTAAATAGGATAAGTCACACTGCAGTGACTGAGATGAGGTGAAGGGGAGTTTGGCTGTGGCTAAGAATCCATATATTTTTTTTAATGATTAAATTCAGTTCAGTCATGACACAGGAAGATAATATCTTAGTCACTTGTTTTATATTTAACTCAATATTCTTCTTATTGATATTAGGTCATTCTGAGTGCAATGATAAAAGTTCTGTTTTGTGATACAAAATGCTACAGATGCTTCTGTTTGCATACAAGTTACAAGTCTGCTGCTGTGTAAAAGCTCTATATTGAGTGATTTTCCTCCAAAGCTCAGCCAATATCAAAGTATTGTAAGTTTAAAAAATCTATATTAGAAAATGAGGAAAAAACACATTAGGTTTTGGATAGATTCGCCATCCACAATGTAAAAAAGAAACAGGAAAAAGTAGTGAACAGAGTGGGAAAAGCATCCTAATGATAGTGTAGAACCCAAATGTAGAACACAGGAAACAAGTATAACAGACAAAGCAAGCCTACATTGGATATACTATATTTTAATAAGGATAAATTACTTGGAAGAATTGAAAATTACTTATTGAGATACAGAAATCCATGTATTTGGCAATTAGACTCCAGGCATTTTTAAGATTTAGGACAGGACACCCCGGAGTCTAAAAGCTGGTGGTGGTGAAGGTAAAGATTGAAGCTTGGATGGGGCTCTAACTGAGGTGTCTGCGAGGTTGAGTTTCACGAATGAGTATTTGAAATGGAGAATGTCAGCAAGCACAGATTTAAACCACACAAAGTGGAGGCTTTTTGGCTCAAAGAAGGGGTGCAGGAAGATTATTGGACTAGAGTAACGATGACAGCATTGAGATTGACAGCGTGGGAAAGTGGTAGTGATGTAAAGAACAGAATAGCAACCTAACACCCAGGAAAGCAGGCAGATGGCTGATTGCAGATTTTCCTTATTGAACGTTCGTATATAAAACATAAATAAATCAATAAAATGGGACAGGAGCCCAAAATAAGCATGAATTGATCTGAAGTGGTATATTACATCAAGAGCAGGTTATGTTCCGAATTTTGCTTTAAAATAATCAACCATAAAAAACATCAAATGAATGCTGTAAAGTTACAGCAGCACAAACTATGCGCACATTGTCACAGGAATGTACTCAAATGGTCTGGAAAAGAAAAGTTTTTGTTCGGCTCTCTTCTTCTGCCAAACACCCTGTTTTTACATGACTGCAATTGCAGCTACTGTATTGGATTAAACACTTAATCAGTTAATCATTATGATTAATTCCACTTTGATCTGGTGACAAACTTAAGTGATGTCCACATCTCCTTTATTAGGCTATGTGAGTGTCACACCTTAACACACTGAGTAATTTTCAATGTTTAAATGTATCAAAAAGTTTCAGATCTCTAATGTGAAGCCGCACAGAGAGCGAACAAAACCCTAAAAACATGTAATGTGAGATAATATCTTTCTTTCTTTTTTTCTTGCTGTGCTTGTGATGATCATGAATTCACAAGATTAATGATTTTCTACAGAACTGCTCTTGTCTTCTTGACAGCAAAAGTAACACATTATACTGCAATATTTTTCTTTATGCTCTCTAAAGATCTTTATCACCTGGTCATCTAATAATGTTTCGGACTTAAGTAAGGATTGCTCAGTTGATCCATTTCCTGTTTAAGAAGAGTCAAATGGCATGTTCAGCACCCGCTTTCATGAGAGCACAGAGTCTGAAGCAGAACGCCTGAGTTAACAAAGACAGGTGAGAACCACTATCATAATACCCATTATCTCTGACTGGGGTTTTAAGCATTGATAGACTTATGCAGAACTTATTTCATCATACCTCTCAGGAGAGTACAAACAGTAGATGTGACAAAGAGCTGGGGAGAGGACACAGATGGAAACTATTAATAGCAGATGAGAAGACAGTGGATGTGACAGACAAAGACAAAGAAAAGGGTTAAACAAAAACAACACATAAGAAAACCAACAATCAATTAGCTATTAGTCATTATTAATCTCTGGCTCTATTCCATAGCGTGTCTTTGTCCTGTCTGCTTCCCTCTCTCCAACTAGTCACAGCAGATGGCCACCCATCCCTGAACCTGGTTCTTCTGGAGGTTCTTCGTGTTAAAAGAGAGTTTTTCCTTCCCACCGTTGCCAAAGTGCTTACTCATAGGGGATCATATGATTGTCAGGTTTTTCTCTGTTTTCCTTGTATTATTGGAGGGTCTTTACCTTAAAATATAAAGCATCTTGAGGTAACTGTTGTTCTGATTTGGAGCTATATAAATAAATTTTAATTGAATTGAATTGAAACAGAAACAGAAGTTAGCCAGAAGACAAAATAGTAACAATGGGACGTGCAGACATAAACAAGACAGGAATACCAGGAACAAGAAAACGTTAAAAACATTAAAGAAAATATCAATAAAATGTAAAGAGAAACTAAACAAGAACCCAGGACCATGTGAAATGCAATTTTACATGCCTGATGATTAAAAAATAAGTTTTGTTCACATTTGCTTACAAGTTTAATATAGCTGTTAAGGTAGCTTGTTGAGTCATGAAGATCTTCTACTTCACCATTTGCAGCTTCCTTAGCATTATTATTATTGTTAGTAGTAGCAGTAGTATTTCTTGTCAGAAGCTGTCTAGTCCTGTGGAGTTCCACAGGGAACAATTTTGGGACCCATAAACTTTAACCTAGATATCGTATGTCTTTAACTTTCAATTGCTTGTTTTACTATTTTTATGCAGATGACGTTCAGCTTTCTGTTTGACTGGCATCTAGTCTTGGTTGAATGCAAATTTTCTACACTCTGACAAAACAGAAACTCTTATCATTTTCAAAGCACTGGAAGAAGATTTGAAGTTTTTCATGGATGAAACCCACATACTCAATTCTGCTGCTCAACCCACAAATGCATTTCCTTACAAATGTGGTACTATTTGAGGGGAAATAAATAGGCTTTTTAACAAAATAAGATTTATTGCCAGGAAGCATTGTAACAACAAAGAAAAAATCGACCAAACACTAATTTCTTTACATTTTATGCTAGGTTTATATAAACAGTACTCACTTACTTACTTATAAAACCTTCCAGTGAAATAATAAAAAAAGCACTCATTCTATATTTAGACAGGAAACTACTTGAACCCAGTGTAAGAGGTGCCACTTGTGCAAAAGAGAATTTTAACAAACAATAGTGCAAATGGCATCGATAAATAACACGTACCCTATACATGTGAGAAACAGCAACAAGAAGGTATGATAGAGAAATGTCTAAGTCCATGTGGAAACTTATGACGTGACAGGTGAGTTTACCTGTCACCAAAAGAAGAGCTGGCTGAGGAAAATGTCAGCTATGCAGAGAGCCCAGTATATACTTTCAGCTGCCCATAACATTACTCCACATTGGTCTCAAACCGAGTCTAGTATTCAGACAGAGCTCAAAGTATTTATAATGCTCAACAATTTCAAATTCATGTAGGGTTTGAATATGGACATTAGGCTGAATTATTAATGGCGACTAAATTAATAATGACTGACCTCAAAGTCATCATCTTCATGTCAGCTTAGCAAACTACATCTGCCAATGGTATTAACATAACAGCACTGATTGCTTCGAGGAACTGCAGCACTAAGTGAATAAAGCATGAATCTAACTATTGGCTGAGGGAATGTGTCGAAGAATTCATTTTTTAAAACTAATCAGGAGATCAGCAGAAAGAATCTGTAACCCAAATCGCTTGGATTATTTTACACTTTATTTAAAAGAGATTTGTCAGGTGGTGACTAATAAATTTATAATAAAAGATGGAAAAGAGACATGCTATGGAAACTCTTTAAATAATAATCAAGTAAAAATGTTTGTTTTTGTGGTTTACAATAAAGGTTTTCTAACTCTGGAATTAAGTGGTTTCAGGAAACTATGGTTATTTATGTAACTGAAGATAAAAAAAAACAAAAAAAAAAACCCTCAGTTGTTTTTTGAATAAACTGCTGAAGATTTATGGGTCTTGGTGTTAAAAACTAAACCTCTGTCAGTGTAATAAATGATTATAGACTTACATAATAACAACTTTCACTCAGTCTCAGTATCCCTGCACAAGAGGGGAAAAGCAGGAGAGAAATATAAACAAAATTGTTTCTGTGACCTTAGCAGAAACCACTGCTGCCGCAGAGTGAATGTGATGTGGCTGTACTCTGTGGCTGGCTGTACCATGTAATGATTGATCAAAACATTATATATACATTTAAGTGCAAGGGCTAATGGAAGTATTAAAACAGTTTCTCCAAGCTGTCGTCTCTGCAGTTTCTGATTCACACGAGGAAATGAAAAAGAAAAAAAAACTCTTCTACTTCTCTCTTCATTTCTCACTTGACAAAATCATGTTCCGGCTCATTAACATTTCACAAATGTGGAAACATTAAAGTTATATATTTATTTTAGAGTTGGCTCATTATGGTGTTGTTGCCCAAGTTACTGCATTAAACTATACCGCCGAATTCTTCTTCTCTCGGCTTCTCTCGCCACGGTGGATCACCTGCCTCCATTTCATCCTATCGCTGGCTTTCACTCCATCCCTCTCTGCATGTCCACTTGTGGTCTTTCTCTTTTACTCCTGCCTAGCAGCTCCATCGTCAACACTCTTTCTCCAATGTATTCACCATCTCTCCTCTGCACATGTCCCAACCACCTCAGCTTTGCCTCTCTAATATCTCTTTCCCAATATAGATTTTTATAATTGGCCATCGACCTGCAGGGTAAACAGCATTCAAGCTGATTTTTTGTTAGTAAACACTACCAATTACAAATGTTCTTAAACAGATTTAAACGTAATGTTTTCGTCAGTAAATGCAGAAATGTATCAGTGAATCCAGTTTGTGAAGAGCTGTTCCTCGGTTTTAGAAGGCCAGTAACAACCTAAGTGGATAATTCGTTGTAAATTTGGGACATGGTTTATCACTGCAATTGTTTTTCTTAAATTTTAATTTCTTTTAGTACACTCCCATTCAAATTAAAAAAAATTCATGTATGAGAGTGTAATCAAATGTATTACAGATCACTTTTTGGCTAAATCAGCCAACATAAACCTGCAATTTGAGATTTAAGCTGTTTGATAGAACATTGAATGAATATGGAGGACCAGAAATAAAACCCCTTTCCCCCTATGTAGCCCATCTTTTGGCACAATTTATAAAGCTTTGGAAACTAAAGCTTGGCTTGAATTTTTATATAAGGTACAACAGGTGTAAGACCTTTATATGAGAGACACAAAATTAATGTAAGATCAATATAAAAACTATTTTTGTTGACTATTTTAACACTTTAGATGGGTCAGATAAGATAATGCATGGATGAATGTGTCACAGTCTGGAGGAGGTAGACTGTATAGAGTGATGAAGAGGACCCAAAATGCAGACACCAAACGTGGAACAAAACTTGAATGTTAACAGAAAGCGAGCCGTTTATTAAGGCTGGTAAAAACATTACAAAACAAAAGGCAGAGGTGAAGCTTAAAAAATAACCTAAACTGGGGAAACTGAAGGTAGACATAAAAAAGACCCAAAACATGAAACCTGATGTGGGACCATGGAACCGTGGCACAAAGGACAACAGACGACATGACACTAAGCAAAGGAGGACAGAGGACTTAAGTACACCGAGAGATAATGAGGGGATTGGGAACAGGTGGGAACACAGCTGGGACAAATCAGAGCTAATGAGACAAGGGGAAGCAAAACTAGACACACTGCACATAGGACAGGGAATTTCACAATAAAACAGGAAACAGAATGGAATGCAGACATGACAACACAAACTTGACAGCATAAGACACGCAGCATGAAACACATAAAAGGTGAGGGAAACTTAAATACAGGGGTAGAAAAGACAAATGGGAATCTAATAAACAAATGAAATTAGCTAACCTAAAGAAGTTAAACATAAACATAAACATCCAAATAAACTAAAACTTAAAACGCTGGGTCAACAGACCCAGGAACGTGACATAATGGATGTTCTGTCACATTGTCAGAGCATTTTGTCACTATATAAGGTTTATTAATGTGCTTATAACTAAACTGACTCGATATGAATAAATAATTTACTGATATTAGCTGCACAACAGTTAACATTCCTACCACAGGACTCCTAACCTCTACAAAAAACCCCATTTGTGTGCATTAATATAATATATATATATATAATGTCATAATGTCAGGGAGGGTAAGAAGATCTTGGATTCAAATCCACCAACTGGCCTGGTTGATACTAAGGTTTCCAAAGACAGCGGAGTTAGGTTAACTGGTGATTCTTAATTGTGAGTATGACTGGTTGTCTGTCTCTCTATGTTAGCCCTAAGACAAACTGGCGACCTGTTGCCTTATGGCAGCTGGAATAGGAGGAAAATAATAAAATCAAGAAACAATTATATCATAGAAAAACAAGCTCAGAACAAGAATAACTACAACAAAACAATCAATAATATTAAAAAAGTTTCTGGAAGACAAGAACAAGCCCTGGGAGCATGAAATATAATAGCAACTTGATGAATTTATCTAATAGCTACAACCATAATGATTACAGTTTGTGTACTACTTTTATTTTCCTGTGAATTGTAGTGTAAAGTCATTGTTAACCTTGCTACGAGCAGCACTTGGGTAAAGTGACAAAATAAAGAAGGGATGACAAATGGGAAAGCAAGAACCCTCGACGCCTACACTGAGGAAATTCAGTGGCTCTTTTATGCTTCGAGGGACATTTTGCTGCCGTGATTAGAATCCAGTTAGATCCCTACAGGAACAGGTCACTGAAAAGTTTCTTTAGAATTTTCTAGTTTTTTACTTTCAGGCTTTTCTTTAATTTAATAATTTCTCCATATTTAGTCTTCTTAAGATACGATAAGATAAGATAAGATAAGATAACCTTTATTAGTCCCACACGTGGGAAATTTGTTTTGTCACAGCAGAAAGTGGACAGTGCAAAGTTATGTAGCAAAAATTAGAGAACACTGGAATACAATAATAATAATATACTGTACACAACTGTACAGAATATAATATAATAAAATAAAATAATATATACATCAAAATAAAATAAAATATATACAATAGGATATAAATACAACTTTGCACTTATTGCACTTAGTCTTATTGCACATGTGTGAGTTTGTGTGTGTTTGATCAGCTGCAAAAGTCTTTGTTGTAGAGTCTGACAGCAGTGGGAAGGAAAGTCCTGTGAAATCTCTCTGTCCCACAGCGTGGGTGCTGCAGCCTGCTACTGAAGGAGCTGCTCAGTGCTGTCAGAGTCTCCTGCATGGGGTGGGAGATGTTGTCCAACAGGGATGACAGCTTAGCCACCATTCTCCTGTCACTCACCACCTCCACTGGGTCCAGAGGGCATCCTAGAACAGAGTGGATCAGCCTGTTCTGTCTCTTCCTGTCCCCGGCAGAGATGTTGCCGCTCCAGCAGACCACATCATAAAAGATGGCTGAGGCCACCACAGAGTCATAGGCTGTATCCCAATTCAGGGTCTGCAGCCTTAAAGGCCACATTTTAAGGCCAATTACGTCACAGCGACGCGACGAAGGCTGTCCCAATTCGAAGGCTGCTCGAAATGCGGCCCTCAAATGCGTCCTTCATTTCCCTGAATTTTAAGGACGTGGTGGTGTAGACTTCGTGGCCCAACATATCCCAGAATGCATAGCGCAGCGGTAGGTGTGGATAATTTTGCCGAAAAAAAAAACGGCGGATGAGAGCCGCCCGAAGAGTAAACTTTAAGTAAGTACTGAATATTACGTCACTTATTTATGTGCAAATGTTTAATAACGAAGAACATTAGTGACATTAGTGACATTAGTGACATTAGTGACGTTTGTACTAACTCGGTTTCAAAGCCTTTCCTTTAAAATATACGCCGTTCAATAGCTGACCTTAATCTTACAGAGAATGATCAAAGCTCATGTAGAAACAAACAAACAAATGAACAAAAGATTTCCTCCTTCATTTCTGTCAAGCAATGCTGTATGAAACGTTTCCAGCTGTTAGTATCATGGTTGCTAGGCAACCTGGGCAGCGCAACAGAGGCTAGACCGCCCCATTTCACAAGCCTCGCACTTCCAGCCTTAGCGGTCTTTAAGTACGCGGCCCTTGAGGATCGTTGAGGCTGCGCACTTTAGGGCTGCAGACCCTGAATTGGGATACAGCCATAGAAGGTCTTCAGGAGTGGGCCCTTCACTCCAAAAGACCTGAGTCTCCGCAGCAGGTACAGTCTCCTCTGCCCTTTCCTGTAGAGGGCGTCTGAATTATGAGTCCAATCCAGTTTGTTGTTCAGATGAACACCAAGGTACCTGTAGCTGTCCACAGCATCAATGTCCATACCTTGGATGTTCAGTGGTTGCAGTGGAGGATGTTTGTGCCTGTGGAAGTCTACCACCAGCTCCTTGGTTTTATTAGTGTTGATCTGGAGGTAGTTCAGCTGGCACCTATTACTATGGTTTGTTTTGTTTTTTTACCTGGTTTCCGTTAGTGTTTGATATTGTTTATATTTTTGATCCCTTGTACTTTAATAGTCGTCCCTGTGTCTTCCACAAAATTTTAAGTATTCGTCTCTTCCCGTTTTATTTTGACAGTCACTGTGTCATGCAGTTTTACTTCCCCTAGCTCACTGTTTTTGATTAGTTTTAGCTGTTTTCTGTTATCTAGGTGTTTCCACTCCTCTCTGATTGCCCTCTGTGTTTCTATGTGTATTTAAAACTTCAGTTTTTATTTGTTTTCTTTTTTGCATTGTACTGTTTCCTCGTGTGTTTCATGAGCCACCTGGATTTTGTTACTCTGTATTTCGGGGATCTCTTTGTCTCTGTTTTGTATTTGTATTTTGGGACTTATATCAGCCAAATAAGCAGCTCGTGTTTTGTTATTATCATACAGAAAATGATTACTTCAAGTTATTCCTGTTAACCCCTTAGCAGTCCTATTAGTCCCCTAAACCATCCAATGTCCCGTGGGCGGTACGTCCGACTGCTAACAGTTTAAAGGTGGTTCTATGAACTACTGAATTACAGGATGTACTTAATTTTTTAAGGACATCACCTGTGAACATGTTAGGATCTACAAATCTGGACTTTCTTTTTCATTTGGTGCCCACATGCACGTCTACCATCTTTCATTAAGTCTTAACTCACTGTTATTTATATTATAACACTGTTATATATATTATAACACTTCTATACTAGGCTAACTTTAATGCATGGTGGGCTGGTGCAGCATGCCTCAGCAGAATTTCACACCACATAAAAAGTCCCCTTTGCCTCTTGCACATTCATCACTGCATGCAGTGACCTTTTCCTCATGTGAGAGGTTCACTGACAGATGCTGTTATAGACCCAGAGGGTTTTTAAATATACAGATTTAAACTCATACCTGAAAACAAATGTCAGATATTTCAAGTGTAGATTTCTGTTTTTCTCTTTGAAATATCAAAACACACTGAAGCCACACAGATGGATAAGTGTGAAAGCCTGCAATGCTTCTTTCCGCCCTCCATCATTCTTTTCGGTGACTTTTGTTTAACATTAATGTCCACCAGACGCTGCTGAAGTATCCCCTCCTGACAGCACTGCCAGCTGAAAGACATCACTGTCTCTACTGCGCACAAACAACTCACTTCAAATTAACATCAAAGTGCTGACTGGCGATTATGGACATAAATCCAGAGGAGGGGGAAGCTCCTTAAATACATTTTATTGATTTGCTTTTATTTTTCAGCTAATGAAAGTAGTCA
The DNA here is from genome assembly GCF_018398535.1 of Haplochromis burtoni. Classification (NCBI taxonomy): domain Eukaryota; kingdom Metazoa; phylum Chordata; class Actinopteri; order Cichliformes; family Cichlidae; genus Haplochromis; species Haplochromis burtoni. The sequence goes on along the minus strand of NW_024582408.1, from coordinate 1,492,651 downwards.
CAGAGTTTCTGACAGGAGTTCAATTGTCCAGTGACACCTTTTATCCCAGTACTTTAATACTCTACATTAACTCGGATTAAGATTTTCTTTGGCCCAACAGAAGTATTGTAGTAAGCAGTTTCACTTCAGCCTTAATGTAATGAAGGTGGTTGTTTCATTTAAAATTAAAAAAAGAAAAGCCTAACGGGAAAGTCTGGAACTCCCTGAAACTCACTGTGACATTTCTGCTGACACATTCGATGTGACCTTAACAGGTAAGTGCATTTATTATTTACACCAGCAACACCCTGCCCAACGTCACCCTGTCCTACAAAATGACATGTTCCTGTAGTAAATGCATTTACATGCAGTGGAGAATTTCAGTACCTGTTAGAGAGTTCTGCTGGAGTGAAAGTAACACAGTTACATCTATTCAAGGTTTACTTAATGGCTGGATGCAGTGCCAGTTATAAAAAAACCTGCCAAGGCGGTTTAAAATAAATGAGCTGTAGGCATATTTAAATACCAAAATAAAGTTGTATTGATTTATTTGATTCCATGAGAAAAACAGATCACCATAGATTGTTCCTGTAAATGGTAAATGGACTGCTTCTTCTGTAGTTTTTTTGTACCCTGCTTGATCACTTAAAGGACTCTATGCAACATGTCTTATTCACCCACTTACACACACATATTCATACAAGCACTTTCCCCCTATGCCTAAGTGCTTTCTATCTAACATTCACACGCATTCACGCAATGTAATGAAAGCATTGGGTTCAGTATCTTGCCCAAGAATACTTTGGCACACCGACTAGAGCACGCAGGGATCGAATCACAGCCGAAGATTAACTAACAAAACAGACAGAGTGAGAGCCGCAAGTTTCAGAAATGAGGGCTCATATTCTAACCAAACCCCCCCCCCCCAAACAAACCTTTTAACAGGCTAAAAAATATGTTTTGCGTTGTCAGCCTATGGCTCTGTCCATTTTTAAAGTGCTCATCATCATATATCATAAAGCCACTAATGAACATCAACTTCAACTCTAATGTTCAGCACGCCATCATATGTCAATCAATGGTTCTCCTTACTCCCAGTGCTAGTAGTTTCACCAGCTCACCTCACAGTATAGGCAGCATAAACGACCACCAACCAACAGGCTAAAATGACCCATGTGTAGCTTCTAAGCATGTACTATAGTCATAACACTAACATCTAATTTATATCCACAAAATTTGAAATATGCACGACGTATTATCATCACGTTGCTGAGCAACCACCTAACAATGGCCAGAAGAGTTCAACTGCTCTGATTGCAGAAAGACTTCCACTTGTATAGACGTCTGCAGCTCTCTTGCTCTGTGATATAACTTTACAGGCTCAGTCGCTACCTTCAGGTCATACTGAATAAACCATGATGTTCATTTTGTAAATCATGACGAGTCAGAAAGGAGGAATAGCCAGGGTTAGCGCTCATTAATCCATCCTTTGGTTTCAAAACATCTAAAGCACTCAGGTCAGGGCTTCATGACAGGTCTGCACTAACCGATGGCTGATATATCCACCTTATACTAAGTCTGTCGGTCAGTTGTTTTGTCTGTCATTGCTATAAGTTGCTGAATTTCATTGAAATTTCTCATCACCACATTGCTGCCACTCTGTTTACACCCTTCATATATAGTTAGCTGACATCCAACTATACATATGAAACCTATTATTACTACTGTAATTAACTAAGGCACTTTTAACAAATTTTCATTTTTGGCTTATTGAGGATAAAATGCTTTCTGCTACACAATCAGTAGCAATCCAGTAGATCAGAATCCCTCTGAATCCCACCTGAAAAGCACCCGATGTCACCTCATGAAAGGCTTCATTTTTCAGCTTATAAACAATTAATTCCAGTTGATCTCACCACACAGAAGTTTTGAGGTATCCATCATTTTTACCAGCACATGCAATTTTCTCCTCCAGTAGAAGCCATGACTCCACTGCACTCTGTCTCTATAACTGTTCATCTTTACTGTGTTGACCTTTGAGGGAAGGAGTCCAAATAGTAATACAGAAGTATAAAGGTCTACATAAAAAAAATGGAAGCATCTGCAAACAGTTATGAGACTGGTGCTGAATAATAAACTGTTTGGCTTCTGGCAGCCGGTTCTTTCTTGTGAAACTTTCTGGCATCCAGGCATTTACACTAAAATAAAAAACTGTAATATTTGAATTATTTGAGGACTGGAAATGGAAATGCTTGCAGGAATATGTGCAACGTAAGAGCAACATCAACTAAACATTTGAACCTAGGTGCAACTGTTGTCATGCTACAGTGCAAACTTAATAAATAGATAAGAGACACCACCTGCTATGGGAAATGGGCTAGATAGGAAGCCTATACAAGATATTGAAATCCACTTCCCTCTTCAAAACCAAAGCCCAAGAAGCCACAGGGCTGTGAGTAATGGTGAGGAACAGATATCTGTGCAGTTATCTGTTGCCAACTGTGTTGCATTGTCAGCTGAATGTCCTGGGGCAGATTTCTTAACACATACAGAGATATACATGCTCACACATACACTGAATAAAGATTACAGATTTGGTTTTCAATTAAATATTGTCCTCACCGACTAAGTGTAAAGACATATATGAGTGTGTACAGGTTTTTCAGTCGTATAAAAAGTCTCTTTTACAAAAACTTTTAGTGTTCTTTTGATGTTCATTTTTATCTGCATCAAGAAGTCATAAGAAATTGTATCGTGGCCGAATAACGGAACCTCGACTTTAGTATTTTACTCTGTTGAGAGGTGTTGTGCCTTATTATTATCACTGCGCAATATTCACAGCAATCTACATTTCAGAAAAGCAGCACTACCATTTTATTGTAACCATTATTCTAACAGTGCCTCAAATGTATGAGATCGTTACTTCCTTTCATTTTGTTGCAGCGGATGCTTCGGGGCTTTAACGTGAATGATGTCTAACTGTGACCTCTCAGTGAAGGGCATGAGGTGTGAGCAGTTCAAACAAGAATTGAACGGAGAGCAGAAATCATCCAATATTTCCCTTTATTCATGTGGTGACTCCTCACATGGTTTTTTTTGTTTGTTTTTTAGAAAGATATCCTGACAAATACGGACAGTCGTGCCTATGGAGGGATGCACACTGCATGCATGCCTGCAAAAGCACTGTCACGTACTGTATGCCATCAACTGTGCTCTTCACTTGTGCATGTAAATTTATTGATAATCAGTAGGTGTCTGCGCCAGTTCTGTCATTACAATAAAATGCAACTGACAAAGGCAATAAACCCAAAGTGTGGAATAAGCAATATGCTAATCTGGTTACTGAGCACACCTGATACACGAAACCAAGTGATCGAAACTCATTTCTTACTTCTAAGGAATAATCAGACGATAATGGCGTTTATCTGTTCAGGTTAAGCCTCAGTTAGTCTGTGTGTTTGAACAGAAACCGGCTTCTCGTGCAGCCTTTTAAGGTGCTTTTAAATGTTTTTTCCTCAACCGCCATCAAATTCATGTTTGAATTGTTTCCGTTCAGCTGCATGAGCACCTTTAGACGCCTGCAGAGAAAAGTTTGGTAGGGCAGCGTCCATCCAAGCAGAAATTATAACAGGGGACAGGAGATCAATACATTCAGGGAGAGATAAGGCTGAAGAATACCACAAAAAAGAAGGTTTCCTTGCATTTTCAAAGTGTTGCACTCCTCAAAAATTTAATTCGACACATTGATTACCTGATGTGAGTTTAAACTCGCGAGAAGAAATAAATGCAAACGCCTGAATCTTAAGCTTATCTGAACAGGCACAAATGAGCAGCACCTGTCTTGTGAGTTTTATTTCATGTCCACATGAGTTCCCCTTTCCCCGAGATGCCAGAACTGTCCAAAACGAACAAAAACGAAATAAAAACCCGGCACATCAGCGACTTCCACGGTGCTCTGAGAGGAATGTGACACCTCTCTTCATCAATTTTTGTGCCTAATTCTACTATTTTTATTACTCTCTTTCAAAATGCACTTATTTTTGGTCATGCAGCCAACATTGAGATCTATAACGCCATTTTTAAACATCAAACTGTGCTGTTGTCATCCTAGACTTTTGCATTTGGAAAACTCTCTGTCTGAACTTTTCAGCAAGCAGGAAATCAATAAAGGACATTACTTTGAAAAACATTAACATTATGGCCTCCTACATGCATCATTGCAGTTTTCTCAAGCAGAAAATGGGCTTTCAAACCTCTGAGCAAGGTTCAGATAATTCCCTTTAGATTTCCCGGTTTTAGCGACGCTGTATATTTCAGCCACAGCTATTCCCCTGTAGACAGAGAGCGGGAGAGAGAGAGAAAGAGAGAGAGATAGAGGAGGGAAAAAACTTCATGGCCACAATATTTCTCTGTCAAATTGCAGGGGGAAGACAGTGCAGGAAGGCAGGGTCAGTGATGGAGCACTCTGCCCCGAGAGGCAGAGACTGACTCGCAGTCATAAAGGGAGTGATGCTCGGTGAAATGGCAGGAATCTCATTTGGCTGCTCCATTTTCACAAGCGTCATTATCGTACACCTCGATGTCCTGGAGACTGGAGGCGTCCGTATCGTCCCCTCCGCTGCTCCCACTGTTCCTAAAGGCGATGCTTCCTATAAAGGGGTACACGCTTCCCGTTAACAGTTCCCTGATGTTGTAATGAGGGAGTTCTGGGTCTTGTCTTTCGGGCTTGGTGATGCACTGTCCCTCCATGGCTTTGTTTCTTTGATAGTACTTTGAAAACTTGTTAAAGATGATGGTGATGGGAAGAGCCACTACTAGCAGGCCACAGATGATACACACGGTGGCCACAATCTTCCCCGCCACCGTCACGGGGCAGGTGTCCCCGTAGCCGACTGTGGTCATGGTGATTGTGGCCCACCACCAACCTGAAGGTATTGTCCCCAAATCGGTGTCCTCTTCCTTCTCCGCGAAGTAGATGAGAGCAGAAAAGATGGAGATTCCCACTGAGAGGAAGAGAAGGAGCAGGCCCACCTCCTGGTAGCTGTGGCGGACGGTGGCCCCCAGCGCTCGCAGTCCGATGGAGTGGCGAGCCAGTTTGAGGATTCTGAGAACCCGCATGAGGCGCAGAACCTGCACCACTTTCCCCACGTTTTCTATGTCCTCGTTCTCCTCTGCGCTATCCTCGTCGGCGGTCTCCAGAGCTAAAGTGGCATAAAACGGCAAAATCGAAGCGGCGTCGATTATGTTCAAGGGGTTTCCGAGAAACTTCCGTCGGGAGGGCGCGACAATTAACCTGATTATGAACTCTGCGGAGAAGCAGACGATGCAAACCGCCTCCAGTTTAGTGAGCACGGGGTCCTCGATGGGCCTGTCACTGTCATCCACACGCTGAAACTCTGGCATGCTGTGAACACACATGGCAACGATGGAGGTCAACACCACGCTGAGGGAAGCCACAGCAATGATCTTCGAGGCTCTCGAGTGACCCGGATCCTCCAGTCTGAGCCACATGTAGCTGCGAATTTCTGCACACCAGGCCCCTTTGAACTTGGCGAGGTCTTTATCGAGAGCAGAGAGCTCCTCAAACGAGGAGTCGAAGCTCGGCTCCTGCTGGTCTTCGCTCCTGATGTCCCAGTCTCTGTCCTCGATGTACTCCTTCCTCTCGTGGTACCAGTTGCTGCAGCAGGGGCTGAGGTGGAGCTCCTTGATACCCCAGTACTCAATCTCTTGACAGAAAGAAAAAACGCACAACTCCTCCATCATGTGGATTTGTCCCGTGTGATAAAAGTTAAGCACGCACAGGAAAACCCGAGGATTCCTGTCAAAGTAGTACTCCTTCTCAGCCGGGCTGTAGTCGTCACACAGCTCCAGGATTGCCGCCTCGCTCTGGCAGCACAGCAGACGAGCCAAACGCGTGTGAGGAAAGCGGAGCACCATATCAGGATCCAGTTCATGCCGTACCCCTCCCACATTGAGGTGGACCTGGTCCTCCTCATCCCCTCGCCGGTGGAGGATTTGCCCATACCCCATGATCCTGAAAAGACATTTACAGAGAAGTCAGTTCATTCTAGCAGACTTTTTGTGTCTTTTTTTTATGACAACTAAAATGCCCACAAGGATTCCCCAGTGAAGACTAACTGTAACGTTTAAATGGATGGTTTCTATCAAGACACATTTGACTGCACTGTTTGTAGAATACATTAGTCTTCGGAAGGAGGGAGGGGGATCAATACAGCACACACAGGAAATGGCTTATACTGAGAGAGCAGAGAGGCATGAGGTGCTGTCACATGTACAGGATTACCACTAGAAAAATATCATTTTACAAACTGATTTCCAGCCCTCGTCTACATTTTTGTGTAGATATTTTTAAACAGTTGAATTCTAGACACTTAAGTGAAGCTGAGTTTTTCAAATTAAAGTTTTTTGTTTTTTTAAATTGGTTAATAAGGACCTGATAAGTCTGTTAATTATAGGGTCTTAATGCAAAGGTAGAAAAACATACCTGTATTTGGAGCGTTTCTTTCCATGAAAAAGAACTTTTATCCTGCCGTTTTGCTTTTCATCTTCTCCTGAAATGCCGCACAGAGCAGGTCAGCGAGGGAGTGAGGCGCCGCAGCTCCCCGGACGGGACAAGAAGAGCTGGAGGCGGGACAGAAGCACGGAGGCAGTTTGTTCCCTTTTCTAGGGAACAGGGAGGGGCGAGGGAGGAGAGGAGAGGGCAGCGAGAGACTGGGAACACCTCTTGAGAAATTTATAACGTATGTAACCTAGTCGCTTTATTTTAAAAGAGCCTCCAAAATTATTATGTTTCTGTCCTGGGCTATCACTTACTCACTCTTTAAATGTCACTTCAGATGTGCTCAATGTCCCTTACAAACCTCACTTGTTCTGTATTTGAGTGAAACAGCTGCAGTTGAACCAGCGCGGAGACAGCGCACTGGCTGCAGAGAGCGAAGTAACTAATAAATGGCATTTGAATCCACTTTGAGAAAGCGCTGCCGGGAGGCGAACTGCCAAACCAGACTCTAAAACGCTACTCATCAAACAGCTGCTGTTCAACGTTTATAAATCAGGTTTTATAACTTACCAAACTCCGTGTTTTTTATCCCCTCAAAGAAAGAAACCTCAGCATCTCCCACAACTTCTGTGTGCGATACGGAAGACCAAAACGGCCAAGGTTAAGAAGCACAAAAAATTTGACACAATAAATGCATATGCTATAGAAATTTTTTTTTAAATAAATTAATGCAGGCATTAAAAAAAACTGATATAATTTATTTTGTTTGCTTTTATTGCTGGATTGTATAAGTATTTACTTAAGGTATGTTTTTTTTTAAGTTTAATTAATAATGTTTTAGTGGAGGAAAATAAATAATAAAATAAAATGAACTAAACAATAAATAGGGGGATTGATGAAAACCTAAATAATACAGAAATATGAAATTACTTCATGCTTTCTAAATTAACTATAATAATATTTTATGGTGCATTCGATGATAATTTGTCTGAAGTATATTTGTTTGTTTTAATTTTTGATTTTTAGCAGTGAAATCATAACCATAAAATCAATTTCTTCACTTCCTAAAAGCACAGGGGATTTCCTGAGTGCTTCCTGCTCTTTTAGGACTTAAAAACTCAATTTGCCATTTTAATATCTATCTGCTTTCTGAATAAATTTGTTTACAACAGTTCAGGGCTACAGAAGTTTATAGTTATTCTGCTCTTCTGTGGCGCAACCATCATGAACTCACAACCTGCACAAGGACAATCTTCTGACCTCAGTGGCACCTCTCAAGACCCCAACTTCATTTAGACTTTTTCTAATTGGTTTTAGAAAAAGTCAAAATGAATTTGTGACATTTTTGAATTGGCACCACTCATTTCAACTTCGGCGGGTTATTGGAAGATTGTATGAAAAATCTCACACCTTCATTTTTATTTTACTTTATTCACATAGACTTGCTCCCTCAACTGAAGAACGTCAAACCAGCAATTATTAGCAATAGTACAAAACACTGCTGCCTTTTTAAAATTCATTTCTGCTTTGGTTTTGTACTATAACTTTTAATTTTTAAATGCTGTTCAGAGTTTGGATGAATTCTCAGTATATAAGAAAACAAAACAAACACACATGCTTCATTTTATTAATTATTTACTTTACAACAGTTCATTTGGTTGGACAAGCATATTTGAATTTAATTCCAGTACAAGTGCCGTCAGCATTTTTGCAGCTCTGGTTAAAACTCACTTCCACCCAATCAACCTCATCAGGCTCCAACGAGATCCACCTGTGTGTGGCTGCAACCTCCCTCATCTTACCCAAAGAGGTGCCTTTAGGTCCCCTACAAACTTCTTTAAAAACGGCAAAAACAGAGACACTAAGATTACCACTTCCCCACCTCTTGTGCCATGGGTCACTCATTAGGATTGGGGTTTGTAGCTTTATTTTTCTAAGAACCTTTTTAGTCAAACTTTCAGATTTTTGTCTTTAACTGACTAAGTTTTTTTTCAGGTGGTTCATTCTTTTGGCAGTTGTTATGAACACACAGGCTCAAAAGAGGCCCCCTTTAAGTAAGTCTTATTTATTTTTTAAATTTTTCCTAAAAATGTCACTTAATCAAACTACTGCCTACTTACTCACGTCAATTTTTATTTCCAGATATCACCGCTCAGTGTCTGGGGAATGTGATGCGTGTGGATGTTGGTCCACTTGGAGGAAATCTTATGAAAATTACTGCCGTCATGAGTAAGCTTAAAAAATTTTTTTTCTTTGGCTTCTTGCCTCTTAAAGCTTAATTTTTCCCACTTTTTTCTTCTTTTTTTTTGTGTTCCTTATCCTCTCCTCAGATAACACTGCAATTCCTCTTACGCCAAGTTTAGCCTCGCAGTGTGGCATCAGTGTGAAGATTGATCTGCTGGGAAACGCCTTGATTTATGCCTCTCTTCAAAACTGTTTTGCTCACAATGTGGTAACGTAACAAAGATAAAGACAGAATTATTAGAGGTTGTTTGGTTGTTTTTTTTTTTGTTTTTTTGTGTGTGTGTTCTTCTTTTTTCAAAGCACCCAATGTGTCCTATGCTTCTAGTATTAACTTTTCTTTCTTTCTTTTTTTTAAAATATTTTTTGTAGGACGATAAAGAATTCACCACTGCTTTGCATCTTCGACTGCATGGAAACCAGTTGTTTGAAGACGAGGTGTACCAGGTGGTTAAAACGTGCCGCTACACTCCCTGGGCCTTCAGGGAAATCGTCTGTGACCACAGCTATATGGAGGCAAGTGCCTGCAGCAAAACCTTCTGTGGTCATGTTCCCATCTATATGACAGTGGTGCTATAGCCCATAAGAGCATCAAGGCTAAAACGGTTCATAGAGAGGTGAGAGATGGTTTATCATTGACTCGAAGGGTCTTGTTTCTAGGTGTCCGTGAAGAGGGCAGCTGCAGATGATTATGGCCTTCCTGCATATTCAGAGCAACAGGGCAGTCCGGAGTTTGCTTCTACTCGACGAGCCGCAGAGGTTGGAGCTCGTTTGGCCTCTAGTCTATTCTCAGACACCATCTCTGCATGTAAAGTCACGATTTGGTGTTTGCCTTACAGAAACGCCCCATAGACGCAGGATACATAATCACAACAGTTGTGTTCTTCACACCTGAGGAGAGGATCATGCAGGCGACTGAGGCCCACCAAAGGGGGTACGGGGTAGGAAACACTCCCACCAGGGTGATTCTCCGGAGTTCAAAGTCTGCACTGGCAACGTACACCCAGACTGTGAGTAAACTGCAGATCGCATGCTTTTCACACATGCCTGACATGACCTGGCATCTTGTTCTACAGACAGACTCTGGTTAAAGTACTTGTAGCCCATTAGATGGCTCACACTTGCAGTCAGTAACCAATTGGATTTAGATTCATTATATGATCAGACTACAGTTTTAAACTTATTACGGTCTGACATTTGACAAGATAAAGTACATATGGCCCATTAGCCTACATTTCCACATTCTAACGAACTGCTGTTTTGCACACATGCTTTATCTTCAATGTATTAAATGTTATCTCACCCTGCAGGTAGCAGGGGTGCCCATGAAGGTGTTCAAAACCTCGACTATCTTTGAGAAGCAGTGGCTGACTGCTCGAGTTGATGCTGTAGCTGCTTGTCCAGTGCTGGACGGTAATTAAACTCTAACCATGTGAAAGCTGCAGGGAGCCTGTGTCATCTTGTGTTTAAAACCTGAAGACTTTAACAGTTAAATCTGCAAATTTGTTTTTTCTAGTCTTCATTATTCCTAGGGTGGTGATGCATTTGGACGTTTAGAAATATTAACTTGCTGTCTGTCCCAGGTTTAAGATGAAGACTTGTATGCATGTGTGGTTTAGAAATGCTAAGCTGTTAGCAAAGTTGTCTGCCAGCAGACCTTGTAGCCTCTAAATCCTCTATAGTAGTGTCTGTTTTGGCCTCATATTATGCCTTATGTGCAGGTCATAGTGTTTCCTTCACGCCCACCATGATCACTTGGCGCCTGCCCCAACGCATTGACCCCTTAATGTCCTCTGGGCGGGTTCAGCTCTTGGAGGTGTACTTAGGAATCAACGGTCAGACGCTTGATCCTACTCAGATGCCGGCCAAGCTGTCTACCGACGACTCGTACATCATTGTTCAGATTCCTGTTGGGGCCGACGGTGGATACTTTAAGGTGAAAGGCAGTTGTTTTTATAAGAAATCAAGATTTGTATCAAGTGTGTGTGTATATACTGATAAATGGCTTCCTTGGCCTTTTAAGATGGCAAAGTAGTAAAAGCCACTTCTCACTGTGAAATGAGGGCCCATTTCCAAAGCTGAGCCTCCAAAAGAGTTGCTCTACAAGCATTAAAGCAGGAATCTTTTAAAGAATTATTACAGCTTTTGTTCTGCTTTTAAATATGTTCCATTAGGAGTAGTTATAATGACAAATTCTTGGTTTTAAAATGATAAACAGAGCCATATCCAGGGAAATCGGTATCTCCTCTCCTATACAATCGAACCCATGCTGGAGTTGCTCTGGACTGAAGATGGAGAAGACACAAGATACAAAGTCTTGTTTCCCATCACGACGCCTTTGTTGTCACTGAATCTTCAAGTTTTTGACGGCGAGTCTCACCATCCCACTAATCATATATTATGATGATTTGTGTAAAGTGCAAGCTCACTGAATTCCTCTTCTCTCGTCCCTACAGAGACTGTTCCGAAACAGCAAGTGTTTAAGCTGGTGCTTGGGCATTTTGCTCCTGACGTGGCGCTGATGAACATCACCTTCCCCTCTGAGGTTTTGACTATAGCACAGTGCCATGCCAGAGGCTTTAACATCAGAGAGCATGTGTCCCCTAACAGCAGCTTGAAAGTCTTTACACTTGAAGTGCCCTTCACAGACCCTGCCGTGCTACAATCGGTAAGATTTAATTTCAGCTTGGGGGCAGAATATTAATGCACATTTAATTTAACTGCTAATCTTTCCATTTCCCTACAGAGAGGAATGGGATTTATAGTCTACTCTCTTCACCTGACCTTTGGTTTGCTGGTGCTGAATGAGTTTGCTCCATTTTCTCACACGGTTTACCTGGAAGCCACACTGGAAGACAAGGGTCTGTATGGCTGTTTATATACAAATGTAAACACGCAAGCCTGAAATGTTTGTCATGACCTTGCACCAGCTGCAGGCCAGGGTTCTTGATGCCTTTTTAATCTATCTGCAGTTCCTCCTTCTGTCTCTGGAAGCTGTGATTACCAGAACTTTTATGTCCTTGTGGAACATGGAACCTCAGACTTCAACTTTCATACCATGGTGGGAAAGCGACTGCTGACACCAGGTTTGGCTCAGCAGTATGGCTACATGGAGAATGGAACTCACTCCAATCTTGTTGTGCCGTTTGCAGCCCCTGATGTTGAGTTTGAGGTATTTTGTGCTTTGCTGTAGATGAGAATCTTCTGTTTAATGTCCTGCTTGCTCTAACTTGAACAATGTTTCAGGCTATTACACCAACTTCCATTAGGACCAGAATTGACGTGATCCTGAAGGATCCAGAATCTAACGTGCCCATCAGTGACTTCTCGATGGCTTGCAATTTCTTCTCACCGCTTACTGGTTGGTTTGGATTTCTTGTTGTTTAAATTTCATTGGAGAGTTCGAGTTGAGTGTTTTAAACTTTTCTTTTCAGAGTGTTTCCCTAATGGTACCATAACCACTCTGGCTGTGAAACTGGAGTCTGTTCCCAGCCTGAACCCCAGTGAGCTCACGCTGCTCGACCCCACCTGCGGTCCAGTCTACAGTGATGACCGCTACGCTTACTTTGTCTTCACTGCTAACTCCTGTGGGACTACCAGAAAGGTACTGTCACTGCACAACTTCATGACTAATACAGACTATTAATGCTCAGGCTGATCTGATGTATTGTCTTTAACTTTGTTCCCTTAGTTTTTGCCCAATGCGATGCTCTACGAAAATGACATCTCTGTGCCACATGACCTCGAAACAAAAAGTACATCAGACTCTGAGGAAGCAGAATTTGCGTGAGTGTCTGATCGTTATTAGGAAAATTAGGAGACTAAAGTTTTTAAAAGTAACTTGAATCTCTGGATTAAATGGACTCCTTCAGCTTTGCGTTATCCCTTATTCAATCTTTGATCCTGAGACAAAGATGAGTGTCTGTAGGAATTTTTCTCTCTGGTCTTTGCACTTCTGACTGCATTCAAATCTCATGGCTTGTCTTCTAGGCTAAAGGTTTCATGTTACTACGACCTCAACACAACCCACGCTGTGTCCTTCCACACCAGACCTCGCAGGAGTGAACCATATGCTGAAAATGCAAAAGGCCAGCTGCAAGTGGCAATGAGACTTTCTTTGGGTATGATTTCATTTTTCCACAACACAAATACAACTCCAGCACTGGAGAGATTTAAGATTCTTCTCCCTTAAACTGGAAGTCATCCTCAAATCATTAAGCAATTTCAAATTAATCTTTAACTACCTTTACTAACTAAACCTTACTGCTTTATCTCTAGAAGATCTGATAGTTTTTGAAAACATTTTAAAATTTCTGGCAACTAGATGATTCAGACTTTAAAGGTTGCTGTCATCAGCATGTGGCTAATTTTTCCTGCTTAATGTTGACCATCAGCTTCAATGGTTTTTACTCCAGGAGCTCCTATAATCTAAAATGCCTTGTCTATTGCGTGTAAGGAGTTGGTATTAAATAGTTTTCGTCATTCTACTTTGAATTTCATCCCTAGTCGCAGCTCTCATTAAAGTAGCTAAGCCTTAACTAATCTTAGTTTTTATTCTAACATCCCAGAAAGTTTGGATATTGAGCTTTATGCAAGAAGCAAATCAGGAATTTGTTCTGGGAGCTGGCAGCTCCCAAGTAAGTAGGTCCGTGCATGGCCATAATTGGCGGGTGTATATGCAGCATTTGTGAGAGGGGAAAAACCTCAATGTCCTGAGCTGATTATATTGTTCAAAGCCTCCTGTCGTTATGTCAATTCATGCTGTCTTTCTGCACTTAGACGACTCCTTCAGAGAGTTTTACAGACTCGAGGACTCTCCCATCATGAAACATCTCCAGCAGCCGCTGTATTTTGAGGTGGAGCTCATGAGTGCAATAAATCCTCAAGTATCACTGGAGCTGGAGAACTGCTGGGCGACATTGGATGAGGACAAGATGTCCCAACCCAGATGGGATCTGATCATAAACGGGTAACGCTCAGGCTGGTGTTTGCGTATTAGCATAAGCTCTCCCTTCATACTGATGCAAGGATGGGGTAGGGGGACAAAATTTAACTTTTTAATGTATCTTTGAAATTGTCCAGCTGTCCACACACAGACCCACACCATGTGGTCTTCCATCCAGTGTGGACTGATGCTAGGGTTCAGTATCCCTCTCACTTAAAGCGCTTTGAGGTCCAGATGTTTGCCTTTACTGAAAATGAAGAGGATCTAAGTCCTCAGGTAACTCAGCCTGTTAAAAAAAGAATATATAAAAAAAATCCATGGTTCAGAAAACTGCACATGCAAATCTGTACTCATAAAAACACTTGCATCTTCTAGGTCTTTGTCCACTGTGACGTTGTGATCTGTGATACCAGAAATCCATTAGGTGGCATTTGTAATGGGCAATGTTCAGACCCAGAGTACAGAAGAGGTATAGTATGAGGTCTTTTATAATGGAACCTTTGTTTCAAGGGTTTGACCCAGAAAAAGAAGAGAACATGGTGTGCCATAGTACTTCCATCTAAGACTAATTTTCTTCTCAGCCTGCTGAAATTGGTTACTGTTAACTTTCCTCATTCTCTTCTCTCCACAGGTAAAAGACATATCTCAGAGGAACAAAGTTCAAAAACATTTGTGACATTTGGACCAGTAATTATGAGTTGATACAATAAAGATTTTTTTTTTTTAAATTCACCTTTATTGTCTGTTCTTTCCTCTGCTTTGCTACATGTGGAAATTTGATTTTCTACCTGTAATTCTGAGTATGTATTCAGTTGTGTTGCCTCACCTATCAAATTATGTGAGAAGTCATAATTCAATGTACCTCTTTGGGTTAAGGACTCTTGCAGAGGTGAGTGTGCATTCACAAGAGGAATACTAGTGACCATGTATCTTAAAAGACAAATGAAAGGTTTATGATATGGAGAGACGTGTGGTTTTGAGATGGTGGCACTCACGAAAATTCCAGTCAAAGCTGGAGAAATGAAGGTGCCAATATTTTCATTGGGGGGTGCCAGATGAGACATGATTGGAGGACAGCTTAGCTTGGAGACAAATTGCTCTGTCAGGCAGGAGGAAGACCAGAATGTTAGTTCTTGTATGACAGAGGATGCAAATGAAAGATCTAACGTGGTGCCTAAAGTAGCCAAAAGACTGATTAGAATCTTAATAATTTAAAGTTGCTTTTGTACTTTAGAAAGCCCAATAAATATTTGTAGTCTTCGAAATGCATCAGTATAAAGTGACTCATTTTACAGCCCACAGGAACTATTTCCACACTCATATTTTCAGAGGCATTAACTAGGATTTCTGTAGTGTGGTGGGTGCATTTTTCCACTTCAAAATATTTCTTCATAAATACTCTGGAATTTATTTATTTTTTTAAAAAATGACATTCAGCAGCTCCTGAATGGTAAATGAAGCTAATTAAATCAAACGGAGTACTCTGCTTTCTTGAGCAGTCGACCAGTGCGTCTTTCCATAGTAGTGTAGTTCCAATGAGGCCACTTTCGCCATCCTCTGCACATCTTTCTGATCTTGTGCTATCAGGAGGCTCTCAATGGTGGAACAACAGGATTGGAGTTAATTCAGTGTTATTGATACAGTGCCAAATCACAACAGTAGCCTTAAGGTGCTGTATATTGTAAGGTAAAGACCTACAACAATACAGAGAAAACCCAACAGTCAAACAATCCCCTTTTAACTGGAAGAAACCCCTGGCAGAACCAGCCTTAGGGGAGTGGCAGCCATCTGTCGTTACCAGGGGGGTCAGAGGGGAGGGAGACGGGATGAAAGACGCACTGTGGAAGAGGGCCAGAGATTAATAACTAATGATTAAATGCAAAGTGTCGTATAGATGTTGTATAGATCTTCAACACTTCACTGTCCCAGTCCTGCATCCCGCCGTGCCTAAAGTCAGCCACAATTGTCCCACTGCCAAAACGTACTAACATTAGCAGCCTGAACGACTACCGACCAGTTGCTCTAACACCTGTTATAATGAAGTGCTTCGAGAAACTGGTCCGACGTCACATCATGTCCTGCTTGCCACCCAAACTCGACCCGCTCCAGTTCGCATACAGAGCTGAAGATCAACATCAACTGAAGATGCCATTGCTACAACGCTCCACACCACCATCTCTCACCTGGAAGTGCAGGGCCGTTACGCCAGGCTGCGCTTTGTTGACTTTAGCTCTGCTTTCAATACAATACTCTCGGACAGACTAATAGTTAAACTGCTGGAAATTGGACTTCCTTCTACCACCTGCCGCTGGATCAGAGACTTCCTCTCAGACCGTGTACAGAGAGTTAGAGTGGGGCCTCATCTTTCCTCAGCCCTCAGCCTCAACACCGGCTCTCCACAAGGCTGTGTACTGAGTCCCCTACTGTACACTCTGTACACACATGACTGTGTTAGTTCCCACCCAGACAACACAGTCATCAAGTTTGCAGATGATACCACTGTGGTGGGGCTCATCTCAGGGGGAGATGAGACGCGTACAGAGCTGAAGTTCAGAGGCTGTCAGATTGGTGTGAGATAACAACCTGGACCTCAATACCACCAAGACAAAAGAACTGGTAGTTGACTTCAGAAGGAGGAAGTCCGAGCTGCAGCCTGTCAGCATCAACGGGGAGTGCGTGGAAAGGGTCTCCAGTTTCAAGTTTCTGGGTGTGCACATAGACACAGACCTCCAATGGAGCTCTAACACCTCTGCGGTCTTAAAGAAGGCCCAACAGCGTCTCCACTTTCTGAGAATCCTCAGAAAAATGGACCTGAAGAAGGAGCTGCTGACCGTCTTCTACCGCTGCTCCATTGAAAGTGTGCTGACATATTGCATCGGTGTGTGGTTCTCCAGCTGCACCACAGCACACAGAAAGGCACTCCAGAGGGTCATCAACATGGCCCAAAAAATCATTGGACATCCTCTTCCCTCCCTGAAGGACCTGTACAGCACTCGCTGTCTCAAGAGGGCACGCAGCATCCTACGGGACTGCACACACCCAGGACACCGGGTGTTTAAGCTGCTGCCGTCTGGCAGGAGGTTCAGGCTGCTGAGGTCCCGAACAAATAGACTCAAGGACAGCTTTTACAACAGGGCAATAGCCCTGATCAATGTAAATAGTTGACCTGACTGGATACCTCCCTGGACTTTTTAGGGGGAGGTAACAATGTTTAAAACGATAACAATAATATTTATATTTATAACAAGGTGCAATAATAATTAATGTGCAATAATAACAGTGTGCAATACACATACACTTATTCTTCTTTTTTATACTAAGTTAATATACTGTGTTGTGTTGTTTGTGTTGCGTTGTGATGTGTCATATCGTGTCGTGTTGTGTTACATGTAGTGCCGACAAAGGACAGTTTTCCAATTTCATTGTACTATTGTACTATGTATGACTGCGCAATGAATTATCTTATCTTATCTTAAACACACAGAGCGAAGAACAAATACTCACAGCATCATGGGATGCCCCCAGAAGCTCAGGTCATTAGCAGTGTAACTAATGGAGGATTCGGGGTCACCTGAACCCATCCTAACTATATGCTTTAAAAGAAAGTTTTAAACCCAATCTTAAAAGTAGAGAGAGCATTCCACAGAAGAGAAAAGCTGGAAAGCTGAAGGATCAATTAATAAGAGCTAATATGAGAGAAATATGCTCTCACAGAAGCATTTGGAATCAACCAAAGGCTTTTCTGTCAGTTTTTAGCCTTATAATATCAATTACAGTAGTCCCGCCTACTGTCATAAATGTTTCTAATTTTAGAGATATTGCACAAATGCAAGAAAGCAGTCCTACATATTTGTTTGATATGCATGTTGAAGGACATATCTGGTTAATAGATTCCTCAGTGTTACTAGAGGCCAAGGTAATGTCATCCAGAGAAAATATCTGGTTAGACACCATGTTGAGGTCTGACATTTGGCAGTCTGTTTCTTAGGGAATGTAGAGCTACTGTAACATCATAACATAAATCCCAGCATTACATATGCTTTCTAGTTGATCCAGGTGTGTAAGAGATGTATGGAGGGGTGTTATAACTGCATGACCTGTTAGTCTGATATGCAGTAGAGTAGTAGCAGCCTTGATATGAGTTTGAAGGAGTATGGAAAACACTTGGCGATGATGGGCGGACTGGGTTATTAGTATTTATCCATCTGACTGCAGTTTTCTTGGGAATTGGGACAATCGTGGCCGACTTAGCCAGGTGAGAACGGCTGCCTGCCTTAGTGAGAGGTTAAAGAAGATGCTTTCCGTCAGCACTCATTCATTATCTCCATCTGCTCAAGCCACTTCTGTGCGGGGGGCGTCTGAGCCGGTGTTGCGGTAAATGTGTCCTCTCCTTCTTCCCTGGAAGCACAAGATGGATGCTGACTCCACTTTCTGGCAGTCAGAGCAAGCAAAGTACTTTAGTTTGTCCATGAAAGTTTTGTCAAAGCAATTTATGGCTTTCCCTGTAGCCAGTGATTGTCCTTATTC